>NC_140952.1:7500-607500 GCF_014529385.1 Adiantum capillus-veneris
CAAAAATGATAGAATTACTTTTATTCAGCATAATGCACCTCTATGTAGGCATATACAAAAGGGACAAACTTTTGACACATGGGCATAAGACGTGGTTGCCTATGCACAAATACAAGTGGCTAGTCTTTACACATGGGTTGTATGAGGTTCTTTACATGGGTTATTTACACATGGGGTGGAAGGGGTTGTTCACAGAAGAGATGCAAGAAAAGCCCACATCCCAACACATCTTGCATAAATTCAAGTACCATTTGTTCCAATTGGTCAATGCATAGAACAAAGAGAGTTGGTGATAACAAACATCCTTGTTTAGCCTCAATAGTACTTATAATTTTTTTTGAAATTCCTCTTTCCATGCACAATTGACACATCACCTTATCATATATGCGAGAAACTGCAAGCATAAACTCACTTGGCATTTGGACTTCTTCAATCCTTGTCCACAAATTATTACATGGAATCATATCAAAGGCTTTCTTAAAGTCCACAAAACAACAATACAATCACTTGCCTTTCAATCGATTCTCCTCTATGAAAACGTGAAGAGTGACAAGATGATCAATGGTGCTATGGCATGGACAAAAACCCGCTTATCCTTTTGCACGCTTGTCATTCTCTTCAGCCCAATCACTCAATTTCATCTCCATTATGCATCCAAAAAACTTTGCCATAAGAGACCCAATCATCATAGTCTGGTAGTTGTTTAATTCTTTACATCCCCTCCTTTATGAAAAGGCTTGACCCAGTTGGTACGCCAATAATAAGGCATATCATGTTGAAGTGCGAGGTTGAAAATATCATACATCCACTCATGGGTAAAATCTCCCGTGCATTTGATCATCTCCGGCTTGATACGTTGAAGATCTCCCGCTTTGCGAGTGGTCAACTTTTCAAGCCCACTTCATACATCTGTTAACCCTCTCACGCGGCCACCCTATAACCTTCGATGGATGCATATTATTTATTTGATTGAGTCATGGACCGAGCTTATCGTTCCAATAGGTGTGTATGTGATCGCCGATGAGAGGTGCACCACTTATCTTATTTTTTAAGTAGTTTTACAAAATGGCGTCCATGTGTGAATAGGTCAAACTCATATAAAAAGTCCATTTGACCTAAAAATCCTTATTCTTTGAGATGTAAGCTAAGAAGTGCTCTTGCTCCATCTCTGTCTCCTTCTCCTTCGTGTGCTTACGTGTGTATGTGTGTGTGTGTATGAGAGAGAGAGAGAGAGAGAGAGAGAGAGAGAGAGAGAGAGAGAGAGAGAGAGAGAGAGAGAGAGAGAGAGAGAGAGAGAATTGCGGCGGCATCGACGGTAGCGAGGCGGTTGAGCGTGACATTGGTGGCGGCTCCTTCTTCTTTGAGGCACATGATTGATCCTTCATGACGGAAGCATTGAGCAATGAGTGACACACCATTGTTTCTTTGAGCTTGCTAGGACTATCTAGTTGTGTGCTTGGAGCCTTTTGAGGCTCGCACACAATGCACAGGAGGCAAGTTCCCAGCCTTTGACACGTGCAGCAAAGCACACATTTTTGGCGCTGTTACCGGGGATTGCCTTGCACTAAGCTTGAGGAGCAACAATGCTACCTCTTGAAGTCATTTTTTCATCTTTTTGGGTGTTTTTTGAGTTGGGATTAAGGTTTGTAAAGTGGCTGTAATGGGCAGTGGACAACAAGCAGAAGGTTGATTGTTCTATCCATGTGAAGTTTGTGGTGTTAGACAATGTGTGTGCAGTGTTATTTAGCTATAGAAATCTTAGACAAAGCTGCCAGAGGAGCAACAATGTGTGTGCTTGAGGCAGTCTTTGTGCGTGTGAGCTCGACGCCCATGCGCAACATTATCCACTATAAAAAAAATGAAGTTAAAAAACCAGTACCAGTATTAGTACAAGTCCAGTACCAGTACTATTAGTATAGTATTATAGCAATATACTTGTATGCACTGAAAATCAAAGATCAATACCAGTACAAGTCCAATACCAACTTGGAAGGAAAAGAAAATTGTATTCAAGAAAAAATACCAGTATACCAACTGGTACCTTTAAACTTACCAGTACCAGTACTATCCATAGTACTAATACCCGTAGTACCAGTACGAACTGGCACTACACTACAAGAGGCTATTCATATTAGCGACGCTCACACAGCGACGCTCAAAAAAAAAAATCCCGGCGTCGCTATGAGCGTCGCAAATTTACAAGTAAATTTGCGACGCTCATAGCGACGCCAGTTGGGCTAAAAAAATAACAGAGAGCGCCCAAAAACTCAGATCTTAGATTCGAGTTTTTCGGCGCCCTCAAGCAAGGAGCAGGTAACGCTCTCCCTCTCTCTCTCTCTCTCTCTCTCTCTCTCTCTCTCTCTCTCTCTCTCTCTCTCTCTCTCTCTCTCTCTCTCTCTCTTTCTTCTCCACACACACACACACGAGGAGAGGAAGGAGAGCCAGGTATGCTCCTTCCCTCTCCTCACTCTCATGTTCCCTTCCCCTCTTTCTCTCTCCCTCTCTCTCTCTCTCTCTCTCACACACACACACACACACACATAGTGTTTTTGAGAGAGAGAGAGAGAGAGAGAGAGAGTACAAACATAAACAAAAACGCACACACACATACATATACAAAGAATGCACACACACATTGAGAGAGGAAAAGAGAGAGAGAGAGCATGCATAAACAAGAAACGCACACATTGAGAGAGGAAAAGAGAGAGAGAACATGCATAAACAAAAAACGCACACATTGAGAGAGGAAAAGAGAGAGAAAACATGCATAAACAAAAAAACGCACACACATTGAGAGATAAAGAGAGAGAAACTAATTTAACGTCGTAGGAAACTAATTAAAATTAAAAGACCTAAAGATCTAGCCGACGAGGAGTTGAACTCAAGACCTATTATTCAAGAGGGAAATGGCATGACCAATCTATCATACTTGGCATGGGTGATAGAAAGGTTATACCATTTATCTCTGTTTATTGGCACACACATCCACACACGCGCACACACACAAGAAGAAGAGAGTTATAACGTCGTAGGAAACTATCCTAAAAGACGTTAAAGATTAGGTTAGATGTAGACTTACGTTAAATTAGATTTAGGTTTATTTAAGTTAAATTAGATTAGATTTAGGTTTATTTTTAATTAGATTTACGTTTTATTTACGCTAGATTTAGATTTACGTTATATTAGATTAGATTTAGGTCTCCATAGAACTGCGATGCTTGCATGAAGCGGGTGAAGAAAGCCCTCAATGGAATATAGGGTATTGCTGACTTCACTCATGGGGGCTCCGTCGATCCAAAAGTACTGTGTGAAATGTCTTCAGAAGATAGGGAAGAAGGTGGATCTTCAGGGTGGCAAGAGTCACTACATCCCCGACACAATGACCATCTAGACAACCTCTAGTCATTCAACAGCAACTTCAAAGTTAGTAACAAGAGCAAGAACGGTCTAAAGGGCCAATTGGTGTCGTCAGATGTGGATGGAGATGAGGCATGCATCACCGCCGAAAGTTAACTCTCACATCTTAGTGATGAGAATGCCAACTCTTGCCGAGTTATGTGAAAAATTATGTGTTAAATCAGTTTTAAGTTCTTATAATCCCTGTTAGTTTAGTTCTTTGTTTTTTAATATAACATAATTTACGTTAGATTTAGATTTATGTTATATTAGATTAGACTTAGGTTTATTTAGGTTTACCCACACACACACACACACACACACAAGAAGAAGAGAGTTTTAACGTCGTAGGAAACTATCCCAAAAGACGTTAAAGATTAGGTTAGATGTAGACTTACGTTAAATTAGATTTAGGTTTATTTTTTAGTTAGATTTATGTTTATTTAGATTTACACTTATTTACGTTAGATCGAGTCCACGCAAGAATTACCTACGGTTTAGGGTTTAGAGTTAGACGAACAATGAAAAGATCTACTGTGAAAAGATGTTAAGATGCTGTGAAGTGCTACAGCTAGAGAAGAGGCAAAGGGGTTTTGTCCACTACGTGCATGCAGTATCATGTAGACGTGGGTCTGTAGATTTCTTGTACCCACAAATATAGGTATTGACCAATAAAGACGAGATTATAACCCGGTGGTTCTGATCTCCATGCACCTCTAGACCGAGGCGTGCGGGGATTGGACATGACTAGAGAATGTGAGGTAAAGAGAGAGAGAAGAGAGAGAGAGAGAGAGAGAGAGAGAGAGAGAGAGAGAGAGAGAGAGAGAGAGAGAGAGAAGAGAGAGAGAGAGAGAGAGAGAGACGAGAGAGAGAGAGAGAGATAAGACAAGAATGCCAATAGAATATTAAATTTGTTGTCCAGGTTATAAGATTTTTATCTCATTATGAGTAGTGACGAGGATGTGGGACCGTCCAACCGAAACACCTATCTCTCAACGAGGGTCTTATGTCCTTGTAATCAATGCAAGCATGCTGTGCGACGGACAAGACGTGTTTCTTTGCAGCACGTTCGCGAATTTGGCGAGTTCGATCCATCTATTATAGATCGAGTTGTTGCCAATTATAACTCTTCGGACTCTGACGCTGGCCAACAAGCAGCAATCTTGCAACCCAATAGACGTGTTCGCAGGCGCTTTGGTCAAGCAGCACATGTGAGGCCACAGATGTAGCCTCTGACAGCTCGGGGGATGATCATGCAGAGCACATTCCCAACGAGGCAATGTTTGAGCCCGAGATTGATGAAATGATCGAGACGATCATGGATTCAGAAAGGCTTATCTATGATGATATGAAAAGTGAAGCCGATACGCCATTGTATAATGGAGCACGTATGTCTAGATTGAAAGCACTCCTGGTTCTTCTCAACATGCAGGCAAAGTTTGGATGGAGTGACACTAGCGTCACAACGCTTTTCAGATGATCTATTACAATTAGTTTACTTTAATAAAACTCTAAATGTATAATGATCTGATAGATTTTTACACGACTGTATCGTATTTTTATGTTGTGTAGATTGCTTAAAGAGCACATACTACCAGCTGACAATGTGATGCCAGATTCCCGAGATGAAGCAAGAAAGATTTTGCGAAACTTGGGGATGGATTACAATTCTATCCACGCTTGTCCTATTTTTTGTATTGTTTTATAAATGTCGTTATATGTTTATACTTACTGAAAGCTGTCTTATTGTCTTTTTTTGCAGAATCCGACAGATACGCCGCTTGGACGCGATGAGACGTCTGACTAGACGATGTCAGTTTAGCCGTAGCTAGATAGCATTAGTTTAGGGTTTCTCATAGCTTATGTATCATGAGACGCTTTTTGAACCATGTATATTATTACATTTGTCGCAGTTCATTTTGCCAATCAATTCTTTATGCCTATGATGTTGTACAATTGTCATTATTACATTTGCCAATCAATTCATTTTGCCTATGATGTGTACAATTGTCAATTTTACGCTTGTCAATTTTGCAAACAATGCGTCTTGTGGGTGACTATTTTGGGTCTATTATCTACCCTTGCACCTTTTTTAAAAAGTGAATCAAGTACAATATGGTTGATGGGTGGCAGGGCATTCAATGCCCTGTCACCAAAAAAAAATTCTCTCGGGCGTCGCTATAACCGTCACTATTTATGGCTCTAGAGCGTCGCTATGACCGTCGCTATAGACTTTTGTGTAAACGTCGCTATGACCGTCACTATGAGCGTCTCTATATAGAGATGCTTATAGTGACGCATATATCGTCGCCTATAGCGACGCTCTTGTAGAGACGCTATTAGCGATGGTTTTAGCGACGTCGGGGGTTATAAAAACCCAGTGTATTTCCGTCGCTATTAGCGTCACAAGAGCACCCAACCTCTTGTAGTGCTACCAGTGAGCTGGCTGAGTAAATTTGTGAGTACGGTTAAATGTGTTTGATAGTGAGTTAGAGCTGGTTGAGTACTCTAAGTGTGCAGTCTGTTGTGTGTTAGTGTATGTACCATTACTAGTAGCACCAGTAGTGCCAGTACTACTAGTGAAAATTTGAGACTATTGTCAGTACCCGTAGTACTAGTACTAGTGTGAGGACGAGTACTAGAACTAGTATACCATCTCGGAAATCTAATATGAGACCAAAGAGAAAATTTAAGAAAAAATACAAACAAAAGGAAAAATTTGTGTGTACCAGTACGAGTACTAGTACCAGTACCAGTATTAGTACAACACTGAAAATTTGTGAGCAGTTTTCCACGTTAATCAGTGTGTCCAATACTAGTGCTAGCACAACACTGAAAATTTATGAGCAGTTTGCCACGTTAATCAGTGTGTCCAGTACCAATACTAATACAACACTAAAATTTTGAGACTAGTACAAGTAGTATCAATACCACCAGTACCAGTAGTACAAGTATAGCAGTACTAGTCAGAGAGTTAGTTGAGTACTCTGAGTGTACAGTCTGCTGTGTGTTAGTGTATGTACCACTATAGCAGTATAGCAGTATTAGTACAGTTCTAGTATAGTACAAGTCCAACACCAGTATCAGTATCAGTATATACCAGTATACCAATATACCAGTATAGCTGTGTACCATTATCAATACTACCAGTACTAGTACCAGCTCAAAAAACTAAGACCAACACTAGTACTAGTACTAGTACAAGTACAATACCAATACTAGTAGAAAATCGATAGATTTGGGGCTTTAAAAAAAAAGAAACAATCAAACTAGGTGAGCAGCCTTCACGGGCACTCACCAACACTTCTAGAGTATTGAGGTCACATGCACCTATGCTTTGGTCGGGTGTCGGAGGACGATCACAGAGAGAGTGTCTCCATTTACATGGGCACTCATTATTCCTCCACATTAGGCTTTAGGCCCTTAGCGGGAACCCAAGGTAGTACCACTCATGACCCACATATTGCGTCTAGTGATGCTTCCTCTGACTATGACATCATGGAGGGTTACCAGATGCCTAGTCAAAGTAGTTCGAGCCAAGACATGTATACCATGGACCCATGGTCCGGACCAAGCGTGCTTAGCCGCTTGAAGGAAAATTTTAGTAGAGCCACTCGCTCTGAACATGGAGCTTACAATGTAAATGAGGGCGGTGGGGAAGTAAATTCACCATTTATGACCAACGTAGACCCCATGCTCTTGGAGAGTGTGCATGTGGATAATCCATTCATTGCACCCCTTGACTCTTCAGAACTATTCTCCTCTGAGGTTATATTACCTGATAGTAGAAGCCTTGCCAAAGTGCAAGAGGTTGAGTGGTATATCATTGTGGCTAGGGAAAAGGAAATTGAGAGCCTATGCAAGGTAGAGCAAAGGAGAGAGTTAGAAGTGAATGCCCCTATGTCAACATGCATGCTAGACGAGCAATCGAGTGCTCCTAAATTAGCAACCACTAAGGGTCAACCCATAGAGAGCCACATTGCATCTAGTTTAAAGGAGACCCCTAGTACTTCAATCCTAGATGGAGTGTTCCTAAATGAGAATTGGGAGTATGAACTACAAATGTAGACTCTAACTGACCTATACACATGTCACACCTATCATGTGGGTTGGTTAGATGTCCTACAGTTCACAATGGGTGCTACTAGCATAGAGGATCAAGAACAAAGAGTTTGTGATGTCATCCATAGGGTTATTGAGCTGGAGAGACAACAAGGGGATCCACATGCCTTCATTGGGTCTTATGAGATTCTTGGATATAGGGAAGGCTAAGCAACCAACGTTATTGCAAATGGAGATTCCGTCGATAACCTCGATGGATCCTCCATATGTTGTTTTGCCAGGGGTCTTAGTGGTACAGTCTGAGCCCAAAAGTGATAGATTTACCTTTCCAAGTCTAGCCCATCTTTCTCTTGATGACATCACGGCTACCATGCCTACCCCAGTGATGGGCATGCCAAGAAACACACCATGGACCACTTTTGTTAGTAAAGCACCACTACATGGTAGCTCAATGCCATCAATAGTACCTACAAGTGTGTATCAATTATATGCACCTATGAGTCCTCATTCTCATGTAGCTCCTACCCCTCCTATTCTTTCAACAACTTATGCTCCAGAACCACAACCACAACACCCAAGCTCTTATTTCAATGGGACCATACCAACTACCACATTTGCTAGGCTTAGGGCCACACATATGAACATTGGGCCACCACATGGCACAACATCATATCCAACTTGGAACCCAAGGGCTTCCTATACACCAAGACCAATGTCAATACCTACCTCCACATGTAGTATTGAGAGCACCTATCCCCACTATACCTGATCACTTAGATGATTTGGCAGCCTTTGCTCAAGCTATCAATCAATCTATTGCTGAGAATATGTGTAACACACCTAATAGAGAGCCTAGAAGTAAGGTAGTACAAATATCCAAGCTCACACAAAAATTTAGTGGCAGGGATGTGAGAAAGAATATTGAAGTGTTTGAACAAATATACGATTCTCTAGGAGAACACAATGACCTGCATAAGAGTAATTCTTTAAGCCTAACCTTAAGCAGGAGGGTTGGGGATGGAAGAAAAAACAATTTACCCTACTCTTAGGTGATTTTTCATGAAAGAGTACATACGAGAGAGAGTACTTTGGGGTGTAGCATCTCAGCTCCAGCAAGCCCAAAGAGAGAAAGGAGAGTCGGTGAGAGACTTTATTAGTCGCTTGAAGCATTTGAATTCTTCTTGTAATCAAAATGAGTGCTTCAATAATAACCAATTTCTTGATAGATTCATTAGGGGACTACAACATGAGGATATCTACAATGGCCTAATCATTAGAGGAATCACCGCTTGGATATCAGTCACCACCAATGCGATCCAATTGGAAGATAACTTAATGGTTCAAGGAGAAAGAGTGTTTGTTGAGCCTAAATCTACTAGCTCGCAAGCATCGGGGCATGATCCAATGACCATAAAGCCTAAATCTACGAGCGATCCAATTGGAAGATAACTTAATGGTTCAAGGAGAAAGAGTGTTTGTTGAGCCTAAATCTACTAGCTCGCAAGCATCGGGGCATGAGCCAATGACCATAAAGCCTATTGCTAAGGAGCCAAAGATATCTGAAATGACTTTAGTAGATCTCAACAAGGACATTCAAGAGAGTCTTAGAGACAATCGTGCTCCGCAAAACAACCATATGTATCCCATAAGGGAGCAACAATGGTACTAGTTTGCTATGGTCCACATAGTACAAGTGAATGCCCTATTTTTAGAGTAAAATTTAATGGGAATTGCAATGCCTGTGGGAGGTATGGTCATCAATCTAAGGATTGTATAGTAACTAAGCACATGATGGCCAATAGAACAACCTTAGCATGGACGGGCACACCTCGTCTGCATTGATGTCGGACCCACCTCTTGAACAAACATCAGAACACATGGTCCCTAGGGCCCAAAATCTTGTTCAAACAACACCTTTACCACCTCTAGTGTTAGGATCGTAACCACCACATCCAAGAATCACTTCTACAAATCAAGTGAGTTGTGAGTCATCTATTTCTCGTTTAGAAGGCTGTGAAGAAGATATAGACCCTAATATTGCCTATGAGATTGATGCACTTGAAGAAAGTCCACAATACTACAAGGAGGACTATTGGGGACAAGTCAAACCTATCTATCAAGTAGCTACTCTTGCCGCAAGAGGCCAAAATATGAATTACACTACCAAGAGACCACCATTGAATTTAATTGAGGTATTGAGGAACCAACACAAAGTACACCTGTGATACCAATAAATGTACTCACACGATCGATGCTCCAAAACAAAAATTTATATTCTTGAAGAAAGAGACACGGCATCAATTGCCCAATTTCAGAAGAAGAAGAAAACACAAAGGAGGAGATTGCAAAAAGTAGCAGTTCAAAGACCAACATAGGACTGGTGACGACCCGTATATATCAGCGACGGTGAAGAGGATTCTAGTTCAGGTGAAACCATGGAGACTAAAATGACCACTAGGAAAGGAAAAAACAAGAAAGGTGATCATCAGCCACAATGCCCAGGACCCAAGAAGAAGATAGGAACTTACCCAAACCCTGAGGAGATGGAGCGATTCAAGCAATTAAGGATTTTGGTAGAAGAGACCCAAAGGGATCTAGAGCCAACACCTAGGAAGATCCAAATTATCGGCACAGTGTTCCCTATGCAAAAGAAACCTCACAACATCCATAGACCACTAGCCATACAAAGTGTCATCCAAGAAGAAAGTGTCTTTAAGTGAAATTGATGAAATCCACTAGCCATAGACCATACAAATCACTACCAAGGGATTAATTGTGGAGAGAATCCTTGATGGTGGCGCTGGGGTTAGCATTGTGACTAAAAATTGATGGGAAACTATGGGAAGACCTCACCTTGGGACTACATACATAGTGGTAAAGATGGCCAATGGTACTATTGTTAAGCCTATTGTGATGCTAGAAGATCTCAAGATCAAGGCCTTTGGACACAAAATAAGGAATACCTTCATTGTTATGGATTTTTCCAAGCACACTATGTCATCTAAGATGATCTTAGGATTTCCTTTCATGAGCGAATCACAAGCACCTATACTAGTTAACTTTGTTGGAATTAGGGTTGCAGAGAAATGCACACAACTTGGAGAAGATGAAGAAAGCTCAAGGCACACAATAGAGAGGTGTTACTTAGTGTGCAATGGAAAGATAGATAGCCCTAGAGTGATGGGCGTATATACAATTCTCGGGGGAAAAAAAATCCTAAAGAGGAAAAAAATACCCCGGCGGTCCAAGTGTGTTCACACACATCACTACCACATGTATATGGTAACAAATCCCCCCCTGGAGTGATGGGGTGAACGGGAGCTGGCACATGAATAAAGGGAAGTGCCATGCCGTGAGGACATGCTCAGTCCGCAAAGGGGAGTAATCCCAAAGCTTTATGGAAAGCTTTAAACTTCTCACGAGACAATGCCTTTGTGAAAAGGTCTACAAGGCTATCCTGTGTTGGCACATAAGCCAAGTTGATCTCTCTTGCTGAGAGCCTCTCCTTGACATAGTGGTAATGCACCTCAATGTGCTTTGTGCGAGCATAAAAAAACTGGGTTCCTCGCAACTACCAATGCGCTCTGACTATCAGTGTAGATAGTGTTGGTAGTGTCCTGTCCAACACCCAAATCAGCCCCCATAAGGCGTCTGAGCCATACACACTCAACCGTAGCTATGAAGAACCATGATATACATCAACTACCAAGCATGAAACAAAAAACACTTGTGGACACTCGCGTGTCAAAACAACCAGCCCAATCTGAGTCTGAAAAAGCATGTTAGTCTGGGGGCAATGATCTTCCCTTGGGATAAAACAAGCCAAGATGTAAAGTGCCACTAAGGTAGTGGAAAATCCTCTTGATAGCCTGCCAATGCTTAGACCCTGGGCTATGCATAAATCTGCTGACCTGTGAGACTGCAAACTGAATATCTGGCCTCATGTTGCATAATTAAATGAGGCAACCAGCAGCAATTTGGTAAAGAATGGCATCAACAGGAATTTCAGCATAATGTAGACTCAACTTCAAACCTATTTCCATGGGAGTGGCAATAGGTTTTCAATCCTCAAGTCCAAACTTACATAGCAATGTCTCTATGTAACTTTTCTAACATAAGGAAATACCACCATCACACTGCTTAAACTGTATACCCAAGTAATGATGCAACAGCCCCAAATCTTTCATCTTGAAAGTAGCATTCAAATCAGCCTTAAATTCAGCAATATGTCTCTCATTTGGTCTAGTGATTAGCAAATCATCAACATAAAGAACCACAATGAGAAGTACATCACCCTCACACTTTACATACAATGTGCTTTCTGTTGGACTATTACAAAAGCCTCATTTAACCAAATGAGTGTCAGCTTTCTCATACCAAGCACGAAGAGATTTCTTCAACCCATACAAAGTCTTCTTACATTTGCACACTTTGTCCTCTTGTCCTTTTATGACAAAACCGCGAGGCTACGTTACATAAACCTCCTCAAATATATCACCATTCAAGAAAGCAGTAACAATGTCTGATTGATATACATCGCAACCAAAATGAGCTGCCAATGCACATAGAAAGTGCACAATAGTCATACGACAAGTGGGAGCAAAAGTCTCTTCATAATCTATGTTTTTTTTTTGTGCATAACCCTTTGCAACAAGTCTAGCCTTATGGTGATCGATTTCACCATCCGGCTTGCGTTTCAACTTGTAAACCCACTTCGTAACAATGGCCTTTTGGCCAGGAGGCAAATCAAATAAATTCCATGTGTCATTTTCTATAAGTGCATCATACTTTGATTGCATGGAAGCCATCCAATTTTTGGAATTCTGTGCTTCATCAAAAGACAGAGGCTCCTCAACATCATGTAAGCTAGACACAACCAAAGCATAATAATCTGATGCATAAGATGCATGGAAAGATCCTGAACCAGTATGACTAGACAAAGGTGCATCGAATTTACTATCACGCAAACTGTGCACTAGCCATTTTGGCATACCTCTAGCCTGCTCATTTTCAACCCTTTCCTCATCAAGTACATCATGTACATCTGCATTAGTAATAGGTTGATCTGTAACATTTTCAAAAACCCCCATAGGCTGTACATTTGCCTCATTGGAAATTACATTCGTATTTCCACCACTGAAAAGAGGCAACAAAGTGTCATAAATGTCGTGTGAGCTTGAATTACTGTCTCTAGTACAATAGCAAGGGCTGAACAGAATCTTCCACAAACACAACATCCCGTGAAACTAGAATATGCTTTGTTTGCGGATGATATAACCTGTAACCTTTTCTTTCAGCACTATAACCAACAAAAATACATTTGACAGCCTTATCATCCAATTTTTTGCGCTGTGTTTGTGGCACCAAAGCATATGCCAAATAGCCAAAAACATGCATGTGCTCAATAAGACTTTCTATCATGCCATGCTTCATATGGAGTAATAGACTACAAAGCTTTTGTAGGACACCTGTTAAGTACATAAGTGGCACACATGATGGACTCAAGCCAAAAAGAATGCGGCAAAGCTTGACTTTTGACCATACATCGTGCCATTTCTGTCAGTGACCTGTTTTTCCTCTCAGCAACACCATTTTGCTGAGGTGTATATGCACTATACATTGGTGTTTTATCCCACGACTAGCCAGAAATGCATTAAATTCATGAGACATATACTCCCCCCCTCGATCAGAACGGAGGGTGCCCATAGTACATTTTGAGACATTTTCAGCCATAGCCAGAAATTGTTTGAAGCACATAAAAACTTCGGACTTCGCTTTAAGCAGAAATATCCATGCATGCCTGGAGTAATCATCAATGAAAGTTACGAAGTAAAGGTAGTTGCCCAAGGACGGAGTTTGCATGGGCCCACAAACATCACTGTGCACAAGCTGCAACCTGCATGTGGCCCGAACTGAACCATCCTTTGGAAACTTAGAACGCTGCATCTTACCCAAAATATAGCCTTCACAAACATGTTTGACAGGGGCTTCAAGAGGCGACAAAGAAGCAACCATATCAGATTTTTGCAAACATAGCAAACTAGCAAAATTGAAATGACCAAAACGTGCATGCCAAAGTTTTGCATCTAAAATAGCCCTTGAATCTGCAACACCATTTGCAAAATTTTGTCCACACTTGTCATACAAAGTGAGCTTATACATTCCATGGCACAAAAGGCCAGATGCAACAATTTCATCACACCAAAATTGAGATCATGAACTGTACATCTGTCATCCACATATTTGACTACAAGTCCAAGTCTAGCAAGTGCGGATACAGACAAGAGATTCTTTTTTATCTCAGGTACATAAAGTGCACCAACAAGTGTGAAGGAACTGCCATTAGCAGCAGTAAGCACAATCTTTCCAACTCCCTGAACTGGATAAGAGGCATTGTTGGCACAAGTGACAGAATTCCCATGAGGGATAGACTCGAGAGAGGTAATGTGCTTTGTAGAACCACTGTCGAAATACCACACATGTGAATCTGCAGCAAATGACAAGCATGCATCATGGACAGTAGGATTGTAAGTGCACTCTACGCTAAAAGCCCATTCTACATCGACATCAGCATCACAATCTCCTTTCACAGAAGACTCAACAATGACTGCATTTGTAGTAGAACCAGCATTTGCAGTGGAACCACCCTCTTTCTTCTTAGCCTCTTTGGCCTCCAACTTAGGACACTGCTTGATCAAGTGATCATTTGCTTTACAATAATGCCAACGCATCTTCTTTTTGCCCTTATCATCAGAATTGCCAGACGAAGTGCTGCCGGTAGAAGCATTAGGAACATAAGTTTTGCCACTCGCAGCAGAACCATAAGAAGTGGTTGCTTTGCGGTTACCTCCCTTTCTTTGAGAATCAATAAAAGCCTATTCAACTACACGCTGTCTAGTCCTCTTTTTCTTGGAAAGTGACTCTTGCAATAGCAATGTGCATAATGCATCAAACTTGACAACTTTTGGATTGTCTTGGGTCATAAGTCTCCAAGTACTAGCAAAAGTCTGGTAAGAATCTGGTAAGGCATCAAGAACGGTCTGCAAAAGGGAACTATCTGAAATGAGTTCACCTGCATAAATAAGTTGCTCATTGATATCCTTGACACTAGCAAGGAAAGTGTCCATATCATCTTCCTCGTGCATAATCTTCGACTCCAGCTCTTTAGTAACAAAGCAATTTTAGCCTCATTGCGGCTTGCATAAAGACCAACCAAAATATCCCAAGCCAGTTTTGGAGATTTTGTTGAATGGATGTGAGGAACAATGGTGCGCTTCACAGACAACGCAATCAATGCATGAGCATGCGCATCATTTACATCCCAACGAGCTTGTTCTACCATAGGCAAAACAACTCTAATAGCAGCAATCCTTGCAAAAGTATCACCTAAATTGAATTGAAAACCTTAAACTTTACAATCCCTAGTTATGCACATAGATGGGATGTAAAATAGATTTTTCATTAAGATAGAGTTTTTTGGTTGAGCTAGTACAATGATACATCATGGGAATGAGATGCCCTTACAACTAAAAAACTCCTCTTCTCCAAATGATACAACTGTGCTAATTAGATAAAACGAATATAAAAATCCATGTGTAGAGAAATAGGGTAGCTTTGTATGACCCATAGGTACACTTCATTGTAGCGTGAAATCAACCTCCATCCTTCTTTTGGTTGTTGGTCCCAATGAATTGTTTGGTTTTTTCCATTGCAAATTGTCCAATCTTATTAAGTTAATAGGAGACATATTACCGCATCCATTTTGCCTTGATGTGACATAATGATGTCTATAGAAGAATTTCTTCCATGAGACAAGCTCTAAAGGTAACACTTTGCAATAACATCTTTCCAAGGTCCACATGTATAGCTTAAAAGTTTCCTTTAAAAGATTCCACCAGCTCCTACTCAACAAAGTTAGATGGAAAAATAAAGAGGCCCTCCTACACCCCAGTCCCTTCCTAATGACTCACAATGACGTGGATGCTAATATGAGATGCAAAGCAAAATGGGTATGGATCTATTTCTGACCTACCATCCATAGTTCACACGTGCATAACATAACCTGATGCCTAAATTAAAATAATGATATACACTTTCAAATCAAGGTCGTATCTAATGAAAGGTAGAATGCAAGGGTTTACTGATGCATTTATTTCACAAGTCTATGAGGATCCAAAACTCCATGAATGACACGTTGGAATTGCAATTTTATGCTCACAACAACATGGATGGTTTGTCTTGCAAGTGGAATGGCACGCTCATACAAAAATTTGTGATTCATGCAACCAACTTAATTATGCTAGAAATTAAGCACTCAAACCACATGGACCTTTAGCATTCACACAACACTTGATCTTGACATTTAAAACAAGCAACACACTCACATGAAAGCCCTACTTTGTGGGAGCACCAAAAAATGAGGTGATCTAGGACAAGCATTAAGAGAAGTGGCCTCTAGACACCTCTCAAGGCTCTCATGTTGCTCATAGGGTTTGAGGGTGTAACATAAAAACAACACACATACCCCAAACACAACAACACACCCAAATACTACACACAAAATCTGAAAAATACAGAGGCACCACCTAGTTTTTTTGTATCACAAACTAGGAAGAGAGAGAGAGAGAGAGAGAGAGAGAGAGAGAGAGAGAGAGAGAGAGAGAGAGAGAGAGAGAGAGAGAGAGAGAGAGAGAGAGAGAGCACATTTCTTAGCCAACCCCCTGAATACCTTCAAGCATGCATACTCAAGCTTCAAAAAACTGATAAGTGATATGAACATCTCAACTAAAACAAAACCACAACACACATAGGTTAAACAAAATTGGCACTACAACGGCTAGAATTTCAAGTTCCCTTTGTCATCAACACAAAAGACACACTCAAATCTAGCCACCCCATGCCTTTTGTTAGGGCTAAGGGAATCCTCTCCACCTTGAAACCCTCTTACAATGACTTACTCGAGGCTAGGGTTACACACAAAAAACATCACCAACACAACCAACAAACACTGGACACTTGGAAAAAACTTACAACCAAACAACCAACAAACATAGGACACTTGAAAAAAAACTTACGATTGTGTAGATTCCATGATGTTTAGCAAACACGAGATGAAAGAACACCATCAAGACACGGAACCCAAAACCACCTCTTCTGTGATGAGACCATCAACGTGAGCATAAAATTCTAGAAGCAACCTCCAATTCCTCTCCTCTCTTCTCTTTGGCATACACTATGCAAAGCCCTTTGCATTCGTGGACGTGGCAAGCATTAGGCAAAGTGTATGGCTATTTGCACTCACAAGCTAGCATCACACAATGCAAGGCTTCTTGCATAAAGCCTCTCACACACTTTCTCTCACACTCTCCTTCTCTACACTTCTCACTTCTTCTTCTCATGTATATTACAAAGAAGGCCCTCCCTTTATAGGATTTCGGAGGGATCAAAATTTTCATGATCACTTTTAATTACACATAGAAAAGCTTATTTTAGGAGTAATTTAATGTAGGTGAGGAGATAGGTGATAGGCCTAGATTTTAGGTTAGTAGGTTAGAACTCTAGTTAGTATTTTTTTACATAAAAGAAATGAAAATTTACAATTGTAGGGTGTGTAAAATGAGAAATTAGCAAGAAATTGGATAGAATTACACTCTCTCTTTTCCGTCTCAATGTTGAGGAAATTAAGAATGACCGTCATAATCTTTTACATCCAGTGCTTGGAATCCAATTGAATTTGTTGATCTCCTGCTAATTGCATCCTTTTGTCCGCTTTGTCATATGTGGAATAAATTAGCAGATTTTGGAGCATTGGAGATGTGTGCATGAGAAGGAGAAAAGGTAACTAATGGTAGAGAGTTTCAAAATAAGAAAATATATAAAATTGCAATCATGGATAATTCTAATGATCTTCTTCATGCTTGATTGGCCCCATGCTACTAATGGTGGTATGTGTAATGAGAGTGTGTAAGGATAAAATACAAATGTGTAAAAAAAGAATGGAATGTTTGGAAGTTTATAAATTCATTTGGCTAGAGAGGCCCGAATAAGCCCCCGAGGTCATGGCCATTGGTCCTTGGGTTTTTTTTAATGTGTAAGAGGTGCGAGAGAGAAAACAATGACTAAAAAATGAGGAGAGAGAGTGAAGTGTTTTGTGGAAAAGTGTAGAAGCTAGGGTTCTGTGGAAAAATATACAAGTTGCACACATGTCACCAAGCTCTTGAAAGATCTTACATGTCCAATTTTTTATCTGTAGCATTTTCCACATGTCCACCATGTGCATAAAACCTATAGCACCAAAAATATATCCTTTTGTACAAGCTTGTAGGTCTTTGAAATGCATAACTCCTCAATTGTGGAGCCAATCACCTCATATCCTTTGCATTTAAATCTCCTTACTTCCCTAGAAAGATACATGTCCTCTTGAAAAAATTCATCCCAAAGCTATTTTCTCATGTGGAGATATTACCAACCTTATTTATTACTTTATGGATATATATATATAAGGAGTAGCATAGAAATCTATATGGATAATATTAAAATAAAAAGATATAGGTGAAGCTATTTTTATTTATTTATTTAAATACCCTCAACTATAATATACATATGCAAACTCACACTTATTAATAATGTACACCTAAAGTTCATATAAAGAAAAGGGTGGGGTTCCCATGAGAAAGGTTAATGACGGATATTTATCCCACCATTTTACCTATGTAGAGATAGCTCATTAGAATTATGTACATATACACATATTTGGTTTATTCTCGCTATATTTGGAATTTTTTTCTCTTTCTTTCTAATGATAGCTGGACCAAAAAACAACTATCAGTGGATACAACTCGAGCTATGTATAGCGTGCAAGTGATAGGTTCACATATATACAAGTGTTTCGGATAGGTGGAATTGTCCATAGAGCTACTCATGTGGGAGTGAGCTCGGTTGCCATGCTTATCGTACACGTATACCATGTATGGGTTCTGTGATTGAGATAGATTGTTCTTGGATAGGTTTATGCGCTTTTAATTACAACCCAAAGGTTTTGTCTTACATTTCCCCATCCTGGTTGGAGAGTGTTTAGTCACTTTTGACTTGGTGTATGATGTTTCTGGATAAGAGATTGAGTCTCTATTTTTGTGCATTTCTAGAACGACTTCATTGATGCATTTTATGCATCTTTTGTGTTGCTAATTGTTTATGGTTGAGATTATTTGAGTTTTTACTCAGGTTTTAGGGAAAACTCTGTCGGATTTTTTTTCAAATTCTCGCCATGTTTTACTCTTTGATGGTTTAATGGTTGAGTTTGACTGTCACTTTAATAGGTTTTTTTTAGCTTGGAAACATCTCTATGTTCTTGTACCCCCTCTCGTAGGAGTGAGAGTTGCATATGCTTATGTGGCTATAGATTGCAGACAATCACAACTTTTTGCATATCTTTGCAGGCAGTTTTCTTGTGGGATGTGTTTTGAGCGTGTTTGCTCACTAATTGTGTATATGGTTATGCGGGTGAAAGCGTGGTTTGGTGTTACAAAAAAAGGACCTATTTTACTTCTACCAATGAAAAAGTGGGGAATGGTAAAATTTTTGTAGTTTAGGTCAGAACTTTTCGGACCTTGTGTTTTTAGATTCTTCTTTTGAGGATCTATCCACCACTGATATATAGTATGATAGGTTATTTTTCAAGTGACATGTAGAAATTGTAACTCAAAGATTTTTCAAGGGTTCTGTCAATGACAATCCTTTTTGTACCACCAAAGCATGCTGTTAGCCATGCACTTTACGCTTGATTGAGTTATTTGTCTCATATTGTATACTTAAAGATAGCAGATTCTTGACCCGTTTTGTGCATATGCAAGCATTGATTTCGATGTGTTGATGATGGTTTTCATGATTGTGTAGTGGTCAAGTGATCTCCCACTTTGTTGTGAGTTTGGCATTGTCTATGGTTGAGATTTTGCTTGAGGTTTTTGCTTAGTTTATAGGGGAGACTCTACCAGTTTTCTCCCAAGATTTCTTGCCATAGTTTCTTGGCATCCATATAACATACGCGTGTGACACTTGAGAGTCGATAGTGACGACTCGTGAGAGTGGCGAGCTCATAGTTTTTGATACTTGCATTGTTGGCATTGTGGTCACACATGGTACATTAGGTGCCACTATTTTAGACGTATACGGTAACAATAGAGATCTATGCATGATGCAAATATAATTTTGACACATGCTAGAGTGATGGATTCATACATCACGATGATATCACGTTTTTCTTTAGCATTGTCTTTGAGAGGTGAAACTTCTCCACGTTGGTTGCTAGATGAGAATGGGTTTAGCATATTCTCCAGGAGGATCTTTGGTTGTTTGTACTTGGCTGATGGTTTGGCATTTGACATTGTAGGTGTAGAAGTTGTTTGCTTGTCATTGCCTAGTGGTGCTTTATATATGGTACGACATGTATGCTATGTTCCTCAACTAAGATAGAGCTTGATCTCAGTGAGACACTAAGAAGATTTTGAGTGTCAGACACTACTTAGAGATCAGTCTTTCTAAATGCATTGTGGATCATTAGTGATTTCTAGGGGAGCATGTAGTTGCTTGGTATATCCTATGTATGTATCTGAGATACAAGACAACATGGTCTTGGTTGTGTTACTGGCATGCATTGAGAAAGAGATGAGACGTGTCTCCTTCATGGCATGGTGATCTTGAGTATGCTTAGGAGATGGAGCATTTAGTTATGAAGGACATGCAATTAGACTCTATATAGAGACAAAGTTAGAGCAACAATGCTCTAGTGAGACACAACAGATGTTGTCAGAGTCTATGCAAGCACAAGTAGAGTGGATCTAGACACATGCAAAGATGATGGACATGGATTTCTTTGATATGCTCATGCTAGAGGCTAATGAGTTGATGCCAGGACACATGATTCTGCCTATGAGTGCAAGGAACATAGCCATCCTAGTGTTGATGGTGACACATCCATGCATAATGAGTAGTCATGATGATGTATTGCATGAAGATAGCATAGCGGAGGCTAGTACAGCTAGGTTTGCACAGATTTTGTGAGCATTTGGGCATCTCATGTTTGACTTTTTAATGTCAAGGCCCGACCTAATAGCTAGAGTGGGAGCATTTGCAGCAAGGATTGTTAATCATATGGTGACTGACACTAGCATGACACTTCATGGAACTTTGCAGACCATGCAGAGTTGTCTTTGAAATTTGCATGCATGCTTTAATGTGGATACCCACACTCTGCCAATACAGATGCATGTAGATCAACTAAGCGAGCCAGTGGGTATAGGTTGAGAGAGTCTCTTACCTGTTTTCTTGTACATACTAATAGTTTAGCTAGCTCGGGGGGGGGGGGGGGGGGGGGGGGGGGGGGGGGGGGTTTCACTATGTATAAATTGTGTATGCCATGTGCGTTCAAGCACTATTTTTAAAACTCCTTATCTGTGAATTTTTGACAAATAAACTACACCCTTTTTCTATTCAATCTGTAATTGTTTTTTGGATTTCATTTTAGGATACCCTTCTATATGTGAAAATGTGAGAAAAAATGATAATAAATAATCCCTTCTACTGCACTCACATGATAATCACATAATTACCAAGTGAACCCCCTAAGTTAGCTAGTAGGATCCACTTATTGACACATTCGCCTTTAAGTGGGATATTGTTGGGGTAAAGGAGTTGTACCTTTGCTCGGGGTCGAGCGTTTGATGTCTAGCCACCCCTTGTGTGTATATACACTAGACTTGTTCTTTATATACACAAAGAATAAGGAGTTCCTCACCACTTCTTAGAGGCTTTTTTCTCCACCCACACCGTGTGTCTTGTACTCTTCTCCTCTCTCACAGTCTGCATGCACCGTGCATCACTGCTACACCTAGCGCTCTCACATTTTGTTGGTCACTACTAGCTAGTTAGAGACTTAATTTTCAACATCATGACTTCTAGTAGCCCTCAAAAAAGTCATCTCAGGTATGGTAGCATTACTGCTCTTTCAAATCTAGCCCTTGATAGTGCTTTCACGACTAGGCTATCATCAATAGCCCTAGTGTGTTTTTACCATCTTAACTAGGACTCATGCCCATTTTTCCACTAGTTGCACTTTCAAAAGACTACCTATCTCTTGCCATTCTTATTTCTACTAAGCATCACAAGCTTGGAGAGCCACTAGTAGAGCTAGTACACATACCTATTTTTTGTAGACTTGTGACCAATGCATAGGTAGGATGAAATGCATTGCAACATCTCTATCATGAGCATTTTGATTAGCTTGGCACCTTCTCGGAGATAATTTTGGCTATCTATATACATGAAACTTGTGAGGCAAGTAGCTCTTGGTTACACACCCATTTTTGGCACGGATTTCATATTCACGTATTCACGGGTTTTTTGTGATCTCATTCAAAATTAACAAAATTCTCAATTAACAACTCTTTACATTCACAAAAAATGACAATCGGACCTAAAGGGAATGTGGGAGGCCGATTGGATTCGCCCACTAGCACAAAGGCTTAGCCCATCAAAATATTTTCTTAGCTCGGCGTGCCCTCTAGGTACTATAAAAGGGGGCCCCTTTCTCCTCACAATTCCCAATCTTTCTAGCCTTGAGAACTTCCAAGGTATCCTAAGCTCTGCCAAGCTTTCCCAAGCCCTCACATTCTTTGGTGTGATTAATTTGGTATAAGTTTTTTTTCCCTATATGCTGGTCAAATCTGTGTAGTAGACCATTTCAAGCATGTGATATCAAGAACAAATTGAGTGGCCAAAAATTGTTGGATACCTACTACAACTTGTTAATATAACGAGTACTATTAAACAACATTAGTGGATGGTTGTTTTACTAGGCTGTTATTTTACATACCTCTTCTTTCTATAGTAAGGATATGTCATGTCAATGAAAATGTTTCATTATTTCTACCTAGATGTGGTTTATGATCCCACTCTATCGTGGTCCAAATGGTTTAGCATGGCTACATAGTAATTGTTGTGAGAAGTGTTTAGTTATTTTTGGAGAATATTTACACACCTATATACTCATCATTTATGTTTATCACCATAAGAATTGGTAAGTACAAACCATTACCACCATGGACATGCAGGTTTGGATAAGTTTTGCTAAATGCATGCAAACCAGATGTTATGGGCCCTAGTATTTAGCAACAACATATGGGTGAAAGCATGTTAACCTGTCGCGCTTTTTGTGCTAGTTAGTAGTTTCAAGTTAGCACATCTTCGAAACGTTGGGCGTCCGGTAAATTTTTTACAAATAAGATCAAAATTTGTCGGAGGTTGTACATTTGGATTTCTTGTTTCAAGTGCTTTCTATTGATATGTCATATGTCATAGATCTTGGAGTGTAACTCAAGTTATTGTACTAGTTAGCATATGTCAAAATTGTGCTAGTTAGCATTGTCCGGGACATGAAAAAGCATGACAGGTTAACATGATTTCACCCATATCTATAGCAACATGCATATTCTTAAATTTGATTTCTTATGAAGTTTTTTAATCATAACAAGTGCAGTATATCTATGGAGTCATTATAGGTCTACCAATCATTGTACGAGATCATGACCCGGTATTTGATTGTAGATAGGTTAACTAAAGTTGAGAGTTAGCCACATTGTTTGTTGACAATTCGTATAGGTTGTACATGTTGTCTGGAAATACTATGAATGATCATGCTCCTAAGTTTAAGAGTCACTGTAGGAGGGCTATGCTTAAACGATGGGAGCACAACTCAATATCATTTATATGGATCATTCTAAGATAGATGGCCACATTGAACGTGTTAATCGATCACTAGATGATATGCTAAGAGCATACATTAGAAAAAAGCAATCTGATTGGGAATGTTATCTCCTTATTTTGGAGTTTACTTATTTTTTTATAGAACATATTATGATGAGTTTTACTCCGTTCATTGCGTATGTATAGTTTTCATCCTACATCACTAGTTGTAATGGGGTTGGCTATTGAGAAAATTCAGCAAGCCAAGGACTTTATCGTGGACAACTATGAAGAGGTATTCTTATGTGCTCTAAACCTTAAGAAAGTTTGAGAACTGGTAATTCATGTAGCTACCTCTTCGGTTTTTTGTGAGCCATTTCCAATACTCAAGTGACTTACAGACACTTTTGTATTCATCCGGTCATATGGAAATGCCATCAATCAAGATTTTTTTGTTGATTTCATTGAGCATCCACTCAATCGCACGACCCCAAGACTATCATGGTATAGCTCAAGTGCAAAAACATTAGTGTTCTTATAGAGAGATCTTCTTCAAAAAAACTCAAGGAAGAAAACGCTTCTCCAAGGGGGAGTAATGTACGACTAGTGGGGCATGGCCCTAGGGTAGACATACAATTTAGGGTCTCTTGGCCAAGGGCTATATAGAGAGAGGTTGGGAAAATAAGAGTATTTTTTAGCTACAGTTGGCCTTCCATCAAGTTCTTCAGCCTTCTTTTTGATGATGGCCTTCACCGATTGAGTTCTTAATGTTCCTTCTTTTGCCCATAACAAGGATCACTGATAGGCTCTGTGTCAAAAATGATAATTCTCTTGATGAAGATGGTGATGCAAACCACAAATAGGTAGGTGTGTGGGGATGTGTAAGAGCTTGGGAAGGTGCAGATGAAGGTGATGTAGCAACAATTGGAGAAGTCAAAAATGAAGCAAGAGGAGTCGTTGCAAGTGAAGGCTAGATGCATGCCAGAGGTGAAGAAATAAGTGCAAGGTCATTCACTTTCCTCATAGTAATCCTAATTTGACCCATGAATGCTCCACTCTTTGCACTCCTGAAAGTTACGCCCACTAATATTGACATGTGATCCATGCATTGGTGTGTCCTTCTAATGATTATTGGTGGGATAGTAAAAAAGGTTTGGTATTTAATGCACAACGAGTGACCGTCATATAGTTTAGATGCCTTCTAACTTTGTCCTAACCAAGCTATTTTCAGATTAGGTTTCTTTGGGCCTAACTTTGACTGATATAATAAGACCAAGTTCCCTTTCTTGAACTCCTTGATCTTCAATTTACTGTCATGCCAATATTTTATTCTATGTTAGATCATTTCCTATTCTAGCGTTGCCCTCTATCTGATCTCATTTAGCTTTAGTAGCTCATCTAATTGGCTCTTTATTAGTGTTTATTTGACCGACGTAACTGATGGGTGACCTCCTAGTTGACTACACCGTGTCCAAGCCTTGAGTTTTGATGTAATTTATCCTTTCTTTTAGAATCTTTGTAATTATGTAATTTTGATCTAAAAGTTGTACACTTTGAGCTGCAATATATTATCATGAGCCCAAATCCATGTGAGCTAATCATTGGCCATTTTGAAAAGCTCTAGGTATAAAGCTGAACAGTCTTAGTTTGAACATGTCGCTGTAACTTATCTTTTGGGTGTTGAAGAGCTATGTGTGCATACATTCAAGCAACTATGTTGAACCTCCAACCCAACTGCATGAACCTAAGCGTATGCTTGACTATCATGATCTATGTACACATCATCATATGCATGGACAAGCATTAGTCAAGGGGAAAGACGGACCTAAAGAAGGTGCCACTTGAGAAAACATTAGTGTTCTTAAGAAGAAGTTTCTCACTTTTGTTTTCAAGGACAAAAAGCTTCTCCAACGGGCAGTAATGTTAGGCCAATTTTCAGAGAACAGGGGTCAGTGTGAACCAAGCTCAGTATATAAGGGAGAGAGTTTGGGTGCAGAGATAGGTTCTAGACTCCCTTTGGTCTCACATATATCTAGAATTATAGGTATCTCCTAAGTTTTCCTGAGAAGGAAGCCTTTGGCCTCTAAGCTGTCTTTTGCCATCTGTAAATGAGTATTGGCTAGATTCAATTGAATCTTCAACTTGGAGTTGTCATTGGCTTGCCTATATATCTCTAGCTTACCTTTAGCAAACTCATCTTGCTGCTCATAGCAAGTATCTTGTATTGCATTAAGCTAGTCTGATATTGTAGCTAGTTTTGCTTCTTTCTCATCAAGGAGGTATTGCAAGCTATTATTGTCAGTCTTATGTTTGCTAAGATCTTCTTGAAGATAGAAAATCTTAAAATTTATGTCTATGCATTCTTATAAAACTACTGCATGGGCGAGCGAAACTTGCTTAAAACAAGTGCAACAAGCAAAAGTGGACACGGGGCGGGGGGGGGGGGGGGGGGGGGGGGGGGAGAGTAGGGGGAAATAACTCATGTGTATACACCGAACGCGTTTCGCTATATAAGCTCATCAGTGGTGTATACAAAAAAGGGAGGGAGGGAGGGTATAAGTAGGAGTTTAGTGGTTCAAAAACCTGTACAGAGTACCATATTAATGGAGGATAGGCAAGTTTGGAAGGTATTGGTTCAAAAACCTGTACAGAGTACCATAGTAATGGAGAATAGGCAAGTTTGGAAGGTGAGTAATTCCTCTTTGAATGTGGGGGGTACAAAAAAGAAGGGTGAAAAAAACCTTTTTAGGTGGGAGGCATAAGAAGGGAGCACAAGTCTTTAAGGGGCTATTTAATGTTATTGATGGCCTTGAAGGAGAGGCTAGTCAATAAAGTTAAATGAGCCTAAAAAAGAGAAAAGGTCTAGGAAGAGGATAAAGGAGGGAGAATAAGGGGTGGAGGGGTTTATGGAGGAGAGGGTAGCATAGTTATGAAGGGTTGGGTTTGGTATGGTTGGGTTTGAGGGAGAGGAGGGTGCCAAGGTTTGGAGCATTGAGCCAGCATACAATAGGTTTAGGAAGGTGCTCGAGCTCGGGATCATTTTTGAGAAGCTTTGTGAGTGGTTTGTTGATGGTGCAAGAGAGGTTTAGAGTGCGGGTAAGGGGGGAGAAGGGAATTTTCACAATAGTTGGTGAAAGCTTGGTTTTATGCATTTTTTGAAGTGGGGATGGCCTGACTTCATAAGAAACATAGAGAAAACAAGCTTCCAAAAGGGAGGAGGGATAACCTTTGGCTCTAAGCCTTGCATAGAAAAGGTTGCGAATAGTGATAAAGCCCAAAAGAGAGCTTTCCCGGATAATGTACCTTTTGAGTTCTGAAAGGATGAAGGCAATTTTTTGATGTGTGGGATGCCTAGACTACCAAGGTATGTAGTTGTATGCATTGAGGTTTTTTTGGTGACAGTGTGAATCCAATAAACCGTAGGTGGTGAATGAGGAACCTTTCTAGAAGTGGATATGCAGGATAAAAGCTTCATGGGAGGAGATGGAGGAGGAGATTTTTATATGTTCTTGTAGGGGATGTCCATAGCTTAGAAGAAGCTTTTTTAAGCCGGAAGCAGGACCATCCCAAATGCTGAAGGCATCGTCGATGAATCTTTTGAAATAAAGAAGGGAAGGGGAGGTGAGTAGCTTCATGCCTTCTTCCAAGGAACAAAGGAAGAGGCAAGCATAAACTACTGCAAAATTTGATCCCATTGCCGTGCCTTTGGTTTGATGCCAAACTTCTCCTTTGAAAGAGAGATAGTGATGATTGAGGATAAGAGAAGCTAGGGACATAATGAAACGTACTTTTGGAGAGGGAAAAACATCCTGGATGGAATTCTTAAGAGCTAAGAGCCCCTCTATAATGGGGATGTTAGGATAGAGGGACTCTACATCAAAGGAGAGAGAATAATATGGGGAGGAAAAGGGGTGGAGATGAGGTCCAAGATAAGGGAGTGGGAATCTTTCAAGTGTTGTTTTTTGGATAAGAGGATAGGGTAAAGTTGTACGTGGAGCCATTTTGAGGCATTTTCTAATACATATGTTAAGTATGGAGCCTGATTTACCCTTGTAATTTTCTGTGGTAAAAGCGCACATTTGTAAGGTCCCCATTACGAGGAGAAGCCATCGTGCTTGAAGGAAAATCAATCACCGACCAACCGACCAGTTGTTTTTCGCCGGAATATTATGGCCGGACGGCGGCCGGAAAGTGGTCGGAAAACAATCGGTCGGTTGGCCGGTGGCCAGTAGTCAATGGCCGATGGCCGGTGGCCGAATTCAAAAGCGGACTTGTCTTCTCAAGGGCGGCCACACATGGGCGGATTGGAGGGTCCGATTTGGACTTATTCGCACAAGGGCGGCTACACATGGCTGTCTCTCATAAGAGAGGGTAGCCGTTTTGGCCTATAAAAGGAGGCCATTTCTACACACATTTCATAGTGTGAAGTTGATGCAACAAGGTGAGTGTGAGGTGGTGAGAGTGAAGCAAGGCGGGAGCTCTATCAAGGGTTTAATCCCTTTGTAAACTACTTCTTCTTTTGAAGTGCTAAAGCCATTGAGTGGCTGCTTTCCCGTGGACGTAGCCCACATTGGGTGAACCACGTATATCGTGTGTACTCTCTCTCTCTCTCTCTCTCTCTCTACTCTATAATCTCTTGTGTGTTAAATCTATCTCTCTCCATTAAGTAATCTACTCAAAAATCTATTTAGCTACGTCTTATTTCCTAACAACATAACCCTTGTAGGAACAAATGGGGTGGCCTACAAGTAAGGGTTTATGGATTTTGGGTAGGAGAAAAAATGGGCAAGGCTTGGGTTTAGTTTGAGAAGAGGAGAGGATGAAGTCCTTCTCATTGCAAGAGAGAAAGGGGTAGTCCAAGGTCAATAAGACCAAGTTCCCTTTCTTGAACTCCTTGATCTTCAATCTAGAGAAGGTCCAATCAACTTCAAGCTTGAGCTAGGAAGAGGGTTCGATCCAAGCAAGGAGGGGGGGTAACTTGACCATCATTAGGAAGGGAATGGGGTCTAAGGGGGCCGATTTATTTTCCATGGGATTAAAAAGGAGATTATGGAAGAGGCATGTGAAGTGAAACGGTGGGTATGGCAAGGCCCCCTAAAAGTAAGTGGTCAAACTTGTTCTCTTTTATAAAATACAAAGAGAAAATATCGTATAAATTCAAAAAATTGAACTTTTCTCGAAATAGTTGAGTAAAAACCAATCCTTTCTCTCTCTACTAGCTGCCAGTTTCTCCCCCCCTCTCTCCTCAAAGGGGGTCCCTCCAGAAACGTGCTGATCATTCCCTCCCTCTCCCTCTACTGTACCATCTCTCACTTCTCTTCACTTCACCTTGTTTCTCTTTCCTTCCTTTTAGTTTTTCCTCCCAAAATCTTTGCAGCAGAAGTTTGAAGCTCCTTTCCCTCCTCAAGATTACTACATTATTGAGGGCTGCATTCTCCTCAAGCTGAAGTTCTCCATTACTCCATGGGCTTCACTAAACACCTCTAGCTAAAGCTGAAGTCTACAACATATCCTTCTTCTACATCATCCCTCTTTCTTTCCTCAATAGGTTTCTTGCTCCTTCTCCATTAAGCTCTCTAGAGAGGGTCTACTTCCCTCTCAAGCTTTACAACATTATCGTCCACATTAAGTCGACAAGCAGGTGGAGCAATATAGCAGTAAGTGTCATCCTTCACCTTTGTGTTAACATGGATGTGCAATGTCTAATCATAAGTGTTTGTGTGCAGGTTGTTCCACTCTTTCCCATGGCATCATCATGTACTCGACGACCTAGGAGTGTCATTGAATCCATTTCATGCAGCAATGTACAAGACGACAATGGATATTGGGTGAAGATGGAGTTAAAACGAATGATGTGGGTGACAATGCAGCCCAACTCAAGAGGTGCACACAAGGTCTCAAGAAGACACATGGCTTCTCAAGCATACCATTGGAAGGGAAGAATCATGGAGTTCAAGCAAACACAAAATGGCAAGAGGCTTGTGAAGGTGCAACATGTGTATGTTGCTTCACAGCTGAAGCTAGAGACATCATTGGCTCCATTGAGGTTTCCTGCAAATTGTAATTTTTACTCCTCTTGAAAGTTTTTTGGTTATCTATTTAGTATTTATGTCTTGTGTGCTGCTTTTGATGACTGTAAGATTTCCATTGCTTTTTGGTCATGTTTACAGATGTTTTTCCATCCGATTTTGTAGAGTGGGATCCAATAGAGTCCTTCACAGGAACTTTTGAGGCCATCCACAATGACTTGGCAAGTTGCTCTATGCTGGTTGTCAGTCCTTTGAGCTTGCCTCAGGTGACACTTTTTTTAATGATCATACTTATGTCACACCTAGGCGAAATGGATATGGTAATCTAGCGCCAACCTTGGAGAGTTTGGAATGGCCTAAGCTAGACAGTGCCTTGATCGCAACAACCAAAAGGAGATCGAGGTGGATGTGCAAGCAGCAATGAAGTGCACCTATGGTTCCCATAAAGCCACGGTAAAATGGTTTATGTCTGTTCATGTGTTTGTGTTTATATTTTGACTTCAGCGTGTTCACAGGACATCAACAATGTGGACTTGCAAAGGGGGAAGTGTGATCAACGTTTTTCTTGTAGCTGGATGGGAAACTAAGGTGATCAACCACCAGGTAGATAGAATCAAGTGCTCTGTAGTTGCTGACAAGGTGGTGTTCAGATACCATATTGCGAAGCAAAGCTTGTCTATGGTCTTTCCCTATCGAAGATGGAAGCTGACGATGGGAGAATGGGAGCCACTAGACTCTCAGGTTGCTGCTAAAGAATTGATTGACCTACAAATACATCTCCAGGACAATGCATTGCACTACATTACAGTGAACAATGAATGGCATCTTAGTCACCTTCGCAAGTATTTTAATCTCAGTTATACATTGCCCAAGCAATATCTCTTTGTAATCAATGAAAAGATTGATCGCTCCAAGAAAGAGAAGAGCTTTGTGTGTGAGAACGTTCCGTTTCCACGATGTATTTTTGTAAAAGTTTATAATTGACATGGATTTTGTCCACATTAATACATACGGTGTTTTGAATCTCGTTTCTATGCATACTTGTTTATCCTCAACTTGTTCAAGTTTTCGATTGAAACGTGAAATTTATTTGTTGTGGAGCACAAATGTTTTCGATGTTGGTGTCTTTCAATGCTTTGTCGCGTGATTTTGTTTAAAATTAAAGTTTTAAGTTATTTTGATATTAATTTAAGTGCTTTTAAAAAAGTGACTTTGGGTATATAAGTGACTTTCTAGATTTTAAACTTCATTTCTCACATTCACAAAACTCTAGCTCTAAGCTCTCTTCGCATCTTCTTCGTGAACGAGCCCATGGCAACGTCTACTGATGCACTTCTCACACAATTAGAAAAGGTAGAGCTTGCAGATCGAGCACATGAACTACTCAGTGTGTTCGAAGGGACAATTGACATGCATGCCACTGCCAACCTTTATATAGAGGTATTAAGAAGCTTTCTTGACTACATTACACAGCACATGGAGGAATATGCCATATTGTTTGAGGGATCCGACACGGCGTGGTTGCTAGTGGATCTCTTGAAGCATCTCTATGCGGCTGACAAAAACTTCCGGTTTTGTTTATTGAGGTTTATTAAAGGCCTCACAGAGGATGAGGATGATCTCATGGATTTGGGCATGGGGTGCATAGGCACCCAATTTATTTCATGGGACATGGTTCTGGAATTACTTGTGCTTGAAAGCATAGACAAGGGAAAATCAAAGGAAAAGGTCAACCAAAGACCTCCTGTGACCATTGTGGATGAATCAAATGAAGTTATCGAAGAGATAGATGAGCAGTCCGAAGCATCTATGGCACTCGTACTCTTGCAAGATCCCAATGCCACTGAGGAGGAAGATCGAATGATAGAGGGAGAAGAGGTGCTCAAAGAGGTCCCGGACCTCCAAATTCTCACTTTGCATCCAGTGGTGGTGGCAAGAAAACAAAGGGTGTGTCACTCACCGCTCTACGCTCGCCTTCGTGGTGGATTCCTCGCCGCGATGAAGAAGAAGCTGCAGTCATGCCGCGCTCAACCGCTTCGCCGCCGTCGTGCCTTCGTAATGCTCGATCGCACACACACTCTCCCTCCCTCTCTCTCTCACACACACACACACAAGGAGGTGAAGAAGAAGAAGATGGAGATGGAGCAAGAGCACTCTTCAATTGCACAAATGAGAGAATGAGTAAAAATTAGGTTTAGTTGGCTTTTATAGGAGCTCACCCCATTCACACTTGGGCGCCCATGCTTAGCCAACTAACCCCTTGAATGTCCAAGTTAAAGTGCGCCTCTCATCGACGATCACTCTACCTTTCCCTATTGGTCCGACAAGCCCGGTACCTGACTCTACCAAATACATAATACGCGTCCATCGTAGGTGATGGGTGTCCGTGTGCCGTGAGGGTTAACATGCCCCCCTTCCTGATGTAGATTCCGTCCTCGGAAGCTATTGAATTGAAGCTGGTTCGTCGAGGTGGAAGAGCATTTGAGATGAATGTCCTTAGCCTTCTTCAGTCACTGCAAAATCAAACAACATTGGCACAGTAATTGCATTCTCTTAAAAAGCATATGCAGTTTTAGATAGAAAAATTGATTGGTAAAAGAATTTCAAACAATTTGTTAGCAATGAACATTAAATTGCAATGTAATCAAATGCATAAACAGATGTAAAGGCAAAAAATTAAACAAGTCTCGGGTCGCTAATTTGACGGTCGAAAAGCACTAGAGATCGAATATTAATACCATGGGTAAGCTTCTTAATTTTTAGTGGTCAATTAAGTTGTTTAATCGCGAGAGCCAAGTATTCATGTTCAAGGGCTGACTAGAGGCTATATCTAGAAAACCTTGTAGTTAAGCTACCATAAAAGGAATTTCTCATGAAATCATCGCCTGACTGATTACTTTTTCTTTGACCACCCAAAGTCTTTTCACATTGATTCAATTATGAAGTGGGTGCTTATTTTGTATGCCTTGGGTTTTTTGCTTTTCAAATCGTTTTGGAGCTACGGGATTGGGCTCACTTGGGTCAGGTGATAGGTAAGAGCACAATCTACGTTTTGGCACCCAGATTTGATCATTTCCTTGATAGTAGCCTTGGGCTTCCAATAGTCGTTTAGGGATCCATCGCAACATTTTCTTACTTTTCTTGGAGCGAGTGGTACGTTTCTTACAAGGCTTCTGTTTTTTAGCACTAGCTATGGTCACTAAAGAAGCTTTAGGGACCCACTTGTATGTTTTCTTCGTTACCTTAGGATGAGTCTTGTCAGAAGCGATATGCATTGCTTGTAGCATATTTAAGGGTATAGGAATTTCATCCCCCTCAGGTGTTACCCAGGTCGTCCCTCTATTTCCCCAAGTGTCTATGGCTGATGCTAGGTGGACCCAGTCTACATTGTCTGATTCCGTCATACCCGGTAACACATCCATATAAGGAGAATCTTGGCCAATGTCTGTATCCTTCTTACAAGTGTAACAATATTGTAGTGGGGCCGAGTGAACTGTGGTGTCAGAGCGATGATCAATAATGGTTTTACTCCCTAAGGGGTGTACCTTACCAGTCACCAAATTCACTCTAAGAACAGAGTCTTGGAATTGCAAATAGACATGATTTTTAGACCAATCGTGAACCATTTGTGCTTCCCTCATGAATGGTCGTCCTAAAATCATTTCATATGACATAAGGTGTTTAGAGAAATCCATTACAATGAACGTATGTCGCACCTTGTATCCTAGAACTTTGATCTTAAGATCCTTGAGCATCCCCATAGGTTTGGCTATGGTACCATTTGCCATCTTTACCACAATGTTAGTAACACTGAGGCGGGGTTTTCCCATGGATTCCCAACAATCTTTTGTAACGATGCTAACTCCCGCACCACCATCAAGAATTCCCTTTATAGTTAATCCCTTGGTAGTGATGGGTAGGGTCGCATTAGACTCGTCGCCTTCAAAATACTGCCCTAATTCGTTAATGGGTACCTCGATCACAGACTCGTGTCCATCTAAGTCAAGTGATTGCACATGATTTTCCTCATCAATCATAATCGAGTCAGGCCTATTTGGTTGCGCAAACTGCGGTAATCCCGTTCGTAGCTCTCGGTTAAGGAATGCTCGAAGTGCAAGGAATAACTCAGGATCTCCATACAGCTTTGCTATGATCGTGGTTCGGACCTCAGAAGACATGAAGTCCACTAGTTTGGCAACATTCATTGGCGTTTTGCAGGGTGTAGGTCCTTGACTAGGAATTGGTGAGGATGGAATCTCATATTCCTCAATGGGATCAGGTATTCCTTCGTTAAACATCCTTTCCAACAAGAAGGGTGTATGCTCACTTTCTGATGTCCTGTCCTCACTCCCTTCTTGGATGATACTAGATATGGCTAACGGTCTCTGGTTCATGTGGGGAGGATGAACTTGCGTGGGAAACACTGTGTCATGAATTTTTACATGCATGGGTTCTGGTTCTAGTTTCCTTTGAGTCTCCTCCACTAAACCTCTTAGATGTTTCACCTGCTCAATCTCGTCTACTGGGTTTGGATACGTCCCAATCTTCTTTTTACGATTTTTCTCTTTTTGCCCCTGCGATTTATCTTGGGGGTCGTGGATTGGATTTGGAAACACTTGTGGTGTTTTCAGAGGCTCTTTATGGTTTTCTCTTATTCGGTTTTCATTTGGTTCCATGTTACGGTTTTCTTTGTCGGTCTTTCCCTTTGTGGTATTGGTTCTAGTCTCCATTGTCTCGACTGAATCTGAATCATCCTCGAGGTCATTCATATACACGGGGTCATCTCCTGTTCCTATGTTTGTTTTGGAACTTGGCTTTGAATTTTCCGTATTCTGCGACTTCTTCCTTCGTGTCTTCCTTTTCTTTGCTTGGATAATTGACGCGGTATCTCTCTCTTCGAGGATATGTCCTGGCCCTTGAAGCATGGACCGTGTAATCGCATAAGCAGGTGCGACGGGTGGTATTGGTGACGTCACACTAGCAATTTCGACCAAATTCAGGGGTGTGATTTTAGGCGCATTTGGGTTATAGGGGCATTGGGCAATCAAGTGATCTATGCCACAACGATTACATGTGAGTATTGGCATTGCAGACGTGCTCCCTTGATTCACTTGCATCTGTGCAGCATTCTTTTGCAGCCTAATAGGGCATTCCGCTACTCGATGTGGTCCACCACACTCGTAGCATTGAAGAGGTGGCCTCCTAGCCTGGGTGTTGATATTTTGACCTCTGGATGCGAGAGCAGCAGCTTGATAAACCGGCTTGACTTGTCCCCAACAATCTTCCATGTAGTATATAGGACATTCTTCCAATGTATCAAGTCCGTAGGCAATACTAGTGTCTATATATATTTCCTCCTCACAACCATCTGCATAAGCATTTGATGGCTCGCAACCCACTTGGTTCATAGGGGCGACTCTTGGATGCGGGGGCTGCGGTCCTAGCACAGGAGGTGGTAACGGTGTAGCTTGTACAACATTTTGAGATCTAGGGACCATGTGTTGCGGTAGTTGCTCAACAGGTGGAGCAGGCATCAATACAGGAGCTCGAGGCGCATCCGTGTAGGCTACAGGTGGTCTATTTGCCATCATACGTTTGATCATTAAACAATCCTTAGCTTGGTGACCATACCTACCACATGCGTTGCAAGTTCCATTAAATTTTACTCTAAACGTAGGGCACTCACTAGTGCTATGTGGACCTAAGCAAATGGAACACCATTGTTGCTCCCTTCTTGGATACATGTGACTATTTTGAGGGGGTCGATTATCCTTAAGAGACTCTTGGATTGCCTTGGTGAGGTCTGTCAAGAATGTCTCAAATACCTTTGGCTCATTGGCAATGGGCTTTGCAGTCATGGGTTCATACTCAATGGCTTGTGAGCTAGTGGATCTCGTGTCAGTAGACACCCTCATGCCTGCTATCATCAAGTTGTCCTCTAATTGGATTGCATTGGCAGTGACATCTTCCCAGGTTGTGATACCTCTAATCACTAGTCCATTATAGATTCCTTCATTCCTCAACCCTCGAATGAATTGATCAAGCAGTTGGTTATTGTTGAAGCGCTCATTTACAGGGCAACGAGAGTTTAAGTGCTTTAGACGACTAATGAAGTCCCTTACTGACTCTCCTTCCTTACGTTCGGCCTTCTGTAGCTGAGATGCTACACCCCAAAGCACACCTTCTCGTATGTACTCCTTTAGAAACAACCTTCGAAGGGTAGGGTAGATTGTTTTCTCGTCCACCCTTAGGGTCCTATACCAATCTCCAGCCTTCCCACTTAATGTCAAGCTTAAGGCATTGCACTTATGTAGTTCGTTGCGTTCCCCTAAGGAATCACATACTTGTTCAAACACTTCAATGTGTTTCCTAGCATCTTCGTCCCCATTGAATTTTTGCGTGAGTTTGGCAATTTGTACTGCCTTACTTCTAGGCTCTCTATCAGATGCATGACGCATATTTTCCGCGATAGATCGACCTATGGTTTGAGCAAACGCTGCCAAGTCACCTATGTGAGGAGGCAGGGCCGGTGGAGGTACTCTTGGAATCATATGTGGGAGAGGAACGGGTACCGGTCTTGGCATATGTGTGGATGATGCAGGATATGGAACATAACCGGGCATAGGTCCACTCGGATAAGAGCTAGGGAGCGGCACTCGAGGAGCATAAGCAAGTGGTACAATTGGAGGTGTGGGGGCCATGTGTGCATAAGGGGCTAGAGGCACATATGGTCGAGGCCCCATATTAGGTACTACGACACTAGGTAGTGGCACTGCGCTAACCGTAGATGTCATCGGTACATTCTCTGTCAGGCTTATCCCTGGAGTGAGCACTGTGTTTTCCTTGATAGAGGGTTGAGCCAAGTTAGGGAAGCTAAAGTTTTCGCTCGGAGGCTCAGATTGCATAGAGACCCCAGGTGAAATGACGTAAGATGGGTCCATGGGGCTCATTAGAGGAGTCTCCATTTGTGATAGAGTAGGCTGTTGAGCCTTGCTCGTATCCAGAAATCTCATGGGGCCAGTTGAGAGTATATTTACCCCTCGGTTTTGCCTTTCTGATTGAATAATGCCATGGATAACATTACAGATCATTTTCTGTTGATCTTCGATGCTCGTGGCACTAGAGGTGGATTGTACAATCTCTATCCATCCTACATGGTAGGCGTGGCCAGAGTGTAGATCCGTCAACACCTCAGTGTGGAGGTCGTATGTCCAATGATCATTAATGAACAATCCTTCTAGAGTCGACATGTTAACGGTTTCTTGTGAGGTAGAAGCAATGTTGCTCCCCGTGGTTTTACTTGCCACCAACGGTACTCTAGAGGGAACTTCTGAAGGAGGCAGCTCAACAGGGCCTTCTTGGTAAGAAGTTGGTAGGATATCCACATGGACACTCTTTGGGGGTGTGGGGTCCACGTGCGATGTGAAAGGAGAGTCCACTTCCCCACCCCCTTCGTGTGCTTCATTTGCCTCAGGTTCCGAGCGAGTAGCTCTACCTAATGTTTCCATGAAACGGCTAAACATACTAGTACTAGGCTGTGGAGCTTCGGGAGGTGCATGGCCTTCTCTCTCAGTGTTTTGGGTAGGGTATGCTTCCATGATTTCTGAGTCGGAGGAGGAATCACTAGCGGCTATTTTAGGGTCTTGGGTGGTGCTACCTTGTGTCCCCGCTGAGGGTCTAGAGCTTATCGTGGATGGGTAATGGGTGTCCGTATGAACAGAGGCACCCTCAATATGCTCGTGTTCTAACACTCGCCCAGAGCGTAAGTGCATGTGCTTTTGATACCCTAAGGTGTCAAAAAGCTGCTCTAGGAGGCCTTGTGACTAGTTTTTAGCGTGTTTTTTGTTTGTTTTTTTGCTAGATTTTTTAGAGCGTGTCGTGGAATGGGCCGTGTGATAGCTCAAAACGAGCGTATCGGTCAGAGGGTCGTGCCGTGCTTTACAGCTCTCCGTTTGGTCACTCTATGCCCTCGGAATCCCTAAAACTGTCAATTTCCAGTAGGGAACTAGGCCCAAACTAGAAAGTCTAAGGGTGCAAGTGGGAAGAGAAAGGAGGAGAGTGGAGGACTTGTCCCACATGCTCTCATTCTCTCTTGAGGGAGTAGGGTATATATATAAGAGTGAGTCTAGTATATATCAGAGGACTGAGGCCTGGGCCTGGGCCTGGGCTTGGGCTTGGGCTTGGGCTTGGGCTTGGGCTTGGGAAAATGATCCCGATCCCGATCTATCTTTTATACAAACCAACCCGTCCGTTTTAAGAGTCACGTTTTTTATTTTCGCAGAGATTGCAGAAAATGCAGGAAATTGCAGAAATTGCAGAAATTGAAAAAAAAAACGCAGAAATTGCAGCAAATTGACAGAAATGCAGAAAACTGTAGAAATTGACAGAAAATGCAGCAAAAACGCAGAAATTGCAGAAATTGAAAACGCCGAACTTGAAAACGCAGAAATTGCAGAAATTGAAAAAACACAGACAATAGCAGAAATTGAAACTTGACAGCAATTGCAGAAAACGCAAAAAACAGAAACCTTCCACACACTCCTTCCCTGCCTTTCCTATGATAGAGATTGCACCACAAGGAAGCGTAAAGTGCTAACCGAGCTTAGTGTAAGGCATATCCCCGGCAGCGGCGCCAAAAATGTGCGCTCCTTGCCGCACTGTCGAAGCAAGGGACTTGCCAATACACCGTATGCGAGCCACAAACGGCTCCAAGCACACAACAAGCCTAAACTAGCAAGCTCAAGAAAACAAAGGGTGTGTCACTCACCGCTCTACGCTCGCCTTCGTGGTGGATTCCTCGCCACGATGAAGAAGAAGCTGCAGTCATGCCGCGCTCAACCGCTTCGCCGCCGTCGTGCCTTCGTAATGCTCGATCGCACACACACTCTCCCTCCCTCTCTCTCTCTCTCACACACACACAAGGAGGTGAAGAAGAAGAAGATGGAGATGGAGCAAGAGCACTCTTCAATTGCACAAATGAGAGAATGAGTAAAAATTAGGTTTAGTTGGCTTTTATAGGAGCTCACCCCATTCACACTTGGGCGCCCATGTTTAGCCAACTAACCCCTTGAATGTCCAAGTTAAAGTGCGCCTCTCATCGACGATCACTCTACCTTTCCCTATTGGTCCGACAAGCCCGGTACCTGACTCTACCAAATACATAATATGCGTCCATCGTAGGTGATGGGTGTCCGTGTGCCGTGAGGGTTAACAACAAGCCCCCAATAATTTATCTCCCGAGCTTAAAAATAAGGGAGGGGGTATCATATTTATGGAGGGGGGGGGAGTGATAAAATGGAAAAATGAGAGGAAATTTTTATGTTTCAAAATCATGGCTTCCCAAAAGATTTTCCCCTCGAACTTGTGAGTCAATAGCTACAAAGATACATGCAAGAACTAACACTGCTTTGTATAAATTTCTTGTTTTGTGATTATCGTTCATTTGTTGAAGGATGAAATCTATAAATATTTTGTATAGATGAAAATTTGCATGGAGATTCTAACACAACTTTATAGCCATGTCTTCTGAGTAAATTTAGATGGGTCAAATTGGACGAGTAGCTAGAGTGCAGGCTGAACGGACATATATTTTGAAAGTCAAACTAAGACACATTGAGGGTACATCTAGTTATCAACAAAAGTGGTTCCTTAGTACGTTGCCAACCACTATGCTACATGCTCTTTGACTAGTTTTACTCAGTTAGATCATGTGAGACCTAAAATTTATATGTAAGATAGGGGTATGGTAGTTTTTTGCATTGATTGTCGTATAAGCGTAGAAAGGGGGGTCTTATTCCCTAATATGAGTCGTATATCCCCTAGGGGTTTTATCAAAGTTGTCCGCTTGCAGGTGGCATCCTGTTTTGTATATAGAGTGAATCCCCCGGGAGTGTTGGAATTAGGGTTGCAGAGAAATACACACAGCGTGGAGAAGATGAAGGAAGTTCAAGGCACACAATAGAGAGTGTGTTAGTTAGTGTGCAATGGAAAGATAGATAGCCCTAGAGTGATGGGCGTACATATAATGCACGGGGGAAAAAACCTCCTAAAGAGGGAAAAAATGCCCTGGCGGTCCTAGTGTGTTCACACACATCACTACCACATGTATATGGTAACAAATCCCCCCTGGAGTGATGTGGTGAACGAGAGCTAGCACATGAGTAAAGGGAAGTGCCATGCCCTGAGGACAGGATCAGTCCACAAAGCGGAGTAAGCCCAAAGCTTTGCGGAAAGCTTCAAGCTTCTCACGAGACAATGCCTTTGTGAAAAGATATGCAAGGTTGTCCTGTGTTGGCACATAAGCCAAGCTGATCTCTCCTGCTGAGAGACTCTCCCTGACATAGTGGTAATGCACCTCAATGTGCTTTGTGCGAGCATGAAAAATTGGGTTCCTCGCAACAACTGCCAATGCGCTCTAAATGTCAGTGTAGATAGTGTTGGCAGTGTCCTGTCCAACATCCAAATTAGCCATAAGGCGTCTGATCCATACACACTCAACCGTAGCTGTGAAGACTGCCTTGTACTGAGCCTCACAACTCGAAGTGGCCACAGTAGGTTGCTTCTTGCTCAAACATGATATACATGAGCTGTCAAGCATGAAACAAAAACCACTTGTGGACACTCGCGTGTCAAAACAACCAGCCCTATCTGAGTCCGAAAAAGCATGTAAGTCTGGTGGCAATGATCCCCCCTTGGGATAAAACAAGCCAAGATGTAAAGTGCCACTAAGGTAGCGGAAAATACTCTTGACAGCCTTCCAATGCTTAGAGCCTGGGCTATGCATAAATCTGCTGACCTGTGAGACTGCAAACTGAATATCTGGCCTCGTGTTTCATACATAAATGACGCAGCCAGCATACGTAAAGAGTGACATCAGCAGGATCGCCAGCACCATGTAGACTCAACTTCAAACCTGTTTCCATAGGAGTGGCAATAGGTTTGCAATCCTCAAGTCCAAACTTACATAGCAATGTCTCTATGTAACTTTTTTGACAAAAGGCAATACCACCATCACACTGCTTACACAAATAATGATGCAACAGCCCCAAATCAGCCTTAAATTCAGCAATATGTCTCTCATTTGGGGGCCAGTGATCAGAAAATCATCAACATAAAGAACCACGATGAGAAATACATCACCCTCACGCTTTACATACAATGTGCTTTCCGTTGGACTGTTACGAAAGCCTTGTTTGACCAAATGAGTGTCAGCTTTCTCATACCAAGCACGAGGAGATTGCTTCAACCCATACATAGCCTTGTTACATTTGCACACTTTGTCCTCTCGTCCTTTTATGAAAAAACCGCGAGGCTGCGTTACATAAACTTCCTCAAATATGTCACCATTCAAGAAAGCAGTAACAATGTCTGATTGATGTACATCCCAACCAAAATGAGCTGCCAATGCACATAGAAAACACATAGTAGTCATACAACAAGTGGGAGCAAAAGTCTCTTCATAATCTATGCCTTTTTTCTGTGCATAACCCTTTGCAATAAGTTGAGCCTTATGGCAATCAATCTCACCATCCGGCTTGCATTTCAACTTGTAAACCCACTTCATACCAATGGCCATTTGGCTAGGAGGAAAATCACATAAAGTCCATGTGTCATTTTCTATAAGTGCATCATATTTTGATTGCATGGTAGCCATCCAATTTTTTGAATTCTGTGCTTCATCAAAAGTCAGAGGCTCCTCCACATCATGTAAGCTAGACACAGCCAAAGCATAACAATCTATTGCATAAGTTGCATGGCAAGAGCCTAAACGAGTACGAATAGACAAAGGTGCATCCAATTTACTGTCACACAAAGTGTGCACCAACCATTTTGGCATACCTCTAGCTTGCTCAATTTCAGCCCTTTTACTCATCAAGTACATCATGTACATCTGCATCAGTAATAGGCTGATCTAAAACATTTTCAGAAACCCCCATAGGCTGTACATTTGCCTCATTGGAACTTACATTCGTATTTCCACCACTGAAAAGAGGCAACAAAGTGTTATAAATGTCATGTGAGGTTACATTATTGTCTCTAGTACGTGACAGCAAGGGCTGAACAGAATCTTCCACAAACACTATATCCCAAGAAACCAGAATACGTTTTGTTTGCGGATGATACAACCTGTAACCTTTGCTTTCAGCACTATAACCAACAAAAATACATTTGACAGCCTTATCATCCAATTTTCTGCGTTGCACTTGTCGCACCAAAGCATATGCCAAATAGCCAAAAACACGTATGTGCTCAATAGAAGGCTTTCTATCATGCCATGCTTCATATGGAGTAATAGACTACAAAGCTTTTGTAGGACACCTGTTTAGTACATAAGTGGCACACATGATTGCCTCAAGCCAAAAAGAATGCGGTAAAGCTTGACTTTTGACCATACATCGTGCCGTTTCCGTCAGTGACCTGTTTTTCCTCTCAGCAACACCATTTTGCTGAGGTGTATAAGGCACTGTACATTGGTGTTTTATCCCAACTAGCCAGAAATGCATTAAATTCATGAGACATAAACTCCCCCCCTCGATCGGAATGGAGGGTGCCCATAGTACATTTCGAGACATTTTCAGCCATAGCCAGAAATTGTTTGAAGCACATAAAAACTTCGGACTTCTCTTTAAGCGGAAATACCCATGCATGCCTGGAGTAATCATCAATGAAAGTCATGAAGTATAGGTAATTGACCAAGGACGGAGTTTGCATGGGCCCACAAACATCACTATGCACAAGCTGCAACCTGCATGTGGCCCGAACTGAACATCCTTTGGAAATTTAGAACGCTGCATCTTACCCAAAATACAGCCTTCACAAACATGTTTGATAGGTGCTTCAAGAGGCGGCAAAGAAGCAACCATATCAGATTTCTGCAAACAGAGCAAACTGTCAAAATTCAGATGACCAAAACGTGCATGCCAAATTTTTGCATCTAAAATAGCCCTTGAATCTGCAACAGCATTTGCAAAATTTTGTCCACACTTGTCATACAAAGTGAGCTTATACAACCCACGGCACAAAAGCCCAGATGCAACAATTTCATCACCAAAACTGAGATCATGAACTGTACATCTATCATCCACAAATTTGACTACAAGTCCAAGTCTAGCAAGTGCGGATACAGACAAGAGATTCTTCTTGATCCCAGGTATATAAACTGCATCAACAAGTGTGAAGGAACTGCCATTAGCAGCAATGAGCACAATCTTTCCAACTCCCTGAACTGGATAAGAGGCGTTGGTGGCACAAGTGACTGAATTCCCATGAGGGACAAACTCAAGAGAGGTAAACAATTCATGATGTGAGGTAATGTGATTTGTAGCACCACTGTCGAAATACCACACATGTAAATCTGCAGCAACTGACAAGCATGCATCATGGACAGCAGGATTGTAAGTGCACTCTGCGCTAAAAGCCCATTCTGCATCAACATCAGCAACACAGTATCCTTTCACAGAAGACTCAACAATGGCTGCATTTGTAGTGGAACGAGCGAGCATTTGCAGTGGAACCACCCTCTTTCTTCTTAGCCTCTTTGGCCTTCAACTTAGGACACGACTTGATCAAGTGATCATTGGCTTTACAATAATGGCAACGCATCTTCTTTTTTCCCTTATCATCATAATTTCCAGACGAATTTCTGCTGGCAAAAGCATTAGGAACAAAATTTTTGCAACTCGCAGTAGAACCATAAGAAGTGACTGCATTGTTGTTACCACCCTTTCTATGAGAAGCAATAAAAGCCTGTTCAATTGCACGCTGTCTAGTCCTGTTTTTTCTGGAAAGTGACTCTTGCTACAACAATGTGCATAATGCATCAAAGTTGACAACTTCTCGATTTCCTTGGGTCATAAGTCTCCAAGTACTAGCAAAAGTCTGGTAAGAATGTTGTAAGGCATCAAGAACAGTCTGCACAAGGGAACTGTCTGAAATAACTTCACCTGCAGAAATAATTTTCTCATTGATATCCTTGACACTAGCAAGGAAAGTGTCCATATCATCTTCCTCATGCATAATCTTCGACTCCAGTTCTTTACGCAGCAAAGAAATTTTAGCCTCATTGCGGCTTGCATAAAGACCTGCTATAATATCCCAAGACTGTTTTGCAGATTTTGCTGAACGGATGTGAGGAACAATGGTGCGCTTCACATACAACGCAATCAATGCATGAGTCTGCGCATACTTAACATCCCAACAAGCTTGTTCTGCCGTAGGCAAAACAACTCCAACAACTGCAATTCTTGCAGCAAGACCTGTAACATCCTCAACATCGCCTACATCCTCAGAACCAGGACGTACATCAATGCCCTGCACAATGTTCCAAACACCCTTTGACACAAGAACATGTTGCATCATATAAGCCCACATAGGGTAGTTGTCCCCATCCAACCTGTCCTCAGCACCAAACATCTTGAACACATCTGTGTTGTTGTTGTCAGCCATGGTAAATGTTGCACCTGATGTGAAAAATGCCCGAAAATAGGAGAAACGGAGTGGGAACAACCTGTGCTATATAACACAAACTGTAGAATACTACAAGGCACCTGTTATGCAGAAAACGGCACTAACAAAAATTTTGCACAAAATGACGAAATAGCCTGTGCAGTACTGCCTGTAGTGGAAACGGAGGCCGAAATGAGCCCAAATCAAAATTCTGAGCAGATCGAGCTCTTCGAGCGCGCCCAAAAATCTGTCGACCCGCGAACGCTCGCCAAAGCTCACTGAAATTGGAGAAAGTGAGCAGGCGTGTACTGGAGTAGCTGGCGACTAAGACCGGGAGGACGTGACCTGCTATGATACCAATTGTTGGAATTAGGGTTGCAGAGAAACACACACAGCTTGGAGAAGATGAAGGAAGCTCAAGGCACACAATAGAGAGTGTGTTACTTAGTGTGCAATGGAAAGATAGATAGCCCTAGAGTGATGGGCGTATATACAATGCACGGGGGAAAAAACCTCGTAAAGAGGGGAAAATGCCCCGACGGTCCTAGTGTGTTCACACACATCACTACCACATGTATATGGTAACAGGGAGCACTAGTGGTTGTGGCAAGAGGGGAATGCGGTGGATTTTCAAGCGGACCTTGATATTCCTCTTCTGTTTTTCTAGTTTCTTGCGTTGCTGTGTGAAGAGGTGAAATTGGTGGGGGATCTGGAAGAGGTGTGCGAGTGGCATGGGTTATATCACCGAGACCTTCAAATATGTGTTGCATGTTGCTTAGATCATCTAGATTTGATGGTTGGGGAGGCTCTTGGGTGTTTGGAGTGGGCTGGGGCACTGGGTTATCCACTTGTGTTGGGGATGTGGATTTGAAGCCATAGATTCTGCATGGGGTTTCAACTACGGATTTTCTGCGGTGTGAGTGGTTGTGGTGGTATTGTTGTGCGTAGTGCCAATCTGCTTGTGTGAATCGTCCATGTGGTGCAAGATATGAGTGTATGTGCGTATGTGCTCGAGTGGATCTTCTAGAATGTGCAAACAAGAACTGAACTTCAAGTTGTGAGTTTTGACTTATAAAGAACTAATTTTTTTTTAAAAAAACTTAAAAACTCAATAATACCATTAAAAATCCAAAATAACTCCAAAATTGTCGAAATTTGTTACATGAAACCACTGATTAGGGCATGAACAAATCATGTGGAATTAAAATGTATGCTTAATTTGGGAATGGTTAGTGTCAAAAATTTATTGGTTTTCCACCCAACATTTGCCATTTTGTCGTCTTGTCGCCAACCACCGTCGAAATCGATCTTTTGCACTAGAAGCATGATATGATTGCGATCGCCTCACGCTAACCACTTTCTTTATTCTGCATTTCAAGATTCTAGTCTTCTTCCTTTCTATTCCCGCTAAAACTGTGTAGAACCAATTGAACATTTCGTGCAGGGCATTGCTCTTTTTCCTCCCACCTCCATGCCTTGTATTTTTAAAATACACTACTTTTGCTTGATAGTGTGAACGCTCCTTTCCTTGGCTACTCCAAATGCCCAATGAGCAGAATGTGCCGAGAAAAAATGAGATATGCGCAAAAAAAATATGTTGCAAAAATATAAACCTTTAGTTCAAACACTGATGTTGTTTTTACTGCAAAGACAAAGTGTTCAACCCACCATGTAATGTGTTATGTATGTCTCCCCCCAGGCATCCACTATTTGCGCTGTGAAACTATTGATTACAAACTTTAAAGTGGATATCTCAGCAGAAGTTCGATTTGCTTTTTCAAGCAAGCGAAAAACATCATCTACAGACTGCCACAACAAGCACGCTTAATTCCTAGGGCTACTTCGTTACCTGTGTAGGTGGTAGTAATGTCACACACCTTTATTGAAACTCATTGGGACTTTGGGAGTTATAATAGTCTGAAAGCATATGCCTAGCTTTACTACCACCCATACATATTTTATTAGGATGATCCTGTGTACTTCCAGATGCCTTCCTATCCTTTAATGGCTCTACTGCACCGCCATGCAAGCCAACGCTTGATAGAATAGATTCAAGTTCTCTGATACACTCTTCCCTTCTTTCTGCAAGCTCCATATTCCAAGCATAATTAATATGGAGCATCAGCAACTTGTCAAGAATTCGTAGACGGGCATGAAGAGTGCACACGGGCACATTTATTAGAGGAATTGATAGAATAGAATCCCAATTTGAATCGTTCATGTCTCGATTAGGGGGTACACTTTGGTTACAACTAAGGATACCTTGAAACCATTGTTGGAGTGCTTTACCCACTGTTTGTATAGTGGTCACACCTTTCGCAGAATTGACTATAGCTTTGCCACCCTTACCCTTACCCTTACCCTTACCTTTCACAGAGTTGACTGTAGCTTTTCCACCCTTACCCTTACCCTTACCCTTGCCCTCGGTTCCTAATGAGACTTTACTATGGCAGCGATAAATGCATGGAAAGAGGGTCATTGCACCTTGCTTGCATCCTAGCATACACTTGAGAGTTTTCAAGTCTCCTGCCAAATTCCACTCCACTTGGAACGTACCCAGACCTGAAACCTGCAATCGTTGTCCTTCTTGTTGTTGCCAAATGACGTTGTTGGGAAAACAAGAGCAAGGGGCACCTCTATAGCAATGTCTCCCAAGAGCGTTGAAGAAACAAGATCAGAACCACAAACGGTATCAAAATAACCTCAACAAAACCACAACTCAAAGACAAGTGATCTCTTGGGAATTTACCAGCACACGCCCACCCAAAAGACCACCATGAAAATTAGGAAGCACTTACCTTGGCATGGATTTACAGCACACGCCGACCAATGCACTTGAGAGAAAGAGCTTTCACCTTCATCAAATAACTCTTCAAAAACACAATTTTGAAGTGTACACACATCTCCAAACAAGAGAGCTTCCACAATCTACCATACACCAAACTGCCTACAAGCTGCCATATCCTGTGTGCTGTGGAAAATAGACTGTATCTCCCAAACCACAACTCCAAAAGGGATGATTTCAAGCCTCAAAAATTCTCTGCATTTTCTACAACAAAAGCTCTGAAGACCACAAATTTCAATTCTATGTACCACTATGTGCAAAATTGGCACGAACAGCAAGCTGCCATGGCCCGACTACGCGTAGGAAGGCTAGTCGAGGGCAAAAAACTGCATCCAAAAGCATCAAGAAGCCACAACGACCCAAAACCTGCAAATTTTTGATATTTGACTGAACCTTTTTAGTTTTTACATGAGTTTTATTTATATACAAGTCTCACTTCAAAAAACTCACTCACGGGCACTTACAGTAGCCCGACAGCTGTGACTAGACTAACGACTTGCAGTGCATGTACATGTGCTTGCTAAAGCAAACTAAAAAACCCACAAAAGTAAAGACTACACACCATTTGACATCGGGAGTCATGTCTGTATGTACAAGTTTACAAAAAATGGGGTGTCAGAAATGCGCCCAACAACGTCAACGATTGGGGTGTGATTAATATACCATTTGAGAGACTCATGTGTCTCATGTGGGAGATGAGAAGCTGTCAGCCACCAAATATTATTCTCGGATTGAACACCTAAATAGGTGTTTCCCTTCTCGTTGGCATTTAGCTCAACATCAATGCCCACCAAGGCTCTGTTTATAAGCGTAACGCTTACCATTTTGAGCCGTTGACCTTTGACAATCTGGCACTCATCAAGCTTCATCACAAATATAACTTTGCCATCACACTCTTCCTATGTCAACCCATAAAATCTGATCATTGACTCCTGGAGCTTCAACAAGTCAATATAGAAATTATTGAACTCGTTGTAACAAAAATATTTTTTCTCTTCTAATGGCAGGACATCCTCCACATATTGAAATCCACCCAACAAGCTTGCAACATCATTATTGGCACACACCTAACACTGTAAGGCGTTGGCAGCAACCTAAAAAAACCTTTTGCTCTATGACCTAGTGTGATAAGTCTATACAAAGATTCGTAGGCCTTGAAACTTATTCCTGCACTGTCACACACCTCCATCATCTCCTAAGGTGAAATAATGCTCTTTAGCTCACTGAAATACTTTTGGTTGCAAAACTTTAGCAATGCCAGCATTGGATGGATCATCCAATAGCTCCACCAACTCCTTTGGTTTGATGATATGTTGCAGCAGAGTATGTCCGATCATTTCAGCATTGGAATCGATTCCCATCATCGTTCGATCCAAGTTCCTACATATTGAAATAATATTACAGCAACCTACAAAAAGTGTATGAAATTAGAAGCTTGCATTTGTATTTCTATCGAGTTTGATGGATATGTTTCTTTTGAGATCCACCGCTTGAAGATAGCATAGACATCTCATGTCTCTTGCACTTGCAAATGTGATAGCCCAATGGAATGTCTGTGAGATGATTGATTTGCCGACGCATATTACGTGCAGTGTGTTGTAGCTGAACATAATTATCTAGAAGACGCTCTTGCTCCATTTTTTCATGCTCTGCCTTTTTAATAAGCTTTGACATCTCGTCATTTAGCTGCTTCGTCTTCTCATTGGCTTTCTCTTTGACTTGTTGAATTTCTTTCACGTACTTCTCTTGCAATGATGAATATGCAGCACAGAGATGTTTTCTTGCTTTCCTTTCATAAAAAAAATCTGAATGTAATATCTAGCAATAGCCAAACAGTCCATCTTCCCATCTTCAATAAAACGCAGTAGCTTAGTGACATTACAGAAAGGCGGTAATGCATTGGTCATTGGATCGCCAGGGTAAATATGGCCATCAACTATGGTTCCGTAGCTAGTCTCTAGCATTGGGATTAGATGTGTCAAGTCACACAGCTTCATACTCCTGGTTCTGAGGATGCACGTGATGTTGAGGATGTTGCAGGTCTTGCTGCAAGGATTGATGCTATTAGAGTTGTTTTGCCTACGGCAGAGCAATTTCGTTGGGATATAAAGGATACGCAGGTTCATGCATTGATTGCATTGTCTGTGAAGCGCACCATTGTTCCTCACATCCGTTCAGCAAAATCTGCAAAACAAGCTTGGGATACTATAGCAGGTCTTTATGCAAGCCGCAACGAGGATAAAATTGCTTTGCTGCATAAAGAGCTGGAGTCGAAGATTATGCATGAGGAAGATGATATGGATACTTTTCTTGCTGGTGTCAAGGATATCAATGAGCAACTTATTTTTGCAGGTGAAGTCATTTCAAAAAGTTCCCTTGTGCAGACTGTTCTTGATGCCTTACCAGATTCTTACCAAACTTTTGCTAGTACTTGGAGACTTATGACCCAAGGAAATCCTGAAGTTGTCATGTTTGATGCATTATGCACATTGCTGTTTCAAGAGTCACTTTCCTGAAAAAACAGGATTAGATAGCGTGCACTTGAACAGGCTTTTATTACTTCTCAAAGGACGGGTGGTAACACCAATGCTGCCACTTCTTATGGTTCTGCTATGAGTGGCAAAACTTCTGTTCCTAATGCTTCTGCTGGCAGCACTTCGTCTGGCAATTCTGGTGATAAGGGCAAAATGAACATGCGTTGCCATTATGGTAAATCTAATGATCACTTGATCAAGCAGTGTCCTAAGTTGAAGGCCAAAGAGGCTAAGAAGAAAGAGGGTGATTCCACTGCAAATGCTGGTTCCACTACAAATGCAGCCATTGTTGAGTCTTCTATGAAAGGATACTATGATGCTAATGTTGATGTAGAATGGGCTTTTAGCGCAGAGTGCACTTACAATCTTGTTGTCCATGATGCATGCTTGTCAGCTATTGCTGTAGATTCACATGTGTGGTATTTTGACAGTGGTGCTACAAAGCATATTACCTCACATCGTGAATTGTTCACCTCTCTCGAGTCTGTCTGTTTGTGGGTCGTTGCAATGAACGTTCATAGCATAGCTCTCATGCATCAACATAAAATATCAATACAAGGTAAGCGACCAAGATGAGGCATGGAAACTCACTAGGGTGTCATTCCTAATGAAGTGAACTCGATGAGATGCAACTACTAACTCTGCAAGCAAATCATACGCATTAAAGCCAAGTAATCTGCGTATGTCCTTCTACACATCTCTATAGTCATCACACCCGTTTACCATGCAAAACATGTCGGAATCTCACGAAAATTGAAGGGGAGCTATAGGGGACTATCAGGAGCATATCCTATCAGTGTCACAACATTTTGGAGAGGTACAAAGATCACGATCGTTCATCCCAAAGTCAGCAAAAACAGTGAAGAGGTGATCCTAAAGGGTCATTTTAGGGTCCCTAAAGCCCCTCCTAGGGGCAAAACAACATAAAATACGCATATAAGCACTCAAAATAGCGATTTAAGGTCTCAAAATTATAGTTAAAAACCTACACCGAATCTTGAATGATTACACTTGAATGGAAGACCAAAGTAAGAGGAACACAATGCAATGAATGAAATTCAATTTGGATTACCGTAGCCACAGTAGCAAAGATTACAAGTTGGAGCAAGAAGAAGCTCTCAAACGTACGCCGTCTTCTCAGTTTCTCATAAAAAAGATCATGTTCAAACTTACAAAACTTGACTGTTATAGTTTAGGTCTTTACAAATGGCTTGTTCGGCCAAAAACTCCTAAACTTCTAACTGGCTCTCTAATATACAATTGCTCCCAGAAAAATAATCATAAATTCTTTTACAAGTTCTCGGCTTAGAGAAGCTCTTTTTGAAAAGGTCAAGATTTCCGCAAAAATGTAGATTCCCTGAAAAATGTGACTCTATCTTTGGAAACCGCAGCTTTGTCGCTTTGTTCGCCGAACACTCCCCCCTTCCTTATCCTTGCACTCCCTTGTGCATGTTTAGAGCTTTGGTTGTTGACAGGGCTCCAAGGAAGCAAGTGTTGCTGAAAAGCTCCGTGTTCGAAGGACAGCTTCCAGGGCTTCTTGATGCTGTCTAAAAGGATTTTCACTTAAAGTGTGTTGGTATGCTACGTACCGTGCCTTGAGGTCCTTCACCATAGGATGGAAGATCCTTGAGTCGATTTCGAAGAAACCTGTGACGAAGGCCTCTTCAAATGTCTGCAAGTAATGTGAAGGAAGGTACATGAGTCTAGAGTACATTTCCATCATGATATGTCGTGGCGGCGAGTCTTGCAAATTCCAGCAGTCCCTCTATGCCCTTCCAAGAACAGATTCCACGGATAGTCGTCGCCTTCAGTGTCTTTGAACACCTAGATGAAGGTGATGATCATCTGGGCTATCTTTACTAGCATCTGACAGGCCACGTCGGGGACATCCTGCAGCAAGGTGATTGTCGAATTCAGGGTGTTGACTACATAGGCCATTGTAGAAGGATTTTGCGCTGTCAGGACTGGATAGTTCAGATTTTGCTGCCTTGAGCCTTTCCATGTGACAAACTCTTTCCATGTGCGTCTTCTAGGCATTGGGGCAGAAAGTAGGATCTATTTGAATGTGCTGAGGAGCATTGTGGTAGTTGGTTAGATCCTGTGGCCGCTTGTCCAGCCACTTCTGTCTCCACTTTGGGTGGTCGTTGACCAGTACCTGTGCTTCTTCAGCTGTCAGTGCAACACCTTCGTAACCCCTGTCTTTATTTCGTGGCAAGGTCGTCCGCATCTTCTCCTTCCATAGGACTACTTCGTGGCATATCAAGGGAAATGGTAGGTACTCATGGCCAAACCCGTCCACCTGCTCTTCTGGATGTAAGAACGCCAGGGCTGCTGACTCCATTATCTTCTTTTCGTATATCATATAATCTTTTGCTGGTCCCTCTGGTATGTCCTTGATGGTCTGAGTTAGCTCATCTCTTATATCCAGATCTGCCTCTACTGATCCTTGCTCTTGTTCTCCGTGGTGTGATGTTTCAGGCAAGTCATGCATTTCTTGTCCTGAAAGCAGTTGCGATTGCACTTGGGCTGCGTCTGTTCTGATTTGCTGTTGAGAAATGAAGTATTCTTTTTCTTTCAGCAGTGTCTCGCTGATCTGTTTCTAAGTCTCTAACTCGGCCCTTGTTTGTGCGAGTTGCTACTCCAGCTCTTTTACCTTTTGCTCGTTGGCCGCCGTCGTCTGGGCCATCATTCCCGATAAGAGAAGCTACCTCTAAAGTCTTTCTTGCTCTAGCTCCCCTTTCAGCGCCGCTAGGGTGTTCACTATTGTGGCATTGTCTGATGTGGAGACCAATGCTCCAGCAGGTTCCTGTTTTGCCATCAAAGTTGTGAGAGTACTTTTGACAGTGAGGTATGAACTGTTAACTCTCTTAAACCTTGCGCTTTTGTAAGCAAGCTGCTCCGTTGCTTTCTGTACCTTTGCCGTCAATTCTTGGCATTCTTTTTCCTTGGTGGTCAACTCTGTCCTGACGTCCACCAGATCTCTGATCAGAGACTGAGCCTGCCGTCGCTCAGTGTCTCTTTCCTTCATTGTGAGCTCCAATTGTGCCCGTAGGCTCTCTAACTCCTCTTGCCCAGTTTTTTGCTTTTGTTGGGCCTCCTGTACCTGCTTTTCTTTTTCTCTCAGCACCACGTGCTGGCATTGGAATTGTCTTTCTAATTCCTGTAAGGTTTTCCTGTAGTCAAAATCAACAATAGCCTAACAGGCTTCTTGGTATCCTATTCTTCTGTAGGAGACATAGACTCTTTTTGTGAGGATGAAGGAGGAGGAGGTGGTGGTTTTTGGGTTGATGGAGAAGGAGGAGGAGGAGGAGATTTTGACGAGGGAGGAGGTGGTGATTTAGGCGAGGGAGGAGGTGGTGATTTCTCCGCTTCTTGTAATGCCTCTTCTTCGATGCATCTTCCCTTGGCTGTGAAGCAGACACTTCCACTTTTCTTTTCTTTAAAAGGATTCTTTGGCAAGTCAAATCCGTCGCCCATCGTGCTTCCACATTCCTCTCTCTTTGAGCTTTTTAAAGCTGCTCTGCTTGGTTCGAATTATCATCCGCATCTTTCTCCTTGGTTCCTTCAGTGGACTGAGAAGATACATCCACTTCTACAACCTTTTTTTCCGTGGCTATCCTTTGTTTTTCAGCCTGTAATCGAGATGCCTCTTCTATTCTTGCCTGTCTTTCCCTCTCGAATCTTCATTTTTCTGTTTGTTGTGTTGCAACAGCTCTCACTTTTCTGTCTGCCCGCAACTTGGTCCTTCTTTCCTCAACTCTTTGTTGGGCCTCTGCATATGCTTTTTGAAGGTCAGACTGCGGCACTGTACTTCTTTCCCTCTTTCTTTTCTCAAGTGGTGTGCTGGTGTCTTCCTCCTCGCTTTCTTCAAACTCAAATGGTCCTTTGTCTTTAGACCCTTGAGAGTTTTCCTCATCTTCAGTCTTTGTCTTTTCTTCATCGCTTGAGCTCTTGTTGGATGCCTTGGCCGAGCGCGATGATGTTGCGGTTGTCCTAACTGAATGAGCAACCAGCTTTGCTTTCTGAATCAGGGCTGTTTGAGAACTGGCCACCGGCAGATCTTCAATCATTCCCAAAGCTTGGTATGCTATTCTTGTTAGCATTGGCCCTGCACTCATGTAGCTTTTGTTCTTCGCCGAGCCTTTCAAATTTGCTTCGACTAAGTTCTCCAAGATGTAAGAACCATAATCGAAGCAGATGGTTCTATTTTCAGCTGTTACTAGAGCCATGACCACTGTGATGTGCAGGATCGGCTCGATGTAGGGAGGAGGCTTTTATACTCTGAAATGCTGAGAGATCAATCTCATCGATAATTCCAGCTCAGTGTTGATAGCCGTTTTTCGGCTCTCTGTGATTGCCATAGTGAGTTATCCCCCCCTATCAAATCACTCAAACACTGTGGTTACCCTCACCCTTTCACTGTATATAGGTGCGTGTGAGTTAGGGGACTTTTCCCATATCTCCTTACTGAAATAAAAAACCCTCAATTAGCTAGGCATTGGGTTAGTTGAGCCAAAAAAATAAAAAATATAAAAAATATAAGTATATTATGGCCCATGCGTATGTAAATATTTCTTTGTATATAGGGCCTAAATAAAAGATTTTTTCATAATTATTTTGGTATTTATTTAAATATTTTTACCTAGGTGTGTGTTATTTATGCTCTGTACATTGCCTCACCATTACCACAATTTTTTTTACCATTTTTCATACTCTTTATTCCATATAGAAATATTTTCATGTAAGCTTCTCTTATATTTGGTGTAACTCCACCCCAACAAAAATCCAAAAAAACTAGTTTTATTTATGTGTATATTTTTTCACTATTGTGATTTTTCCCTTCCTACATCTATTTTGTTTTTTTCTAAAAAATTAGAACACCAAAAATATTTATCTTTTTATGGTAGCCTCATAATGAGAGAGATTTCTTTTGACCCCTCTATATTTTTTCCACTTATATTATTTATATGTGACATGTACATATTTTTTAGACCCCTCAATATTTGATTTTCTTAGTTGTACTATTCACTTATATCATGATCTCAACAATATCTTCAATTATAGACCTACCAAATAAGGTCAAGGGTAGGTGGCATGCATACATGCACTATGGAGGACTCACTTTTGGAGGTATTCAAAAGAATCATCCAAAGAAGGACCCCACAAGGACCTTGTGCAGTGGAAAAAAACGGTCGGTTTTGCTGAATTTTTAAAGTTCACTTGCTCTCCGAATTTGAAAAGGTGATACAAACAAAAGTTGTAGCTCGTGGGCTGAACTTTTGACTTTAATTTTTTCATATTTTTTTGAGCTACGAGCTGTGAGCTATGATTTTATTAGTGGACCCCAGTTTTCCCATGCTATGCAGCCACACTCTCTCTTCCACTTTATCATTTTCCTCTTTCACACACACTTCTCCACTCATCATCCCCACCTCTCTCACCACTCCTCTCTGCACCCTACTCACCTTCTCCTCAACCTTGAAGAATAAGAGAAACCAAGGTGAACTCATACCTCCCACACACAATTCCATTCCAAAATTGACCACCTAGTCTCATTTTTCCTCCTCCAAATTACCCATATCTATCAAAAAAACCACAAAATTCAGGCTCTTCTCTTAAAAGACAGCATCATGGCGGTTGATTACTCAGCTTCAATTACCTTGTCTCTCAAGGAAGGTCAAGAGTGGAGAAAAAATGTACCGTCAAAGCTAGTGGACCGTCAACAAGCGTCAAAATTGGCCCTACTCAAGACACTTGGAGCATCAACCTTGTAAGAAATCTACCTTTTCTTACCTCTTAAGAGTTTTTCTTCCTTATTTGTATCCTACATTTTGGTCATTGTAGACCCTGTTTCCCCCTCCTTATGTGTCTCAGTCGTTTGCTTTCGCACTTGTTCTTCTTGTTGGTTTTCCATGGTTTAGTTTTGATAAACCGTCCAGTGACCTTGTCTTTGACACAATCATCAGCTTTTACAAGCCTTAGATATCCCGTTCTGTCATTGACAAGAGGCATGGGTTTATGCTTATTCGCTCTTGATTTCCTTGTTCTCTTTGATCTATACCGCTCTTGTCGACTAGGTTTTTGGTTAGGAAACTCGTAAAACCTGTCCGGTCCCGACATATACTTCCTATTCGTCTATAATCCACTTGATCTTTCGTCATCAGCATCTATCATTTGGATTTCATCACCTACTGATGGAAGGTCACAGCTTAGTGAATCTGTAAATTCCTCCTCTGTTCGATTCCTATCGTCCACTACAGCTATCTCATCAACTATTATTTTACACTCGGTCTCACGTAGTAGTTCTTCTCGTTCCTTGCTCTCTGATACTGACTCAAGGATGACGCTAGCCATTTGCAACATTACTAGGTCATATCCTTCATCGTCATAAAATTTCGTAGACGTGCATTCGTTAACACATACATCCAAGGTTGACAATATTTGAGTCCACCCAAATGGCTCAAATAAATGTTCAGGGAAAGGTTCTGGGAGATAAGCCTTGTCTTCTACGGACCATTCCAACACACATTCCTCTTTGATTAAGTCTCCACAATCAAATGCTCCACACATCCAGACATGTACTTTCGTTTCTAACCACGCAGGTATTTCTTTTTCATTCACTGCGGTTGAATCAAATTCTTGCACTGGTGTTTTTGCACCGTCTCTATAGCTGTGATCCATCATGTTGATCTTCGTTATTAGCTCCTCATGCATGAGGTAAATTTGGTCATACCCTCAATCTTGTATCATTTTGAGTTGACGCATAAAAGGTCGCCCCAAAATAATGTCAAAGTGATTCGTCTTTCCGAAATCTACCACGGCAAAGGTGTGCTCATAGTTAATTCCACACAAAGTTACAACTATTTGATCCAGGATTCCCAATGGTCTCTCTACATACCCATCTGCGAGTTGCAGTTTCATTCTCGTCTTTCTGAGAGCGTGACGGCCTAGATTTGCTTTGTAGCAATCGCAACTCCCACCCCACTGTGTAGGATAGCTATCGTCTTTATATCCAGATATTCAACAGGTAAGGTTGCATTACCTTCCTCACCTTCACAATAATCTCCGACCTTGTTTATGGGCATAGGTTGGGCTTTGGGTTGACCTTCTCGTTTGTTTCCTTCCACCGTAGGGTTTGTCTGAAGAGGAATCTTTATTCCTTTGTTCTCCAAATGTTTCCCCATGTCTTCCCATAAGTGTGGTCTGACTCTCAAGAGTTCTGACAGTGTGATTGTGCATGTTACAGGTGTCGACAGCATCTCTTGAAGACTTTTTGAGTCAATCATTTGCGGAATAGATCTCATCTGGGATGGAACTAGTCTTATCTCCGATTGTGCCTCATGTTCACATATAAATGAAGGCAGGTATTTCAGGGATTGATCTTTGCTTTCCATCGAAACCTCCATTCTTGCATCTCCATACAGCGATTGTATATCTCCTGGATAAAATTCGTTGTCCATGTTAACCTTAGGAATTGGTGCAGACTGTAACGTCGCGCTTCCGTTCTTTCTATTTCTAATGGTTTCCCATAAGTGTTGTGGCCATGGTTCTTCCACTGCTGGAATTGGCATTATAGTCATTGACTTAGCATCATCAGTGGTGTTCTGCACCACTCGGTAATCCAATGACAATATAGTTTTAGGCCTGGGTCCATTTACTTGTTCTGATTCATCGATCTTCAGTTTTTCTCACTCTTTGTGAATCAACACTTCTTGTTCTGGGGTTCTAATCGCATTAGGTTCCATCAATGCCTGGGCTGTTTCAATAAGGTGTTTACACATTTCCAAACGCTTCGTTTCCACTTTTGGGTGAGGATAAGTCAATCATCTCTGCTCTAAGGTTTGGTTTGTTTTTAGCCTTGCTTCATACGCTTGTAATAGAGCATCTAAAGGCTCTAGCACTTTCTCGACCAAGACTGATCCCCCTGAGGATGCTTTCCTCGGCTTGTTGTTGTCCTCAACAATTTTACTATCGCTCTCTTGTTTCAGTTGCTCTTTCTTTTCATGTAATTCATTTTTCATGGCAATTTGGGTTGTTATCCTTCTTGTTTTCATTCTATCTCGTTCCTCCTTCCAAGATTTCCGCTGTGTTCTCACAGATAAACTCTCGTTTTCTATGGGTATTGGCAACTCGACCGTTTCTTCCAATGGCTTGTTTTTCTCTAAGTCCTTGGCTTGGGCTCTGGTTACCGCATTGATCTGGATCATGGGTTCGGTTTCTGATCAACTTCTTGCACTTGGTAACACCCCCGCAATATTCATAGTTGCTTTTCCCTTGTTGTCCGGATTCGTTGGGCATTCTGGGAGTATGTGATTCACACCACAACTGTCACAAAACCCAAAAATTTTCACTCTTTCACCTTTGAAAGGACAACTACGCTCCCAATGATCTAAACTTCCACAGTTATAGCACGGTCCAATTGGTGGTTGATTTTGAGGAGGTGGTCCCGTAGGTTGTCCCACCGTATTAGGGTATCCTCTTGGTTTGTAGTTTGGGTCGCAATGAACATTAGCGTTATTTCGTCCACCAGATATGATCCCTTGAAGTTTGTGCTACATACATTGGTGGTGCCATACCCTCGTTATTTCCCCATGTTTGATAGGCTTTGTCTGTGTACATCTATGGTTCAGGTTCAGTTATGTAAGGCTCATTCGGTTCCTCGTAATATGAAATTTGAGGTGTATTATTTGTTCCTGGTGATGCTTCATAAGGTTGAGCGTACCTAATCATGGCCCTATTTTCCTGTGGTAATGGAGGTTGTTGACCCAACACTGGTTGAGGTTTGTTTGCTCCTGCTACCATATTCACATTTGGCCCAACTTGATATCTTGGAGGAGGTGGCTAGGGTGGTCCTGCTGGAGGTCCATACGGCCTTTCCCTCACATAGTTTTTGTTGTAAAAACACTCATCCGTGCCATGGTTCGTCCATTTTTTCTCTATGGCGCACCATTTCAGTACTCGTCTATTCGCAACTGGTGCTTTCGGCTGTTGTGTGCACCACGGCGTCGGGTGATCCCCCCCACATATGTCACATTTCCTCGTCTAAGACTGTCTCATCACCGGCATTAGGAAAAAAATAGACTCTCCATGGGCCTTGTAAGAATCCCTAATTTAAAGGAAGCCTGCCAAGATTAAGGGGGACAAAGGCTTTGAATGGGGCTATTTTGGTAGGGTCTCCTCCACCTTTGACCCCTAAAAAGGTAGGGGGAAGGGGGGGGGGGGGGGGGGGGGGGGGGGGGGTAACCATTTAAAAAGTAGGGAAGGGGGGGGTAAACCATTTGAAAAGTAGGGGGGTAGGGGGTCTTCTCTCTCTACCTTTTTGGCCAACTTGTAAGTGGCCTCTTAACTCTCCCATGCCACCTAAGCAAATCCGTGGGTCAAAGAGGTCAAAAAAATGACTTTTTTCAAAAACTTTAAAAAAAACTCTATTTCCCCCTAAAAAGTACCCCCAACATATACACATAATTAAAAAAAAGATTTTTAAGTTAAATTACTCAAAATTCAACATTTTTTGACTTCCTCCAAACTTTTAGAAAATTCCCCCCAAAATTGAAAACTCTCTCTCCTAATCTAAGCTCCTCTCCTACACCCATCCCCCTTGCACCTGCACCTGCTGCTGCACCTACGCACCCATCTCTCCATCCTTCAAGCTCGATCTCTCCACCCTACAAGCTCTATCTCTCCATCCTTCAAGCTCCATCTCTCCATCCTACAATGCCTCTTGACGATGTGACCAATGTCCCAGCAAGCTCTTCACACGGTAGGTCTCCAGGGCTTTTCCTACGCCTACCTCAAGAGTATGTTCCGACAAAGAAAACATGCTTGGGTACATTACCTTCAGCCAACGAGCGTCGCCCTCAAGGGGAGAAGAATGTGGATCTCTAGACAGACGGATTCTTGTATCCAAAGGATCCTTCTCTCAATGTTCATCCGTCTTTTACAAACATTCCATCACTGTTGCAATATGTTGGAAATGGAGAGCAAGGTTTGTTGGGCTACTGCAAGAGACTCAACAAACACGAGATTGCGCGGTTCGAGATCTACTTGCGTCATTGGCAGTTGCTCAATGGGAGTTTCCACAATCTTCAAGCTCAGATGCAAACAGCTACTAGTGCGCTTAAGGAGGCAAAGAGCACCATCACAACCAAGGAAAATGTAATTAAAAAGCTTGAGGATACTCTTTCACACATGAAGAGTACTTCCATGGGAGGTAGGGTGAGGAAACGAGAGTTGTCCGAAATTCAGACTCTTGCACCACGTGGAGGTGCAAGAAAACGAAGGGTGACAGCTATGAGGTAACATGTTCTATCCCTCATGTTTTTTAAGTTTAATACGGCTCATCATTGTTGTTTTGGGCAATAGGAACTTTGTCCAAGAAACGTGCGGCGGCGAGAATGCGCCAGCTAGGGCTACTTTACTTCGTTCTTGTTTCAACAAAGAGGATTTTATTGGGATGCTTGATGCTCCAGAGGAAAAACACTTGAAAGACGCAATCACTAAGAGAGTTCTTAGAGATTTTTCTAATATTGTCACTGATCTAGATGTTCAGGATATTTGTGATGCTGTTGGGATTAGTACCAAGGGCTATCAAGCAATACATCAAGTGTTAAAAGATGCATTAAGAAGTCGAGGAGTCACGGAAAACCTATTCCCACTTCCTCACAGAGTGCAGATTGCCAAGAAGGTGTCAAATGAAGATGTTGTTCACCGATTAGGGGACTACTTGTATATTGAAGACACGATGCCTCTTCAGCCGCTCCGTAGCAAATCACAAGGAAGGAAGGGCCGCGGGAAGGGAAGCGGTGTTGTTTCTAACAGTGTGTTGCGGACTGAAGGGTTTGTTTACACCAAATTCAACAATATATTTCTGGACTTGATACGATTGCAGCAGTCCATGGCTGTTTTCTACAATTTGAGTGATGCAGGTTAGTTTAGAGTTGCCTACATGCTCTATGATGTGTCATAACATGCATTCTGAGGCTTTATGTTGTTGGCAGTTCTTGAAGGCAAGCTTGTGTTCGTGCTGAAGTTGGATGAGTGTGTAATTGTTAAAGGGAGAAAGTTGGAGAGAATGAGCATCACGCTTATGAATGAAGCCCTAGATTATGCCAAGCAATCTTGCAGTTCGAGTGAAGCGACAAAGCCCTCTTTTAGTTTGCAATCAGAGAAGGATATATGGTGGCTTGGTGCAATTGAAGTTCTAAAAGAGACACATGAAGTCCTTGCATGGATTTTCAGTAGAATCCCATGGGTCACAGAGGTCATTAAAGATCAAATAAACGGTGAGAAGCTCATGGTTCCAGGACGTGGGGAGTTTGATGTTGAATGGCATTTAGGTGGTGATCTAAAGACCATAAAGTGCATGCTTGGATGCAAACAAGGTGCAAATTCTTTACTTCCCTGTCCATTCTGTGCGAAAGGGCACAAGAGAAGTCGAGCAACTCAAGTGGAAGGTCAGGACGATGATAATGATGACCATATAAATAGGGAGTGGCAAAGTTCGGTTCTTTCATGTGATATGCTGCAGGTGCCCAATAGGGATAGCAAAGATCCTGGGTGGAACCCCATAATTCCCTTCTCCCTCAACAATGTTCAATTTTGCACATTGCATGCGTTTATGCGAATATTTGATAGGATCTTAAAGCATCACATTGATTATGCTTTCACAATGAAGCCCCTTCAACGGTCAAAAGACTCCTTGCAGGGGGTGGAGACGCTCCTTAATGAGATTGGATGTCACCGATCAAGGGTGAACATTGTAGCAAAGACTTGTAGGGAGAAGACATATGAGGTGGCACAGAAGGTTTCCATGAATGGAGCCAAAGCACGTCGATTTTTCAAGAAGATGTCAAAGTCTCCAATGCAGGTATCCAAGGCAAGTGTCGATCTACCAAGTGAGAAGCGGTGGGAGTTGTGGAAAGATTTGTGTTCATGCACGACGGACAAAGATCCCAATGTGGAGGTTGCTAACCAACGCAAGCTAGTATGGTCATCCTTTCAAAAGGTTTTGATATTGATGAATCTTTCAAGCACCACTGTTGAGCAGCGAGAGGAGTTCAAGAAGGTGCTTTATGAATTCACAAAGGCCGCTAAGGACGGATGGTCTGAAAGCAAGATTACACACTACATGGTTTGTTTTAACGGACTTAATACATATGCAATGTTTGAAAATGTAACTTTTCTATTCGCTTATCTCCTTTTTGATTGTTTTAGCACATTCTCTATGCGCATGGTGCATACTTCATGGACCGCTATGGTTCGCTTGATATATGGAGTACACAAGGCATGGAGAAGTCCCACTATCGAGCAAAAGGAGTCTACTTCAAGAATACTCGGCATGGTGGTGGTAGTTCACACTCCAACTACCTCCAAGATATGTTTAATTGGTTTTTTAGGCACACCTTTGGGAGAACTCGTACTATTGAGAAAGCAAGAGAATCGATGTTAGCAAAGCAGTAACGCAACGCTTCCCGTACTGCAGCATCCGAGAAGTGGAAACGCTCGCGAGCGTCCCTCGGCCACGAAGCTTGGCGTGCAACTAAATATCGAAAAGGCAGCGTTTGGGCATCGCGTCAACCGTCCGAATGATCCAGGTTTAGTTGTTCAATTCAATTGCTTTATTTGAGTTTCACTCAATTGGCCGCATAGTGTGAAAGGGTCCAAATCTCAAAAAAACCTATTTAAAGGTTGAAGGGGCTCATTTTGTCATCTTCCCTACTAGGTGCAACCATGGCACGAACAAAACAAACGGCTAGGATTGCATATCCAGAGGGGCCATCCGACTCAAAGGTACAGCAACAGAAGCTGGAACTTGACAAGATCAAGGTGAAGTCCACACAGAAGAATCTGGAGCTTCAAATCAGCATGGCCAGTCCTCTACATTAGCAAAAGAGAGACGGAAGCATCATCTTGTTGTCTATTCATTGGACTCCAACGATTATGATGGCAACAGGGAGGATGAGAGCGACCAGGGCAAAGAAACAAACAGCCAAAAGCAGCCGTCAGAAGGCTCCGAAGAGACACAAATGGATGAAGATGTCCCATGGGTTGGCGTCCAAATACAAACTTATCAGGCTCACATGTCTATTGGGGGTAAGACACTTCCTAAAGGGAGTGGACCTACACCATCACATCCGGTCGATAGTGAAGAGCACGAATCAGATGGAGAGTGGGTGGAATCCGATTATGAGGTGTTGGAAGTGCATGTGCAGAAAAAAAAGAGAAAGAGCATTGTCTACAAGAAGAGGAAGCAAGCTGCCCCGACTCGTGCCAAAAATGCACCTCCATGTCGACCTCAGAAGGTACGAAAGCGCAGCCGTGCTTTTGCGGAGATTCGACACTATCAAAAGAGCACCGAGATCTTGATTCAGAGGGCCCCTTTTGCAAGGCTATGCAGGGAGGTTTTGTAATTGTACAACACTCAGTTTCGGATGGGCGCCGTGGCCATAGAGGCAGTCCAAGAGGCAGCAGAGCAATATTTAACTGGCATATTCGAGGATTCTAACCTCTGTGCCATCCATGCAAAGCGTGTAACCATTATGCCCAAGGATATGTAGCTTTCTCGCCGTTTGCGCCATGAGGAGTAGCTTGTAATTAGGCATCAACCTTTTTGTATTTACGGAACTCCAAGATTGGAAAGAATTTGAATACAAGCGTCTTTTGATTCTATATCCCACCCTGTGCATTGTATTGGGAAGAATTTTAATATAATCATCTTTTATTGTATACCCCAGTGCCCATTGTATTGTTTTAATTCTGTACCATGCAATGTAGCACTGGTTCAAGTTTTGTCTACCTTCTACTGTATGTATGTAGCCATTAGCTTGTTATTGTGAAAAATTGCCTACGTTTAGCACCTTGGCTAAGTGGGGCATGCACTTCCTGATGTATCCATGCTATGTGACTCACTATTGCATGGCAAAAACATCTACAAAGTGTTCAAAATGGCTTGGAATGCCCCCAAGTTGGCTGCCACAAGGGCACGCATTTGGGGCTTCCAGAGGCCTATGGGTGGACATAATGCGTGCCCTTGTGGCAGCCTCTCCTAGTGCTTTGCTGACACTCTCCAGTGGTTTCCAGATAATTTTGACAAGCAATAAGTATGTTTTGTTTGCTTCAATGCTTCAATTAGCATAGATGCTGCTGGAATTCATCCCCCCTTAGTCCATGTCAGTCCTAAAGTCTAGAAAAGACTTAGATATTGCCACAAAGTTTACTCTTGTGGTTTGTTAATACAACTTTAGGTAACTGGGGCAAGATGGGCTTAAGGTTACCTAGGTATCCATGTCTTCCTGTTTTGCAGCTGGGTATTATTGTCTTCTCACTCTGTTTTGTAACTGGATATGCTCCGATTCTCCAAGAAGGGTTTAGATATTGCCACAGTTTTGTGGTTTGTTAATACATCTTTAGGTATCTGGGGCAAGATGGGCTTAAGGTTACCTGGGTATCCATGTGTTTCTCTTTTGCAACTGGGTATTAATGCCTTGTCACTCTGTTTTGTACTTGGGTATGCTCTTAGATGTGTCCAATTTCATCTGACACAAGGGCGCGCATTTGCACACTTCATCTACTGATAGAAAGCCCTAATGCGCGCCCTTGTGGCAGCATTGTTTAGGGACTTCCAAGCCCTTTACTAGGCACATACATAACTTTGGAAGCCTAGATATAACAAAGTATACATTTTTTAAATTTTAATGCCTGCCAAACCCTTTAGTAGATATAGCAAAAATTATGGTGCTTCTCATACACAATGGAAGCCCAACATATAAGAAATTCAAAACCTTGCAAGAAAGAGAGTCATAGACAGCAAAAAGTAGTTTCATTAAAGAAATCAATGCTTTAGGATCTTTCTAATTACAATTTTCTGGTGCTTGGCCTTTTGGGGTGGCTCCGTGTTAAGTAAAGTGGTTGTGATTTCTTGGGTGTCATTAACCCCTACAACTTGGTTCATGCCGACATGGGCAATAAGGCGCCCGCGAAAGTTTACACCGAAAGTGGATATTGCAAAATATTTCTTTACAAGCACTACAAGGTTGGCCGTTTGGGCAAGTGTTGTTAAACACAACGCCTTGGAGAGTGAACGGAGAGCAAAAATGTTGTAGCGACCGTTGGGAGAGTAGTCAGCATGGACAAACACCACGAAGCCAGTGGGAAGTGTGCCGAGGTAGTGAGAAAGTGCCGCTTGAGGTCCGAACGGCGTCCTCCTCCCCCCTGACCGTTGCGCCCAGGCGTCAACCTCCAAAACATCCTGCAGAACATGGGTTTTCTGAGATATGGCACATAATTATGATATAACATTAACAAAATCATTTGTAACAATCAAATGTAAGTGAGCATCTATACCTCTTTTCTATGATCCTCCTCATCGGCATCCGGGTGCAAGTAAAGATCCACGCTTGACTTCCCCTTTGGATCAAGCAAAACAGGTGTTTCATCAGGTGGTGGTGAATCCACTGTTGCGCGTTTAGCCAAACACATGGCTTGCACGGCCACAAACTCCTCCTCAGAGACCTTGTCCTGCTCGGCCGCTGCCACCTGGGCTTGTGCGATCGCCACTGTGTCCGCCAAAGTATTCCCCATGGGCAGTAGGAGATCATCATCATGGGAGGTGGTGGTATCAAGCTCAAACTTTCCATGGGCATCGAGGATGGCGAAACACTCATCCATGCGAAGCTCAAAGGATTTCTCCAGATCATGCATAAACACAAATTTCTCCCCACCCACCACAATGGAGGAGAAGCGGGTAATCTCTACCTCAGGGATGGCATCCCGAGTGGTGGTTCCTTCTGGCGGTCCCGAGGATGAACCGACTGATGGAGAGGCCTCCAAGAGGCCTTGAATCCCTACAGGGTAGGTCAAGGCAAGCTTCCTCTCCTTTGCGGATGAGTCAATGGCCGTGGGCTTGGGGTCCTTCACATCAGCCAATACCCCGCTGATCTGCAGGTGAGGTAGCACTACGTCAGGGCCTGCTGGGCACTCGTGAAGGAGGAAGATCATTATGGCCTGAACAGAGAAAAAAGTTTTTTCGATCCTTCCCTTATGCATTGCTCGCACATCATCAGCTTCAAGCCGCACATATTGTCCGGCGGGTTGTGCTATGGTGGCAAAGCGTGCAAGCCGCTGATGAAATGGCATGTCCCCTTGGTAGATGTGGTGGAGAAGGCCTTCAGGGACCCATTGCCCTGGTCGGTTTGGTAACTCAACAATGAATCTCCCCATGCACGTGGAAATGTATGAAGTAATGTGCTCAAGAGATTGAGAGTGGAGGGTCAAGGTGGTTTCCAAATTGGGTTGGGTTGTGAAAAATGCTTGAAGCTCAGGGCGATTTGCATGCCCAACCTCAGTAAGGAATGCATCTAAAGCACTAGTAGCAGCCATGTCTTCTCTTTGCGTGATTGGGTATGCTAGGTCTCTCTGCAATGTTGGGATGAAAATGGTGAAATGAGGAGGTGGTCCTCCTTATATAGACATATTCTATCTCGAAAAAAATAAAAAATATGGATTTAAAAAATAAATTTACACCACCTTTACACTCAAGTACAAAATCAAGTACAACACCTTAAAACTTTTCAAAATCTTTAATAAAATATCCAATATATAAACGATTAAAGTTACAAGCCAATTCACTTAGACAAGATGATTTCGTCTGTAGCCCAATCTTTGTAAACAAGCATAGTGGCCTCCATCCGCCTTCCAATCTATACAACCAAAAATGGGCAATCAAAATACAAAAACCCACAGAAAATAAGAAAAGGTAGCTAAGGAAGCACAAAGCAAACCTTGAGTTGTTCTAGTTTGAAACTTGCATTACTGACATCCTCGAATCCCATTATGACAAAGTGTTCCCGAAGATTGGCAAGAGTCCAATGCGGATTCACTGCAACCACCTCCACCTCGTTATTGGGCATGCGGACACGAATTTCAAAGGATTGAATCTCTTCGGCTGTCAGCTGCAAGGGTATCCAATTGCCACGTTTGTGCATCCACCTCTCATAGCTAAACCGTGCATACAAGGTGTACCTTGCTTTCAAATACCGAAGGCAAAGCTATGTGGGGGACACATTGCACTTATAACGGTCACCATCATGCAAACCATCAACATAGCCCCAATTGACACCTAGAATGGTGTCCATTGCATCTATGTCAACTTCTTTGCAAACAAACATTGTTGGTGTTTCTATAATCGGTAGAGAGCGGAATGCATGCACAAACAAATGAATGGGACAATGCCAACTGAGACCCACCGATCTAGTTGCCTTACCAAACTTTAGGGACCCTTGGAAATCTTGAAGCACCTTGCGCTTGAAAGAAAGCAAAGCCCAATGGTCTGGAGTTGGCCATTCTGCACTCTGCAATGAGGGTGTCTCCACGGCTTCTAACCTACCATAGCTTTGGCTTGACTTTGGCACCACGTACTTGTGGGAGTACATGAATATTCGCTGCTGGGTAAGTTTTTTCGATGAAACATTAGGAAACATAAGCTCCCCAATGTGAGCATGCACAACCATGAACGTGCCTGAGAGGCACTCAAGCGGCTGCTCCTCAACTAAGCTGGATGGAAAAACATCTTTACAAATGTCCTTAGTTAAACATAATGATCACATAAAAGTAAACATGACATATGCATGGGATAGCTAAACCATGAAAACTTACAATGAGGTGCACATTGAGTAGAAGCTCTCTTAAGGTGGAGCTCAGCTGCACTGTAGACATGTTGCACGATGGCCACCATTCCGGACTTTGTTTCTTTGAATGTCAATAGCTGGCCCTTCCAATGACGTTCCAATACGCCTCGACACCGTACGCGATGAGGTCCAGCACGTGACGGTTGCATGTAGATCCATGCACCCTTCTTGAACACTTGTGGGATCCATACCCCCTCTGAGTCTTTTGTGTTGTGCAACACAATCTCCTCTATCTCTGGTTTGGGCCGTCTATGCGTGGACATGCTTGGGAAGTTGGGCTTAGAAAGGGATTTGAAAGAGTTGAGTACTGTGGAGAGAGAATGAGGAGCTGAGGGGAGGGTGAGGTGAGCTGCCTATGGTGGCTATGGTGGCTTTGATAGTGGAGATAGAGAAAGAGAGGAGTGAGAGGTAGAGAGGTAGAGAGGATAGTGGAGCTGTGGGCTATGGAGTGTGGGACTGTAGAGGATTGATGGAGGTGTGAGAGAAGAGGGAGCTATGGAGAGAGAGGAAGAGAGTGGTGGAAATCTTTTGGCTATGGCTGCCTTGACTGTAGAGAGAGAATGGGAGGAGGGAGAAGAGGGAGAGTGTGGGAGAGAAAAGTAATGAGGGAGAGAGAGAAAAGTGGATTTTGGGGGGAAAAATTGACTTTTTTAAGTTAGTTTATGTTTTGGGGCAGTTTTAGAGGCAAATGGGTCAACTTTGGAACTTTAAAAAAAAAATTAATTTTTTGGGTTTTTAAGCATGCGCGTTTTTTTTTGGGGGGTCCCTCCCTCTTTTATGACACCTCTCTCCTCCTATTTACTACCCCCCCCCCCCCCCCCCCCCCCCCCCCCCCCCCCCCCCCCCCTTAGCCTACCTCCCACCTCTCTCTAAGAACCAAGCATTGAAGAGGGAGACAATTAGGCTGCACCCCTACCATTCCTCCCCCTATAGGTGATATCCCAAGAGCCTTCTCATTGGTTCTCCCTTAAGCTTTCACTAATCAAAAAGGTCCAAGGAGAGTCCATATTTTTCCTAATGGATTTGATCTCATATGTTGCTGCATTCTCTTCGTTACTTCCTCTATCATTTGGTCAGTTGTCAGCATCAAAGAAGCCTGAGCATCTTTCTTGGTAGAGGGTTCACTCTTAATAGATAAAGAGCCGCTGGTTACTGAATCAGTATTCTCTAACACTTGGTCAGTTGTCAGCATCAAAGAAGCCTGAGCATCTTTCTTGGTAGAGGGTTCACTCTTAATAGATGAAGAGCCGCTGGTTACTGAATCAGTATTCTCTAACACTTCCCCATATGCTTTGCAGTTGTCAACAAGTTATAACGCTTCCCTTGTAACCTGTTCAAATGTGCTACATGCTTTCAAGTGAAGGTCCTTTTTCAAGGTTTTTTTTCAAAGTCCTTCAATGAAGAGCACAAACAATCTCTCATCGTGCGGTAATTCTCTCCCTGGGCACCTCTCGATGTATTGCTTGAATCTCAAGGATGCTTCCTTCACTTTTTCGTTCTCCTTTTGTTTAAAATCATATATCTGTGATACAATATTATGCTTTATATCCGTTTTGAGAATTCTTTCACGAACTCCCACAATACATGTTCAATATTCGGACAAGTTTCAGGGTTCAAGGGTTGAAACCATGTTAAGGCCGTCCCTTCCAAGGTCAGCCCGAATCCCTCATATTGAGTATGGAAATCAGTGATCTGCTCTGCTCTTAAGACTTTCTTGAAGAGCGACACATGGGCATATGGATCCCCTGATCTGCTATACTTCTTTGGCATGCACTTCTCTACCTGGGATGGCCTCATCCGTCTATTGTCTGCGACCAATCTCAATGCTCCCGTGTCTCGACTTAATTGTTCTCGTACATCATGGATGTCGTGGGTTGCTCTCGGTGGCTCCCCTGCCACGAATCTACTACTAGGAGGAAAATGTGATGGTGTTGCTGCAAATGTCGGACCTACTGCAGTATGTGTAGAGATAGGAACCGCACTACCTCGATTCGTAGCCATTGATTCTCTGGAATGTAATGTTCCCATGGGGCTTGGCATAGAATAATGAGGTCGACTGAAAGAATCAGCTACATGAGTCCTCTCTCCACCTATTGCCATCGGGTCTGGCATGACAGTTGCAGGTGCTGGTCTCAGTGGGCTTGGAGTGACATAATAATGGTGGAGTGGTCCCCCAAAGTACGTATATCCTTCCAACTTCTTTTTATCGATTGCTGCGTATCGTCTTCCATATTTGTTGTATGTGACAATTTTTGTTTTTGATCCCTCTGTGTAGGTGAAGACATAAAGTCTTTTCCGCTCCGTCAACTCATCGACGTAGGGTTCCTTGCATCTATAATAGAGATCTTCCTCTCCATTATTATACTTGTATAACCCCACGTAGACGTTGTCTGTGTTGACTCTCAAAGTTTTGTTTTCTCGCCTTAACCTTGCATTAGGGAAGCTCATTGTTGGTGCTTTCTCCGCAGGTTCCTCATCTACTTTGGCTTTCGTGCCCATCAATCCCCACTTGTCCACAATGTTAGGATTCAGGACTACCAAGTACATGATACCTTCGTCATCTAGGTACCTATCTCCGCTATAGCTCAGAGGTACTAAGTCCTTGAACTCACTTGGTCTATCTTCTATTTTCACACAGTAGCAGTCCATACCATCTTTGTAGACCTTGACACCTTGCTTGTTGTCATACTGATACTTGATGAACAATAGCTTATTGTGGTCAAAGCGTTTGATGGTCTTGCTGCCATGTTTTCTCTTTCGTTTAGGTTTAAATGTCCCAAGTGTTCCGTGAAATACTCGTAAGATCTCTCTGAAGAAGTATCGAAAATACTTTCTTCAAGGATCGGATCTAGCGGTCGTACTACACCTTGGTTTACACTCTCCTCTGTTGATAAAACACTTGCTTGATCCGCTAAATTTCGGTATTGGTTGTTGATTTGTTTTCCCGATCTCAAAAACATGAAGAAAGTGGAATTTACCGATTGAAACCAAACCTCTTACCTGGAGATGGAGTGATCATCCAACTCTCACGACTGCATGGATTGTTACTTGATCGGTCTCTGCAAATGAATACACTTGATGGATATGAGATCACTGTATCATTCCAACTGTCAGCAGATTCAACAATTTCAACACAATTTTGCTTGCAGATTATTGACATTATGTCCAATTTGGGTTTTGACAACTCCTGATATCTCAAATAGTCTAGGTCTATGAACACGTCAAAAATGAGTCAAATCTGGGCTAGAGGTACACCGATCGCGATCGTACTTGTGAGCCCAAATTTGATAAAACTTCACCAGCTTGTTCACTAGGCTTTTTTAAGGCTACCCACCAAATATTTTTGCATTCAAACCCCAAAAAGTCAAGCTTTTACTAGTTCTTGGTTTGAAGTGTCAGTTTTTCTGAATCTGTCAGTTTGACTTGATTTTGGTATTTGTTTTGGGATTTGAGAGATATCTAGGCTTTTCCTATGCACAGGCTATCCCCCTGCATGGTTTCTTCCTAGTTTTGATGTGTATGATCCTGATGAAAGTCAATTTCTGTGTCAGTTTAGCAGTTTTTGACTTGGATCCGTATTCAGATGATTTGACAGGTATTTTGAGGTTTCTGGCTCTTGGTCCTGTATAATTTTATGTTTATATACACCTGAGAATCTCACAAATGAAATTTGATCAAAATCTAGCACTTAGGTATGTAATCTGACAGACGGATCACCAAAAGTCAAGATTTTCCAGTTTCTGGGTCTGTCAGGCTAGTTTTACCCAATTGGCCTGATTTCCTTGATTTTTGATGTTCTTGGGTGTGGTGGCTTTAGGCAAACTTTTTTAGGATCTTATCAGGAAGGTACATGTCAAATCTTGTACAATTCTGACACAGATACACCAATCGCGATCGTAGTACGTGGACCAAATCTGATGAAATTTGGTCTGCTCCCTCTGACAAATGTTTTACAGTGTTTTGTGCTACCACTTTGTGATTTGAATCAATCTCAACCCTGTTTGGTCGGATTTTCTAAATTTCAGAGTCTTATGGTCTTTTTGCAAAGGTTATGGTTTTCTGGCTTCTCGACTCTAACTTTTGCCCCAAATCTGACTAGAATGTGATTTACTTATCCTACTCCTAAGTACAGAAATGAAAGAGCATAATTAAATAAATGAATCAAACAAAACAAACAAGACAGATTTCGGGTGAGATTTCAGTACTCAATCGAATTAGAGAAATTGAAGAGCAAAAATGCTTTGAACACTCTCATTCACAGCTCCTTAAATCTCCTAAGAGAGGATCTAGCTCGTCCACTGACTCTAGACTCCACTAAGCTCTAAACCCCTGTCTAGCAGCCTAATTGAGGTGTAAGATGGATTTGTGGATTGATCTTCTTTTAAGGAAACTAACTGCGCACTCGCTCACTCATCACCTACAGTGCATTCCTCGACAACAGCGCCAATGTTTGCGGGTCACCGCGACGGACGTCCATAGCATAACTCTCATGCATCAACATAAAATATCAATACAAGGGAAGCGACCAGGATGAGGCATGGAAACTCACTAGGGTGTCATTCCTAATGAAGTGAACTCGATGAGATGCAACTACTAACTCTGTAAGCAAATCATACGCATTAAAGCCAAGTAATCTGCCTATGTCCTTCTACACAGCTCTACAGTCATCACGACCGTTTACCATGCAAAACATGTCGGAATCGCACGAAACTTGAAGGGGAGATACAAGGGACTATCAGGAGCATATCCTATCACTGCATTCTGGAGAGGTACAAAGATCGCGATTGATCAATTCAAAGTCAGCAAAAACAACGAACAGGTGATCCTAAAGGGTCATTTTAGGGTCCCTAAAGCCTCTCCTAGGGTCAAAACAACATAAAATACGCATATAAGCACTCAAAATAGCGATTAAAGGTCCCAAACTTGTAGTTAAAAACCTACACCGAATCTTGAATGATTACACTTGAATGGAAGAGCAAAGTAAGAGGAACACAATGCAATAAACGAAATTGAATATGGATTACCCTAGCCACAGTAGCAAAGATTACAAGTTGGAGCAAGAAGAAGCTCTCAAACGTACGTTGTCTTCTTAGTTTCTCATAAAAAAGATCATGTTCAAACTTACAAAACTTGACCGTTATAGTTTAGGTCTTTACAAATGGCTTGTCCGGCCAAAAGCTCCTAAACTTCTAGCTGGCTCTCTAATATACAATTGCTCCCAGAAAAATAATCATAAATTCTTTTACAAGTTCTCGGCTTAGAGAAGCTCTTTTTCAAAAGGTCAAGATTTCCACAAAAATGTAGATTCCCTGAAAAATGTGACTCTATCTTTGGAAACCGCAACTTCGTCGCTTCGTCCACCAAACACTGTCCCTCATGGGAATTGTGTCACTTGTGCCAACAATGCATATTATCCAGTTCAGGGAGTTGGAAAGATTGTGCTTACTGCTGCAAACGGCAGTTTCTTCACACTTGTTGATGCACTTTATGTACCTGGGACAAGAAGAATCTCTTGTCTGTATCCACACTTGCTAGACTTGGACTTGTAGTCAAATTTTGGATGACAAATGTACATTTCATGATCTCAGTTTTGGGATGAAATTATTGCGTCTGGCCTTTTGTGCCGTGGGATGTATAAGCTCACTTTGTATGACAAGTGTGGACAAAATTTTGCAAATACTGTTGTTGCAGATTCAAGGGCTATTTCAGATGCAAAACTTTGGCATGCATGTTTTGGTCATCTGAATTTTGCCAGTTTTCTGCGTTTGCAGAAATCTGATATGGTTGCTTCTTTGCCGCCTCTTGAAGCACCTGTCAAACATGTTTGTGAAGGCTATATTTTGGGTAATATGGAGCATTCTAAGTTTCCAAAGGATGGTTCAGTTCAGGCCACATGCAGGTTGCAGCTTGTGCATAGTGATGTTTGTGGGCCCATGCAAACTCCGTCCTTGGGAAATTACCTTTACTTCGTGACTTTCATTGATGATTACTCCAAGAATGCATGGGTATTTCCGCTTAAAGAGAAGTCCGAAGTTTTTATGTGCTTCAAACAATTTCTGGCTATGGCTTAAAATGTCTCAAAATGTACTATGGGCACCCTCCGTTCCGATCGAGGGGGGGAGTATATGTCTCATGAATTCAATGCATTTATGGCTAGTCGTGGGATAAAACACCAATTTACAGTGCCTTATACACCTTAGCAAAATGGTGTTGCTGAGAGGAAAAACAGGTCACTTACGAAAATGGCACGATGTATGGTCAAAAGTCAAGCTTTGTCGCATTCTTTTTGGCTTGAGGCCATCATGTGTGCCACTTATGTACTAAACATGTGTCCTATGAAAGCTTTGCAGTCTATTACTCCATATGAATCATGGCATGATAGAAAGCCTTCTATTGAGCACATGCGTGTTTTTGGTTGTTTAGCTTATTTTGGTTGGGATGTACATCAATCAGACATTGTTATTGCTTTCTTGAATGGTGACATATTTGAGGAAGTTTATGTAACGCAGCCTCGCGATTTTGTCATAAAAGGACAAGAGGACAAAGTGTGCAGATGCAAGAAGGCTTTGTATGGGTTGAAGCAATCTCCTCGTGCTTGGTATGAGAAAGTTGACACTCATTTGGTGAAACGAGGATTTCGTAACAGTCCAACAAAAAGCACATTGTATGTAAAGCGTGAGGATGATGTACTTCTCATTGTGGTTCTTTATGTCGATAATTTACTGATCACTAGACCAAATGAGAGACATATTGCTGAATTTAAGGCTGATTGAATGCTACTTTCAAGATGAAAGATTTGGGATTGTTGCATCATTACTTGGGTATACAGTTTAAGCAATGTGATGGTGGTGTTGCCTTGTGTAAGAAAAGTTACATAGAGACATTGCTATGTAAGTTTGGACTTTAGGATTACAAACCTATTGCCATTCCCATGGAAACGGGTTTGAAGTTGAGTCTACATGATGCTGGCGATCCTGTTGATGTCACACTGTTGTTGGCTACCTCATTTATGTATGCAACACGAGGCCGGATATTCAATTTGCAGTCTCACAGGTCAACAGATTTATGCATAGCCCAGGGTCTAAGCATTGGCTGGCTGTCAAGAGGATTTTCCGCTACCTTAGTGGCACTTTACATCTTGGCTTGTTTTATCCCAAGGGGGGATCATTGCCGCCAGACTTACATGCTTTTGCGGACTCAAATTGGGCTGGTTGTTTTGACATGCGAGTGTCCAGAAGTGGTGTTTGTTTCATGCTTGGCAGTTCACGTATATCATGGTTGAGAAATAAGCAACCTACTGTGGCCACTTCGAGTTGTGCGGCTAAGAATAGGGCAGTCTTTACAGCTACGGTTGAGTGTGTATGGCTCAGACGCCTTATGGATGATTTGGGTGTTGGACAGGAAACTACCAACATTATCTACACTAACAGTCAGAGCGCATTGGCAGTTGCGAGGAACCGAGTTTTCCATGCTCCCACAAAGCATATTGAGGTGCATTACCACTATGTCAGGGAGAGGCTCTTAGCAGGAGAGATCAAATTGGCTTATGTGCCAACAGAGGACAACCTTGCAGATCATTTCACAAAGGCATTGTCTCGTGAGAATCTTGAAGCTTTCCGCAATGCTTTGGGCTTACTCCCCTTTGTGGACTGATCATGTCCTCAGGGCATGGCACTTTCCTTTACTCATGTGCCAGCTCTCCTTCACCGCATCACTCCAAGGGGGATTTGTGGAAGCAAAAATCAAGTTTTGGCATCATACCCATATTCTGCATGTTGTGTTGGACACACACACCAAAGCTCATGTCATTTGGACATGTAGATTGAGAGTTAAGGGGATGTTACTCTTACAGAGAAAAATTTACCCAAAAGTGGTGATTCTGAGCAATTTTGACATCCAAAATTTGTTGTGATCACATATTCTTGTTATATGCATCAAGAAGCACCTTGGGTAGAAACAGAAGTCCATTCTGAGAAAAAAAAGACATCCTACGCATAGGATGTCTATAGGGTGATCTGGTGGAAATTTTGAAATTATGAGTTGACCAATGTGTTCAGAAGGTAGGTTTTACCCTATTTTCACCTGGAAAGTGGAAATTTGACCATATCTTGATAGGATAAGGCCAGATAGACTGAAATTGCCAGACATCCTACCCAAATTGTGCCAAGGCATTATTTCAAGACCAAAACCATAGGATGGCTGCAGGAGCATGATCTGCATGATATATTGAGTGACTCAGAGAGTTTTCATCTCATTTGGGGAAGAAAAGGGGGTCCTAAGCATACTTTAGCACTTTTGACTGAAAAAGACTAGAATAGCTAAAATTGGGATCTTTTGAAATCCAAACCAAAATCTGAGCATAGCATTGGGTTGCTGACATCAAGGGGAAATTGTGGGACAAGTCTGGGGTCAAACAGGCCAAAAACACATCCTACGCGTAGGATGTCTTCTGTGTGATTTTGGACTCTAAACAAAAATCTGAGCATACCACAGTGATCAACACCTTAAGGAGAGTTTGTGGTTCAAATTTAGGGCAATTCTGAGCAGTTAGACATCCTACGCGTAGGATGTCTAAGGCATAATTCTGAAACCAAAATTCTAATGTAACCATACCATGCTGTTGTATAGCCTCAGGCAAGCCTCCTAGTCAAATTCGGTCCAATTTGGAGTTGATTTGACTTGGGAATTCATCAGAACAGACATCAGGATTTTGGAGCAGATTCTGGATCATTTGACCAGCCATAGGTGTCAGAATCAAAAAGTAAAAATAGCTTTGAGTTTAGCACATCAAGGGGAAGCTATAGTGCAAGTTTGAGATGAAACAAAGCAAAAAGACATCCTACGCATAGGATGTCTCCACCTTGATTTAGGACTCCAAACCAACCTATGAGCACACCACTGTGATCATCACATCAAGGAGAAGCTAGGGTGAAAATTTCAAGTCATTCTGAGCAAAAAGACATCCTACGCGTAGGATGTCTCAAGGCCATTTTTAAATCCAAATAAAATTCTGAGCATACCATTGTGTTGCTAGACTTAAGGGGAGTATCTGGACCAAATTTTGTTAAATTCTGAGCATATAGACATACTACGCGTAGGATGTCTCTAGGCCAGTTTTAGGGTCCAACTGTACTTTTGACCATACAGAAGTGTTCACAGAGTCACAGATATCCCAAATATTTTTTCAAAATTGAATTTGGACTCATTTTGACCATTCTAATATGCAATTCATTGTTTTGGCCATAACTTTCACAAACGGTATCGGATCGGAAAAGTTTTTATATCAAAACGTAGCTTGAGAGTGACTCTACAGATCTTAGAGCAAAACATGAACTAAATGTATGCCTATGGCAACCATTTAGTTCAATTTTGAAAAAAACATCGTTTAAGGCCTCAAAATGCATCCGGAAGTCAGGGGTGTCTAAAACTGACAATTCGAAAGAATTGTGAGAAAACGGTACGGTTTTGAAGACTGCTAAGTTAGCAGATTGAAATTATCTTTTGGGAAAACCATTGGTCACCCGCTGGAGGGTGCTCAAGGAACAAGTGTGGCCGTCAAAGGTACATCAATGATTTTTGCATTCATTGTGAAAAATTTTGCCAGCTAAATAGAATTTTGTAGATTGTGTGCTAAAGTGAACACAGGTTAGCTCGACTCAAGAATCTCTACAAAGGGAGCAGTTGTTGCAGTATAGTGGTAAGTTGCATAACTTATCACAGTGCTTCCACTAGATCGAGGCCTGCTTAAAAGCTCTAGGCAAAGCAATCAGCCATACAAGTCAGTATCAGCCTTGGCAAGCAAGGGAGCTAAGAAGATCAAGCAAATCCCAATTCAGAAAACTCAGAGATTAAGGCATCCACAAAAGCTGAAGGACCTCAAGCGAAAAAGACCGACACAAGGGTGCTAATAATTTCTATTAGCATTGAAGCAAGCAATTAGAGCTATCACTGAACAGGTACAACAAGGGAGTCAAGACGAAAGCAATGGCGTCTCAAAGGAATCAGACCAGTCAGGAAGAAGCTTCAAGTACATCCATAGATATTACAAGAGAGCAAATTCGGATCTATCTAATTGGATACTACAAAGGACTGCCATGCTATGAGGATGTCAATCGGAATTTGTACATCAAGACAAAGAAAGATACAGAGGAAACTCGGACATATCAATATGTGGAAGTTGAAACAGCGAAGAATGTACTACACCCACATCCAAATTTCATGGAAGAATTAGCATTACAACTGCTAGAAAGCATGGATAGTGATTTGATCTTGTATGCAAGCAATAATGGAAGTTATTTTCAGCTTCTCAAGGACAAGACGATGAAGGATAAAGAGACAAAGCCAGTGGATACACCTAACTCACTCGTAATCTACAGGTTCATGCATGCAAATAAGAGTTCATATCTGTATCTAGATACCACAGGAGACCATTATCATCAGTATTATGGAGAGCTACCTCGTCCAAAGGGTGCACATGTTGAGATAACAACATATTGCGACCAATGTGCCATTGGTCATTTAGTGAAGGACTGCCCAGTAAAGCTCTACATGGAAAAGAAGAAGCAACAAGCCAAAATCAAAGTTCAGACACTGACAACAAGGGAACGGAAGAAGGAATCCCCAACAAGATCTCCGAAAAAGAAGCAGATCTTGTCGCAGAGCACAAAAGATAGGCTCAAGACACAGTTGCTTGAAGTCAAGGGTGTCAACGACTATATCATAGAGAATCAGGCTTTCAAAAAAGATCAATTGAATCAACTGATTCAAGATCGTTTAAGGAACCTTAGTGAGGATAAGTCACAGCATCCACAAGGTGATGAAGATGAAGCTCGTAGTTCAAGGTTCGAGAGCAAAAGAAGCCAAGATTCTGACGATAGTGAGCCAACACAAGAAGGGGTGGCAGAGGTAACAAAAAATCTTAGTGCCACATCACAAGTGGAAGACATGCAAATAGAGTCAATTGATGAAGCTGAAAGTCTACCAAATAAATTTTCTATTGTGGACTCTTCATTGGTGATTGAACAAATCAAAGAGTATGAGAAGCTAAAAGAAGATGTAACTGAAGACATACAATGCACAGAAGAACAGGAAATGACTAAGTCCAAGATTGACTACCAAGGACAAGCAATACACGATATGAATGAATATTTTCAAGAAGAGACTCTAAAAAAACCCATGGACCAATGGAAACCAAAGGCCACGACGACCATTGCATCAAAAGAAGAGAGTCAACGTCAACATCCTGCTACACAAGCTTCAAAACATTTCCAAGAAGAAAAGTCACCATTGAATGACCTTCAATTTCTAGAAGAAGTAAATAGTGACAAAGAGCTTCTGAAATCAAGAATCAAGGCGTCACAGTTAGAAACTAGCAATGAACACCAACAAGCAGCTACAGCAGAAGATAGTAAGCAGTTGGGGCATTCTACAACCAGTCAAATGAGAAAGAAGTTCAATATACAAGAGGATGACAAAGCCTTCAAGGCACAAAAGTCCAAGAAAAGTACCAAAATCAAAGAGGACATCAGTTACTTGGCATCCAACAAGAAGATTAAATTCTCGTTGGATGTGCATGAGAAACTGAAATTCAACTTTACAACAGAGATAGATTGCACTACCACAACTAATGTCATGTCTTATGGGCTGTGGGTACTTCTAGATAAGCCAAAATTGTATGAAATTCAGGTACAGGTTCCTATATCACATGGAATAGCTGTCACAAGTTTAGGGATTGCAGAAGCTACCCTTAAACTACGGTCAAAGGTAATCAAAGAAAAATTCCTAGTGGTGAATTCCTCCAAAATGAATACACATTTGATTTTGTCCAAGCACTGGGCAAAAACATTGGCAGAAGAACCTGAATTTTCAACAATGGTCATCACGACTAGCTCTCCAAAAATCCAGCCTACTACTGCTCCAAGATTATTGGCTTACGACAAAGGCAAAGCCAAAATGAGCCCACAAATGTCCTACCAACAGAAGCAGCCCCTTAAATCAGAGACTTCAATCCAGCCCCAAAAAGTTCAAGACAGAGCTTCGACATCAACTGACAACATGCTTCCACATGAAAGACAGACTCCAAAGAAAATCTTTCAACCGAAATACCCTACACTCTAAGATCAGAGCCGCCAAAGTTTTTCAAAGGTCTACATTAAAGCTGAAGAAATAAAGGTAAAGGACCCAATATGGGTAAATGATCTTAGGCAATTGACGAAAGGTAAACACATGGGATGGATAGCCTCCCACTACAGCTTAGCAGAGCAAGGCTATTATGAGGATCAAAAGAAACTTTGGTTACCAAAACCACAGACCTCGGCTTATGTGGTGGATAAAGGTTTCAAAAAGTTTCCCCAAAAGCAACAAAGCTCATATATATATCGCCAAAGGAGACCAACCAACAAGGATCGACAAAGGGATGTAGGAAATTTCAAATCCAACTGGCCTTCATACCAACATAGGACTTCATCGATAAATAATCCCAAAAATGGCACTCTTGTACATCTCAATACGACATCAAAAACATCATGGGAAGTGACATCTACAATTATTCAAGCACAAGGTTACTATCAAGGAAATCGGATAATCTCGCTACCAAAGATGCCAGGTAAACATTCTTTAAGCAAACGACTTCAGCTTGAAGATAATCGCAATTTCATGGAAGGAAAAATCAAGGACAATGTCACAGTCAAGGAAAAGGATATCTGCAAAGACACGCTAATCACAGATGCAGATACAAATGGGTGCCAAAAGAACCACACATACCGAAGAAGATTGAAGTCATCTCTAGCTCTCAAGAAATGTCAAGACATGATAGACAAAGTGTCACAGGGAATGGAGCGAGCCAATCTTCTCAACCAAGGGACCAACAAAAACAAAAAGAAATTTTGACAACCAAGGTCACCCAGGTATGGCAAAAGAAACCAATATTGCCAGTATGGTCCTTTACAAATCCTCTCTTCGAGGATGGGAGTTTTGAATTTCAAAGCCTATTCTTGGTCGAAAGCTCCCGAGAGTAAGTCAAGTCGCCATAAAAATCATGGCATAAGAGTCAAGAGTCGGGTAGCTGAGCCACTAAATGAGCAAGCGTCAGACCCAAGCTTCATGTCTTAATATTTTTTGTGGTCTATGAGTCTAGATATTTAGATTAAAGCTCAAGCTGGAGAGTTGAGCATACATAAAGTCATGTCACTCATGCTGGAAGAGGTGAGCATAAGTGTCAAAGTCTACTATTTTAAATGGTGGAGTGGCGGAGTAGTCCAGAAAACACTCATGCACACGAACACAGTGAGGAGAGTGGAAAAAACCTCGTCAACCAAAACCCTTCTTGTGAGTAATGGCAGCTCTTGAAGTCAAATATATTTTTGCTTCTCTAGCTACGTTCACTCCTGGAAGCACCCATTCAAACTCCTCTCACACAGCATATTGTTTCCCATGCATCTATCTATGCAAGCATATACAATGTCCCGTCATTGGACATTTGCATTTGACACGATTTGTGTTCCACCCATGCACTTACACAACAAAATGATGATGAAGAAGAGGTAACAGGTTTCAAAAGCATTTTCTCAACAACAACGACTCTGACTTCAAGCTACTAATAGTTATCCAGTGTATATCCAGTAATAGTAGCCATACGGCCATAAGTACTTTAACTCAACAAAACTCAGTTACATCAAACATAAGTACATATAGCCGCACATTTAATGGTGACTAAAGGCATTTTTTTCCCTCTAGTCCTATCTAGGTATCCAAGACCTTCATTTTGTAATATACGCCACATTTTATTTTTACTATTCTATTTTTCTTATTAAAACACAGAAAAGCAGACCAACGACATCCCCAAACAACTGCATGCTCATCAACTACAGGATCAAAGGGGAGCGGCCTAGAAAAAATTCAAAAAGGCTTCAAGTTTACAGGTACACATGCTGGATGACACCCAAAGAACAAACAATACAGAGATGCCAAGATAAAGACTTGCTACAACAACAAACCTCACTCAACCTATTCACCCTACAACAACCAATCGGAGGGGGAGAGCTATGGCTTCAACTACACTACATGTACAAGAAAAAGGTAACTCTACAACATACAAAGCATCTGGTAGAAGCAACTGCAACAACAAAAGATTCAACCAACACCAAAACATGAACCACTCGCCAAGGCCACTCCAGACATAGGGTCTTGTCGGGGACGACAAGACTTCGGAGGGGGAGAGTGTTGAAAGGTCAACCTTTCAACAACTCTTCAACAAAGATTCCATAAAGATCCCTCAAAGATTCTCTAAAGATTCCAAATAAAGATGCTGATGAAGTGATGAAGACGAAGATGGATGCTGTAATGTGAAGATACAAGCTCATGGACATCATCAAATATCCCGTTATTATATTTTTTGAGCCATTACAGCCACTTTTGTAATGTTTACGGGAACTTCATATTTTAAGTCAGCAATTGTATTGAGGCCACAAATGCTTGTTGGATGAGCAAAGCCAGTTCACGGTGTTGTAATTAAGCTCTATAGAAGCCTAGGGACAAATCAGGTCATTTTGGTCGGACATTAGGTTCTCTAAGGCTTAGTATATAAGCCAAAACCTAAAGCTTTGTAAAGAGACTTCTAATAAACTGATCTTCTGCGTTGTTGGGAGACTGTGAGAGAGTGAGAGAGAGTGTGTGTGTGCTACAGGAGCTACGGTGGTCGGAATCGCAAACGGAGAGCAGCAGTGTGTTGCCCATGAGGAGAGGTATGCGTTGATGCTTACATCACGCGCGTTCGTATGTGTTTTGGCAGATACACCCGCGAGCTACTTTTGGAGTTTCGATGAGTAAATGTTGTCCGTTTTTGCATTTTAGCATATCCACGCGATCAGAGCGAGTAGAGCTACACGTTAGGCACTTTAGTTTTCGGAAACGTCGACCTGTAAAAACCGGCCAGACATCCTACGCGTTTTCTGCACGGAGGGTATTGAGTAGGTTTTTTTGGTCACGGACCTTAGGGAGAGTGGCCTATTGGTGTTGATAGGATATCCCCCAAGTTTCGTAACGTTTCGAGAACGTCTAAGGGGCTTTTGGCTTGCAGTAGCATCATAAGAGACTTTCACATTCACAGAACCGATGGCATGTAGATTTGATATCTCTGTAGGAAGTAGTCATTAGTCGGTCGAGTAGAGGTTGACACCCTTTGCTTACTTCCACGTGCCTGTGGGTCGAGCTTCGTCCTAAGTTGACATTATATGTTAGGTGAGTTCTCACTATGCTGACGTCCGTCACGGCGTATCCGTCCAACATTGGCGCCGTTGCTGAGGACGACAAGACTGCGGAGGGGGAGAGTGTTGAAAGGTCAACCTTTCAACAACGCTTCCACAAAGATTCCATAAATATCCCTCAAAGATTCTCTAAAGATTCCAAATAAAGATGTTCATGAAGTGATGAAGACGAAGATGGATGCTGTAATGTGAAGATACAAGCTCATGGACATCATCAAATATACCGTTATTATCATTTTGAGCCATTACGTCCACTTTTGTAATGTTTATGGGAACTTCATATTTTAAGTCAACAATTGTATTGAGGCCACAGATGCTTGTTGGATGAGCAAAGCTAGCTCACGGTGTGGTGATTAAGCTCTATAGAAGCCTAGGGACAAATCAGGTCATTTTGGTCGGACATTAGGTTTTCTAAGGCTTAGTATATAAGCCAAAACCTAAAGCTTTGTAAAGAGACTTCTAATAAACTGATCTTCTGCGTTGTTGGGAGACTGTGAGAGAGTGAGAGAGTGTGTGTGTGTGCTACAGGAGCTATGGTGGTCGGAGCTACTTTTGGAGTTTCGGTGAGTAATTGTTGTCTGTTTTTGCATTTCAGCATATCCACGCGATCAGAGCGAGTAGAGATACACGTTAGGCACTTAAGTTTTTGAAAACGTCGACCTGCAAAAACCGGCCAGACATCCTACACGTTTTCTGCACGGAGGGTATTGAGTAGGTTTTTTTGGTCACGGACCTTAGGGAGAGTGGCTTTTGTCTTGCGGTAGCATCATAGGAGACTTTCACATTCATAGAACCGATGGCATGTACATTTGATATCTCTGTAGGAAGTACTTATTAGTCGGTCGAGTAGAGGTTGACACCCTTTTCTTGCTTCCACGCGCCTGCGGGTCGAGCTTCGTCCTCAGTTGACATTATATGTTAGGTGAGGTCTCGCTATGCTGACGTCCGTCACGGCGTATCCGTCCAACATTGGAGAGTGTTGAAAGGTCAACCTTTCAACAGCATGAAATTGCATTATCTGCCTGTGGTGTAGCTTCCTTTGCCTAATGCGCCACTACAACAGATCCCTAATTTGCTTTATGTTTTTTTTAATAAAGAAAGGACTATACCCCCATGACCCTACCCTTGCTTGATGTTTAAAAAAAAAAGAAAGGACTATACCCACACGACCCTACCCCTCGCTAGTCTTGTGCTGCAACCAGTCCATGCCGGCGTGGATTGGTTGCAACAACAGAATAGGGAGGAGAAGGGTCATGAGGGTAGGGTGATTAAAAAAAAAAAAAACGTATTACTTAGGTATTCAAGGCGGCGGCGTTCTAGAAAATTATGCCTCAACTTACACTCCTGGCTTCTCTATTCCTATAGTGTGAGACCCCCAGTCCCTCCTCGTCTAGTCCCTTACCCTTGCAGGATGCATGTAGTTGAGTTCCTTCCCTTCTTATTGAGTTCTATTAGCAGCAAGCTAACATAGATACCACGGAAATCATTTTTTGGAGTTCTCATTGTAAAACACTTATTATTTTGATAAATCGGTAATATTGTAACTCCTATTACCTTGTAATTGATAAGCCGGGGCTACAAGCTTCCAGATTGTATCAACCTCTCATTACCCATCTTTGGTAGAACTCCCAGATTATTAGTTTTGACCACCAAAAACCTTGGCTAAGGTATAAAAGCTAATTTCTATAAGTTATTATTAAGTTTTTGGATAATGAAATACACAGCGTGAGCTAACGGTGCTCACCTCTCTCCTTCTCGCACTTCTTACTCCCTCCCCGGTTGTCACATTGCAGTCGCGTTTGTTGCATTGCAACCGCATGTAAGAGCTCTACGCGTTGATGTAAGCACATCACAATAATTTGTAGCTTTTGGCATCGCCGACCCGCAGCCTAATTTCATAATAACTAGGAATTTACACTTCAAAATAAAAAACTAAGCATAGGCAGGGTATTGGGGCGTCATTGCTAAGCATTTAGATGCATTCTGGGTTGAAAACGACTAGGTCAAAAATCCACTGTTGTTAATAATTGCAATTTTGGCCTAAAGTGGGGTTTGAGACCATAAGCATGTGTGCTTAGGTCTTATAAACATGTCCTAGAAGTTTTGTTACATTTGGATGTCATTTGATACTGCAATGTATGTGATTTGTTTGTCGATGAGCGATTGGCTTTTAGTGATTTCTGTCACTTGAGTGGAGCATCAGTTAGATGCGAGTTGTTAGTTGTTTTCCGAGAGATTGACACCCTCTTGTAGCTTTTATTCACTAGTCGAGTCATCTTCGTCCCATGGATTAACAATTTAATCGTAGTTCTTGCTAATACTGCAATAAGATAGGATAGTGAGGTTAGACACGTGTCCCACATTTGCGCCGTTGCCGGGGATCGAAGAGATCTAAACTAGGAAAAAACCCGAGCGTCTTGTGAAGCTATCCTTTAACTTCCTCTAGGATCTCCTAGAGTTCAAAACTTTCTTTTAGGAACCGCATAGCCTAAGATTGTCGTCTTTTGCTGTGTAGAGGTAGCTTGGAATTAGTCGTACTTGATGAGTGCCTTTAAGATTGTAGGATTGTAGGATTAGAGTAGGACATTGAGAATGGTTAATAGGCGAGACAAGTCTTAAGATTATTGCTCAGGAAACCATAAAAGAATAAAACGAGTGTTTGGGGACACTTTCCATAACCCCATTGCATGAGAATCTAGGAGTAGGGTAAGTAGTATCCGAGGTGGATTTTAGAACATTGCTCTATCTGAAAGAATCAAGTGTGAGTTGTTATTGGAAGTTGCAGAATTTCAGGTCTACGGCTAGAAATAGCACGAAAAGACTCCAAACCACTCAATCCGACTGGAGAGTAAGCTTAAAAGTTGTCTAAACTAGTGGGTAAGCTTAAGGACACTTTGAGGTAAAAATTTCAAGAGTTGGCCAAAACTCAGATTATTTACTTTTTCTTGACATTTTAGGCCAAATTGAGTTTTGACTTGATTCATAGGCTTGAAATAACTCATAAAAGGACTGTCCTTGAAAAAAGTGCAAAAATTGGTTCATTTCAAGCCTGAAGTTAATAATCGTAATTATTAACTTTTAGCTCAGATTTGACCAAGGTTCATACCATTGACTCATTGCATGTGTACAAACAACTTTTGTAAAGGCACAAAAGATTTGGATCACCAAACTGGCAAGAAACTTGGTAAAAACTAAAGTTTGCACTGGCTTTCTGAATCTTGAGTGTAAATTGGAAAAAAATTGGTCCAAACTTGTTGAAATTTGATTCATAGGATTATATTGATGTGATAAACATGTGTAAATGCTCAATTGACCAAAAAGATGTAAAAAGTTACCAGAAGTAAATAATTGTGATTATTTACATCTACCCCATTTTTTAACTTTTTTGACCAAGTTGGCATACCACTAGTTTTACCATGTTGTAATAAGCTCACAAACCAAATTTGGTAAGATTTAGATCATTGGATTGAAAATTATGACCAAATTTGCAAAGTTAATCTGTAGACAGAAAACTGGTGACCATTTGACCAGAACTTGTCCAAATTTGTTCAAACTTGGCTAGGGACCATAAGTTGAAGTGCTTAACACATCTGTGTCAAATTTTGGGACAAAAATTTGCAAAAATATAGCTGGAGTAAATAATCGTGATTATTTACATCTGTTTCAAAACTTGGAAATTTTGAAAATTTGAGTATACCACAAGGTCAAGCATATCAAGTAGACCCCATAATTCGATTTTGGTGAAATTTGGATCACAAAAGTGAGACTTAAGCCAGATTCTTGAAACCAGAGTCTCCAGTCACAAAGCAGTTGGTGAACTTGAACATAATTTGTCTAAACTTGTTGAAACTTGTCTAGGGACTTTAACAGGTTGTATACTTGGCAAACCAAGCCAAAAAGTGCTAAAAACTGGCAAAAGTGAATAATCATGATTATTTACATCTGCTACACATGGACACCAATTTTGACTTTTGAACTTGTACAGTGTTAGACCAGCATAATACAAAGCCACCATGCAATTTTGGGTTCAATCGGATCCAAATTTGTACATGTTCACTCAGTTTCCAAGTTGCCTTTGATTTTTTGTGAAAGTCGAATCTGAAAGTCATTTTCTAACTCCTATAGCTTGATTTGAAGTGATATACACAGACCAATCACAATAGTTAGCAAAAATTATACAGTCTTCGTGAAAGAATAGCTAACTTTATGAAATTTATACAGGACTCGGGTTGCAGAAAAGGAATCAGTAGCTTGCTAAAAAGTTGCAATCAAATCAAGTAGAAATTGACAACAAGTCAATCCAAAGGTAAGTACTCTATCCAGGGCTTCGCAAGTCTTTATGAACCTTAGATCTGGTCGTGCACTAGGAAATTAGGGCATACTCAGAGAAACCTCTAGTAGAGTATCCACCGAAGAAAGTGTGAATCAAGGCAATTCCTTGCACACTATTCTTGAAGAAGTCTCAGACACTTTTTCAGATTCAACATCTGAAATGTCTTCTTACTCGATTCACTCGGAAACCGGAACGACAATGCGCTGTAAGCATATACTCTCTTTTTATAAGACTAACCGCCATGGAGCTCAGGTTTACCTGGATCCTAACGAAGAGTATGCTATTCGCATTGATGACCATGGTATTGAGATTGAATAAGAGATTAGGGCAAACAAACAAGAAAAAATGTACATGGACAGAAAGGGAACTCGGTACTTACAAGTTAAAAACCCTAACATGATAGAAAAATGGGGTTTAGAAGTAAACACCATAATCCCAGATATGTCAGCTGAAAGGGTGGTGGTAATGCGTGTGCTAGTCTCCACCCAATCGTGCTATCTTATAGCCTCCCCTTAGCGTACACACTGTTCGACTGTGCCAGTGGACTTGCCCATAGGACCCATGTCCTTACATTACCCCCCCCTTGGAGAATCGTTTTCGTCCTTGAAAATGAACATAGGAAAATGTTTCTTAAGTGCGGAGACATTCTCCCATGTAGAGCCTTCTTCAGGTCTATCTAGCCATTTTACCAACACCTGTCGTCTGACATGATGTCTGGTGCGAAGCTCATGAGAATCTAAAATCTTTCCAGGCTCATGAGGAATGCGTGGCGGTTTGATAAGGTCAACTAACACACCTGTGTCAATGACATTATCATTCTATCCTAGCTGTTTTTGTAAATGACTAACATGATGGTAAATGGTCCACAATAGCGTGGTGAAAGTTTAGCAACTTTTCCAGTCTTCAGAATTTTTGAATGCTCTGGAACTTTGAGGAAAACCTTGTCTCCTTCTTTGAAAGTAGCAAGACGACGATGCTCATCTGCGTACTGTCGAGCAACTTGAAGCATGTCAAAATGGTCTTTGAGAAAATCCTTCACTTGTTGTATCTTCTCCTTAGCCAACCCCACCGTAAAGGGTGATCTAGGTTGAAATCAATATAAAAGAATAAATGACTAAACCCTGTAGTCACATGCTTTGAACTATTATAAGCAAATTCCAATATAGGTAAGTAGTCTTCCCAATTGGTTTGCTTCTTGCTAACGTATGCTCGTAACATATCCTCTAGCACTTGATTAACTATTTTGGTTTGACCATCCGTTTCTGGATGATCAACCGTACTTAGATAAAGTTTTGTTTCTAACTTTTGGAACACAGCTCTCCAGAAGTGTATCGAACTTTCGCTCTCTATCACTAATGGTACTAGCTGGAAGACTGTAGACTTTATATATATGCTTTACAAATAGCCGTGCTAATTCCGATGTCTTAACGGTAGTCTTAGTGGGAATGAAACGACCCGTCTTTGTGAGACGGTCTAAAATTACCCAAATGGAATCATGGCCATGATTTGTAGTAGGTAGTACTACTACAAAATCCATAGAGATACTCTTCCACTTACCTTGTGGAATCTCTAAAGGATGTAAAAGGCCACCTACCTTGAGGCACTCTGCCTTATTAACTTGGCACTATTGGAAATTTAGTACGTACACTTGAATATCATGATGTAAGCCCGCGCAATAAAATTTCCGTCGAACTAAGGCATACGTCTTACGAACATCTGGATGACCAGCACTTGGACTATCGTGACACTGAAATAAGATTTGCTGCCTAGTGTCTGAGTCCTTTAGCACACATACTCTACCCTTGTGGAGTAATTAGCTATCATCAATGGAAAAATTCTTCCATCGCTTAAGCTCTTCCTGAGTAGGGGTGGAGCTCTGTGTGTTGGAGTTTTTATCTGCATGTGAAGAGACATGTGAGTGTGAGGGATCCCTTTTTAAAACTACATTGCACACTTTAGCATATGATTGATCTTGTGCACACTTTCCACGTAATGACTCCAAAAATACACTCTTTAGTTCCGTGAAAGCAAGTGAATTAATCTGAGGCATCCGACTTAATGCATCCGCTACTACATTATATCACCCCTTGCGATATTGTAGCTTACAATCATAATCTTGAAGGATTTCTGCCCATCTAGCTTTATGGCCCTTCAAGTCTATTTGAGTAGTAAACCATTTGATACTCTCATGTGGTCAAAAACTACTTCAAACTTGGCACCATATAAATAGTGTCACCACTTTCGTAAAGCGTGAATTATGGCATAGAGCTCTCTCGCATAAACATAATAATTCTGTTGAGCTCTATCTAACTTTTTACTTTCAAAGGCTATAGGTCTTCTCTCCTAGAGAAGTACCGCACCAATTGCTTTATCACTAGCATCAATCTCTACCACAAACGGCTTAAGTGGGTCAATGATTGCTAGGATGAGAGCAGTGGCTATAGATATCTTGGGCTGTTCGAAACAGCGTTTTTGGGCTTCTTCCCAAGAAAAGGTTTTACCTTTTGCTTTAAGTTGATCCTTCATAGGAACATCGATTTTGGCATAGTCACGGATATACTGTCGATAAAATCTAGCTATGCCTAAAAATATTTGAAGCTCCACAACCGTGTTGGGATGTGGCCATTGAAGAATGGCAGCGACCTTGTCAGTGTCCATCTTGATTCCAGAATAAGAGATTACATGACCGAGGTAATGTATCTCTGTTTTAAAGAAATCACACTTGCTTTTCTTAGCATGCATCATGTGAGCTCATAGCTAGATTTTGGCATAGTCACGGATATACTGTCGATAAAATCTAGCTATGCCTAAAAATATTTGAAGCTCCACAACCGTGTTGGGATGTGGCCATTGAAGAATGGCAGCGACCTTGTCAGTGTCCATCTTGATTCCAGAATAAGAGATTACATGACCGAGGTAATGTATCTCTGTTTTAAAGAAATCACACTTGCTTTTCTTAGCATGCATCATGTGAGCTCATAGATGTTCAAACACCAATCGTAAGTGGTCTATGTGTTCATCTTCAGTCTTACTGTAAATAAGAATGTCATCAAGGAAAACCAGAACAAAATTTTCCAAGATAGGGACGTAGGACATTATCCATGAGTGCCATAAATGTAGCTGGAGCATTGGTTAGGCCAAAAGGCATAACCAAAAATTCAAAATGTCCGAACCGTGTTCTAAAGGCATTTTTGGAGATATCTTGTAAAAGGATACACACCTGGTGGTATCCTGAATGAAGATCTATCTTTGTATAGTATCTTTTCCCATGGAGTTGATCAAACAACTCATCTACTCTTGGCAGAGGATACTTGTTCTTGATGGTTATGGTGTTTAATCTGCGATAATCTACGCACATGCACATAGTACCATCTTTATTTTTTCCCAATAGAATTGGTGATGCCCAAGGAGAAGTGCTAGGTCTAATGAAACCACGGGTGAGGTAGTCAGCCAACTGACTCTCGACCTCCTTGGCTTCTTTAGCACTCATACGATAAGGTGGTTTACTCACCGGTTTAGTGCCTGGCAAGACATCTATGCCATGTTGCACATCACGTGTAGGGGGTAAACCTGGTGGTAAATCACTTGAGAACACATCACTATACTTTGTGAGTAAGTGAGTCAGTTTTTGCCGTGCAAAAGGAGAAAGTAAACTAGAGTTATGCTAGGATGGAGAATCTTGTAATTCCCGTAATGTTTGTTTTACAACAGTTGCACGTTGCTCTATAGAATTAAAATTGAGAGCACTTTGCTCGTTAGATTTGTTAACACTTTGTTTTATCTTTAGATTTCATTGCACTTTGCATACCATTACTAGAATTCACCGCACTTTTCTCTTGAGAATTCACAAGGCTTGGAGACAAGCAGTAACACAAAAAGACTTCATCTATTAAATCTGCTTTCTGTAAAATAGAAAGATCAACTGTACATATAAGAGGTGCAGATGGTATATTTTTCTCACCAAGCAAAAGCACATGTTTACCATTGGCCATAAAGGATAAGGAGTTGTGATCATAACTAGTGTGCAATGTGTTTTGTAAACCATGCAGCCACTCCGTCCTAAAACTACATCAGCATGGTCCATGTTCATAACTTGGAAGTCAAGGGTCATTGTATGATTTTGAACAATAATCTCAACCCCTTGAACTACCGTGTCCCATACTTCTTTATCATTCCCAGACATCTGCTCCAGCACATACTTGTGAGAGCAAGGAGTCTGTGTAAGCTTCAATTTCTTGACTAGCTTATAATTCAAGAAGTTATGAGTTGCACCATCATCCACTAAAATACAAACACGTTGTCCGTTAATAGTGCCATGCATGCAAATAAAATCATGGGGGCCAAAGGTGGGCTGCCACATTGAAGCAGGCACACAACACTTGTGCTTTTCTTCCATATGAAGAACCTCTACAACACAATATTTAGGAGATGAATCTAATGTGAGGCGTGGCACCATGTGCATGGCCTTTTCTTTGCCTTGCAGAAGAGGACAATATTTCTTGTTATGTTGGTCCGAAAGACATTTAAAACAAAAATTGTGTTTCTTAGTACTCTCAAAATCGGCAGTGCTGACCCATGTGGAGTATTTCCTGATTGCTTAGGCTTCTTAGCCTCTTGTGGGCGTGGAGAGGTAGATTATTTCTTATTCCTCTTGGAATGTGTGGGAGATCTACCTCGCCATTGGCTCTTAGCCACATTGCTCTTAGAAAAAATATTCTTAGAGTAGGGAACATTTCCTTTCCTCTCTTGGTCATCATCATATCTTTGGGCATGACCGATGGCTTTTTCCAAAGTTTTTGGATGTTGGGTTTTGACATGAAGATGATAGTCTTTGTCAAGATCCCTATTAAAACCCCGTATCTTTTGGAATTCATCTAGACCTTCGAGTGTTAATATTATTTCCCGATACTTTGAAAGGTACTATGTGAGAGAGAGGCCAGACATGTGGTATGTATCCCATGCTAACCAATTCTTATCTTCTTCATTGGAGTCCAAAAACGTTTTGGAGAAAGAAGCTTGAAACGTTGCCCAAGACGGAGGACGAGCATCTATTGGAAATGTCATCCATCACTTATAGGCCTTGCCTTTAAGAGATATACTTGTTTCCATAGCCGTCTTTATATTCGGGGTGTGTCTCAATCTATGAATATCACTCCATTTGTGTAAGAACGTATTGACCGCATCCTTGGTGCGATCACGCTCTTCCCAGTGAAACTCAGGAATGGTGATATTCTCAAGTAATGCATTGGTACCGTTTGCATCTTCTGAAGCACTTGTCTCTTGGACTCCTTGAGTCGTGTGAGCTTGGTTCCCTTGAACCGTGTCACTTGTGGCTCCTTGAGCCATCTATGAATTCATAAATTTCACAAGCAACTCTGTAAGATTGGTAACATTTTCATTTAGTGCAGAGAGGTTGCATTCAAGTACGCTTCGGTGATTTTCCAAAGTCTTGATAGTAGCCATATCTACAAGGACATGATCTCCATCTCAGGAATGGTGATATTCTCAAGTAATGCATTGGTACCGTTTGCATCTTCTGAAGCACTTGTCTCTTGGACTCCTTGAGTCGTGTGAGCTTGGTTCCCTTGAACCGTGTCACTTGTGGCTCCTTGAGCCTTCTCTGAATTCATAAATTTCACAAGAAACTCCGTAAGATTGGTAACATTTGCATTTAGTGCAGAGCGGTTGCATTCAAGTACGCTTTGGTGATTTTCCAAAGTCTTGATAGTAGCCATATCTACAAGGCCATGATCTCCTAAATCATCGTCATCATGCATATTAGTGTCAGTCGCACCCGTGGCGCCCTGATTTTGATCTACGTGCTCAAAATCAAACATGTGTGTAGGTGGGATGTCCTCACTGGCCATGGTAAACTTACACTAATGCAAAGAGAGAGAAAAAAAACGTCAACTTATTCCTCGTGAAATTGAAGTCTTTGTGTTTTGTATGCTCCATGATTTGCGTTGCATGCAAACTTTGCCTTGCAAGAATTGTAGCGCTTCACGTGTCGTTTGTCGAAGGCTTTTGTTCACTTTGAAGCTACCTCCTTGAGGAAAAAAGAATTTTTGGAGGAAAACTTGCCTTCCTCCAACAAGTGAAAAGGAAGGGTGAAGCTACTTCCTTGAAGTTTAGTTTGAATCTTTTCTTTTCTACTTTTTCTTTCAACACAAGTATGCTATCTTTCCTTGTTATACACAACAAGGTTCAATAGCTTGATGGTAAAGTGTTGGCCTCTTCCCCTCATGGGGTGGGTTCAACCCTCCTTCATGCAAGGGTTAAGCGGGCCTTCTTACGCACGCAACCAATGGCACCAACGGAAGCCTTCAGAGCCACGGTGCCATAGAGCTTGCCTTGGTTTCCCGCTGTGGAGGTTGTAGATGAGTCGACCGTGGTTGGTTGTCTGTGCATGGGAAAACGTGCATGTCTTCTTTTGCTGCACAGTGGGGGTGTCGCATGCATATGTAACCCGCTTTTCCTCCTCTCCAAAAATAGCTCAGATACCAGTGAAGGGGTGTCGCACACATATGTAACTCGCTTTTCCTCCTCTCCAAAAATATCTCAGATACCAGTGAAAGGGTGGTGGTAATGTGTGTGCTAGTCTCCACCCAACTGTGCTATCTTATAGCCTCTCCCTAGCGTACACACTGTCCGGCCATGCCAATGGCCTTGCCCATAGGACCCATGTCCTTACATCAGCAAAAGAAGGACCTTCAACTTTAGAATTTGAGAGATACGATCAAGTAGTGATGGGCGATTTTTGAAAATCAGAGAAAAGACAGAAAAAAACTTATTTTTCCTCTGTTGGAGCCTTGGCGACACTGTTGGAAGGCTCGGCACCGCCTGGTAAACCTCACGACACCTCTACGGGCATGGCACCCCCCCCCCCGCCCCCCCCCTTCGATTGGCCGGCTTTATCACCCTCAAGCCCCCACTTGTCTATACCCCAGCCTAGCCGACCGCCCTCAGTTTCAGATACCCCTTCTCTCTTCCCCCGTAGTTTATTCCCCCGGCGGGCATTGGATGAAACATTTTCCCTCTCTCTCTCTCTCTCATTTTCCCTACATACCTCTCTCTAATATCCTCTCTCCCTCTCACCCACATTCCCCCCTCCCCTCTCTGGCCACCCTCGGCCGGGCGCAAGCCTCGAGCACTAACTCCGACCCCTCTCTCGTTTTCCCTCTCGCGATCCCTCTGTGTCGAGCCGCATGTGAACTCCCGCTCTCCCGTATTCTTATCCTGACACCCACACCTCTCACACTCTTCCCCTCACCCTCCATCAACCCCCCTTGGCCTGTTTATATTCTCCCCCCCCCCCCCCCCTCTCTTCCCCACCCCTCGCCTCACCCTCTCCTCGGCCTCATCGCCCCCCCCCCCCCCCCCCCCCCCCTCTTCCCCACCCGCTCGCCTCACCCTCTCCTCGGCCTCATCGCCCCCCCCCCCCCCCCCCCCCCCCCCCCCCCCCCCCCCCCCCCCCACACCATTGACTTCTTCCCCTCCTCTCATCCTTGAGACACCATGCAAGATAGAGAATAGGACACCCCCTCTCACACACTCTCACCCCCCCCACGGTGGGCATCCGCCATAGAACCCTCTCTCTCTCTCCTATCCATGCCACCTCATCCCCCCCCCCCCCTCTCTCTCTCTCTCTCTCTCTCCTGTTTCAGCCCGAAGGCACAACGCAAGAAGCCGGGGGGCATGCTCTCCCTCACCACACACACACACACCCTCATCCTCTCCCTCACTCACCACCCCCAATCCTCTCTCCCTCTCTTGCGCTCTGTTTCGGCTCCAGCATGCCCGCAATCTCTCTCTCTCTCTCTCTCTCTCTCTCTCTCTCTCTCTCCCTGTCGGCTTGTACAAGCGCAGCGCATGCCTTCTCTCTCTCTCTCTCTCTCTCTCTCTCTCTCTCTCTCTCTCTCTCTCTCTCTCTCTCTCTCTCTCTCTCTCTCTCTCTCTCTCTCTATACACACACACACCACACACACACACACACCCCATGCATACACACACACACACAAACACACACACCCCCCTCATCTTCGCATAGCTGCCGCTGGTCGCCAACACAAAAAAATAAAAAATAAAAATAATATATACATTATATAGATAAACGCCGTTCCCACCGCACGCTTGCGCACACATACAAATACACACACACACTCACGCATGCACACCCACATATACATATATACACACACATCCGTCCACATGCACATATGTACACACACACGCATGTACGCACCACGAATAAAAAAAAAACGAAGGATTCCACGACTACGATGAAAACAAAAAAGAAGGAGGACTCAACTCGTGCGCCCTCCATCAACAAAAAGAGAAAATGCGCGAAGGCATGCCCCGACAGACCCCGAAAAGAAGTACGCTCTACACCGACGCATCGGTAACACGCCATTCGCCGACAACACGCAACCACGACCCCATTTTCAGTAATTCATAGGGTATTTTCATCATTTCTTCAGTTTTCACCCAAGCCATTGTAAAATTCCCATTTTTTTAAATTTCCTCTCTCTAGGTGATGGTCACAAAGGCCCACCTAGAGATTCTCATCTTTTAATAAACCTCCTAAAACAAAGCAAGGGTCAACCACACCGGGCCCACCACTTGCTTTGTCTCCCCGATTAAGCTTACCCTAATCACACCTGATTACCATAATCCAAGAAGCCAACACCTATAAATTGGCACTCAGAGGTCACTACCGGGGGGGGGAAGTTCATGAGAAGTCAGCACTCGGTAGAGTGTAGTGGGAAGAGTTGACATTATCACCATCACGGGAGGGGGCTTGTGTGTGGGTTTGCCTTGGGAATTGCACCATGCGAAGGGAGCCATGTCCATCTCTCGACTCCAATGGTCAGTGCACACACCTATACACGCTCTTCGTAGAGAGCTTCACAATCATTGAGTCATCTTAGAGAGCGCACCAAGTAGTTTGCACCATCTTTTCTCCCTACCTCTCTATCACCACCGCGTGCCATTTGTAAATAGTGCAGAAAGAATTCTCCCTCACACCCACGAGGGTTTTCATCATTTGCAAATCTCTCTCTCTCTCTCTCTCTCTCTCTCTCTCTCTCTCTCTCTCTCTCTCTCTCTCTCTCTCTCTCTCTCTCTCTCTCTCTCTCTCTCTCTCTCTCTCTCGGTGTGTAAGTTTGCGGTGTTCATATTATCCTGGTTTGCATCCTAGCCGCTCAAAGCTAGGTGGTGCCCCCTGTTCGCTTTACCGTGACACGCTCGAGGCGCGCCATTTGGTCCCCGCTGTTTTAGAGGCCGTCGGGGTTTGGGGTTCGCTTTGCTCCCGTCATTTGGTGCCCCCATTGAGGAGGGATTTCTAAGATCCTTCAGTTTACAATGTTGAAAGTGACGCCCACTATCCATCATGGACGAATGGCTGAAGGAACTTTCTAACTGAAGGACAGAAGAAGAGGAGACAAAGGAGGCACTAGCCCCCTTCATTGAAGTACTACTGCCAGGCTATAGTGTCGTCAGTATTCAAGAGGTAAATTCTCCATCTCGTGTTGCTCGTTCTAACCATAAATTGAGAGCATCAGGAGGGAGGTCTGTGAAGTGCCATCACTGTTGTCAACCAAGACACACTGTCAATGAGTGCCAGCAACGAAGGCAACGAAAGGGCTGAAATTGTCTACATCGACATTCATCACGAAGAAGTCATTCACATCAAGAAAGGGAAGAAAACGGTGAGGCCTCTTTTCCCTAAAGAAACTGCAATTAAATTTATAACTCCAAAGTGGCCTAAAGGGGATGCTCGAGCCAAAGGTAAGGAGAAGATAAGCCAGTTTGGAAACACATGACCCCGGAGGGAGAAGCATCTGGACAAGCAAGTGCTTCAAGCTCAAAAATCCGGGTTGTACCCAGCTTGCCAAAGAGGAAGTCATCCGAAGCTAAGCTGCGGAAGGTTGCCTACCGATTTGTGCGACGCATGCGAGTGCTACCAATCCACTTCGACAATCGTGAATAAGAAGTGATAAGAAGATTCTCATGTCCTAGGGAAGAGTGGTTCGGTTACTGCTCTCGCTGTTTTGGAAAGCGAGTGGAGGATCTTCCTCCTCTCCTTGTACAACTTATCCTCTCTACCACGGGTGAAACCCAGTGGGCCGGGGGCGAGTTGCAACTGAATGGAGTAGAGTTCATGCAACACACCGACTACGGAAATTACCTGCAATTGCTACTAGCCAAGAGGGTGGGAGTGGTCAGACGCGTCGCCATCACCCCGTACGTGCTGAGAAACAAAGGAAAGGTAGAGCCCATGAAAGGGGATGACCTCTTGTGGATGTGCCGACTCATCAACAATGGCACGGTAAGAGTATAAGTAAGTATTCCACCCTCTATGCATGATGGAAAATGGGCTGATGGCATTCTCGTTCTGATTCTTGCAGCATATGCATGTGAGTATCTGTGTAGATAGGAAAGTCTTATACCAACAGAAGATCGTATACCTATTCGGTGCGGCGGTACTAGGAGAAATCCTCAATTCCCCGAACCCTATCATTCTCCCCATATTGGATTACCATCATTCCTTTAATGTTTCTATCTTTATGTTGTTTTAACCTATCCAACCACCCCTGTAAAAAGCCGCTATGAGCCGCTACTGTTGTTAATGTATTAGAAAAAGAAAAAGGAAAAAAAAAGGTTTGTAATTTCCTGAGTCACTACCATGGCAAGTGTTTATTTCCCCACGTTCAGTGGAAAGAAGGGAGAGGATCTCACCACCTACTTTTTGGATGATTTCGACATTGCTTATGTCGTCTCCAACAAAGATGACGGCGCTTCACGACTTAGAATTTTTCCTTTATTGATGAAAGTAGAGGCCAAGTCCTGGTATAATGCAGTGCCCTAGGCTACCAAGAATGCATGGATGTGTTAAGGGCTGCTTTTGTAAAGAGGTTTGGTGGAGGCACAACCTCGGAGAATCTATGGCAGCTATTGACAGAATTAAAGCAAGGAGGTCTGCTGGAGGATGCCACCTTCGAGTCCAAATTTGTGGACTTATGGGAGAGATGGGTTGCCTTACTAGAGGAAGGCGAAGGAGCGCCTAGTTTCCTAAAGAAGGACCGTTCATTGTTGGTCTATGGTTGCCGCTTAGAGAGAAGATGAAGGGAAGGTTTCCTGCAACATATGAGTTGGCAGTCGAAGTAGCCCGCCTTAAAGACAAGAAGATACGCATGCAAGCAAGAGTAAAGGAGTCAGAGGAATCAAGCTCGGCCCGACCAACCGTAGTGACTGCAACAACCAATCATAGAGTCCAATCTAGGAGGCATCAGAAGAGTAGCAAGACCTACTGAGTCGCATACCACCCAACTAAAGAGTTTATCCGTGCATTTGGTGCAGCAAGAGCATGCACCTGGCAGGAATCCAGAATAAGAAAGATGACAACTAAGGAAAAACCAAGAGTACCATTGTTACAACTGCGGGGAAGATGGCCATGGAATGTACTACTGTCCACACCCAAGGAGGCAGAATTTCAATAGAGGGGGGAGACAGAATCAGCTCTCTCCGCCAACAACAAGACCACCACCACCTAGGAAACCAGGACTGACCCCACCGGTCCAAATCCTTCGACCACCTGTAAAAAAGTAACCACCAACCCAACCTCTCATTCCACCACTACCCCCACCACTTGCTGTGAACCAAGCGGTAAGTGTTATTAGCTTGGAGGCTAAAGGGAAGGCAAAGGTAGAAGAATCAGTTCAAGAGAAGCACAAAGGGAAAGCGAAGGTAGAAGAAGTGGATACTATGGGAGTGAAGCGTGCCAGGCACTAAGAAGCATCTCAAAGAGAAGAGAAGATGAAAGGGAAGGCCGAGTCTAGCAAGCAAGTAGCTAAACCGTGGCAGAAGATAGACATCGTGGACTTATCATTAGGTGAGTATGCAAAACCCTATGACTTAGTTCAGGATGTGTTAATGCAGGGCCTTACACCCATAATGAGGAGGCAATGGACAAAAATGGTAAGTACCAAGAAATCAAGGCCCAGGATAGCTGGGGCTATCTCCGGAAGGGATCTCGACGACATCCTACCAACCATGGACGTTCACATCAAGGGGCAACGAATCTCAAATGTCTACATAGATGGTGGCGCACAAATATGCGTCATGAGTGAAAAGATGATGCACCATCTAGGTCTAGAGGTAAGTAGGCCGGCACCCTGCTGAGCCAAGATGGCAAACAATGTAAGAGTGAAATGCATGGGCATTGTAAATGCGGTCAATGTAAAAGCATTCAATACAGAAGTGGAGGTAGACATCTTCGTCATGCCACACAAAGGGGAGGGCTACCCCATCATTCTTCGGAGGCCTTGGCTTATGGCTATGGAAGCTAAACAAGACTAGAGCACTGGGATGATTCAATACAGAAGTGGAGGTAGACATCTTCGTCATGCCACACAAAGGGGAGGGCTACCCCATCATTCTTCGGAGGCCTTGGCTTATGGCTATGGAAGCTAAACAAGACTAGAGCACTGGGATGATTCAAATAAAGGATGCTAATGGGAAGTCCATATTCTATGACATGAGGACTAGAAAGCAGCACAACATGATCTTGGAGGCTCTAGAAGATGAGTCCACCAGTGACTATTCGTCTACCTCAGGAGAAGAGACAACCACCACCGACGGAAGTGACAGTAGCATCGAAGTGATGGGGGTCATTCTTAAAGACCCAAATAGATTGACACAATCTGAAACACCCTTGACAAACAAAGAGGGATCTTTAGGTATGCAGTACATGGAGGATGCAGGTAAGTTACAAAAAATGCTCTCAAATGAGTTAACCAATGAAGAAAGGAAGGAGTATGTCTCCAGGCTAGGTAGCTTCACTACTTTGTTCATTGATGTCTATGATAAGATCACAGGAATTACAGTAGTGCAACACCACATAAAACTCAAGGAAGGCAGTAAACCCGTAGTACAAAATCTCATAAGACTTGGAGTAATCCAACAAGAGGAACTTCTTAAAGAAGTGAGAAGGAAGTTTGCTACAAGCAGGATTCATCTACCCTATTGAAGACTCAGAATGGGTCTCCCCAGTAGTAGTCACACCAAAAAAAAAGGTAAGTGGAGAGTCTGTGTGGATTATAAACCTCTCAATGCAGCCATGAAGAGGGATCACTTTACCCTCCCATTCTAGGATGAAATACTCAATGAAGTGGCAGGTCACAAACGATACACAGTGTGCGATGGCTACTCAGGATACTTCCAGATTAGCAGTGCGGAGGAAGATCAGAAGAAGACAACCTTCATCACACCTTGGGGATGTTTTTCCTACAGAGTGATGCTGTTTGGCCTCACTAACGGCCCGGCCACATTTCAGCTCTATGTGACTTTTGTTTTCCAACCCTACTTTGGAACATTGATACGGGTTTTCATAGATTATTTTTGCATCTATAGTTCACGAGCCCTTCATTTAAGCAAAGTCACTCTCCTTGGTCATGTAATTTCACCAAAAGGGATCTAGGCTGACCCTAGCAAGATTCAAGCCCTGGTATCTTTGTCGTCACCCACCACCGCTAAAAGTAGCTGGTTTCTTTCCTTCAGAAGGTAAGATACTTAAGCAGGTTCATTCACTTGCTATCTCAAGTGGTCCTTCCCCTACAACAACTCACTCAGAGGGATGTCTTCTCATGGAGTGAAGAGAATGAGCAGCAGTTTACTGAGGTAAAGCAAATCCTAGCTAAGCTTCCCACTATTTCACCTCCTAAGTGGGACGAGCCATTTTATGTGAACCCTCATGTGGGAAGTGATACAATCAGAGCCGTGCTAATGCAAAAAGACCCCAAAACTTCTTTCATGCGTCCTATTTACTTCTCTAGTTGTGTCATGACCCGGTCAGAAAAGGGATTTACCGAAGTAGAACACATGGTTCTGGCACTAATGTTTGCTACCACAAAGTTTTGCTCCTATCTCCTGCCTAGACCCTTTGTAATCCTGACAATGGAAGAGGTTTTTCCATATGTAATGTGACACATGGATGTTTCATCTAGGATCTCAAAGTGGTTGATTAGATTACAAGAGTTCGACTACACCATGCAAGTAGATTACAAGAGTTCGACTACACCATGCAAGTAGAAAACTCCACCAGGGCTAGTTTAGCGGGAATTATCACTCATCGCCATAATGAGAAGAAGCTGAAGGTCAACACGGAAGCAAAGCAAGAAACACCAATGGTAGAAAGTCCTAGGCTAGAAAGAGCTCACTCTCTTTTCTTTGATGGAGCATACAAGAGAACAATGGATCAGTCTACAGCAAAGCAGGCATAGTCATTTTCAATGAGTAGCAAGAAAGAGTGTTCTCCATCGGGTAGTTATTACACTCCCACTCCAACAATGAAGCAGAATATGCAGTCCTAATTCTTGGGTTGGAAAAATTTATTTCATAAGGAATTCAGCGCCTAAATGTGTTTGGCGATGCTTTGATTTTGATAAGGTAGATAAATGGCACATGGGATTGTAAGAATCAGGTTTTACTTGGTCAAATACGCCAAGTTAAGGACCTTCTAAAGAACTTTGAAGCAGAGAAGCTATTTCATGTCCCCAGAGTAGAAAATCAGGAGGCAGATGCTCTAGCCAAAGAAAGAATACAAGACGTTTTTGTAGGAGCACTCAAACTAAAGCTACTCCTCTTTCAAGGTAGTGATGCTATGCTGGATGTCATTAGTTTTTTTGATATAGGAGAATGTCCGGAAGGCTATACCAAAGGCCAGAAACAGTGGATGGTAAGGAAGGCTAGTAGGTACCGCCTTGTCAACGACCACTTGTATTGTAAGGGCAAGGATCAAATTCTCAGGCGGGTGCCAACCTCCAATGAGATCACAAAGGTAATTTCAAGTTTCCATGATGGTGTCTACGGCGGTCATTTTGCTCTAGACATCACCAGTAGAAAGATTCTACAAGCAGGATACTCTTGGCCTAGCTTGAACAGGGATGTACACCATTGGTGTAAAACATGTAAGGCCTGTCAAGTGGCCAGTGATCGCATCTTAACCTACGAGCCACAAACTCCTATCATCTCATATGGTCCATTTGAGAAATGGGGAATAGATGCAATCGGGCCTTTACCTAGGGCCCAATCAGGTAAACTTTACATCATAGTGGGTGTAGACTACATGACTCGATGGGTAGAAGAAACATCCACCACCCGCATTACAGCCCAAGAGGTAGCAAAGTTCATTTTTGAGCATATCTGTTGCCGTTTTGGCACTCCTCTTGAGATAAGATCAGATAGAGGACCAGGATTCAGAGGTGATTTGGTGGGAGAACTGATGAAGAAGTTAGGCATCACACGCCGACATTCCACACCATACTATCCAAAATGCAATGGTCTGGTAGAGAAGGTAAACGGAATGATTTGCAAAATCATCACAAAGCATGTGAACAATCACATAGGGGACTGGGATAAACATCTCATGGAAGCTCTTTGGGCCTACAGAACAACATTCCGAACATCACTAGGTTTCACCCCTTTCCATCTAGTTTATGGGAAGGAGGCAATTCTACCCATTGAGGTATAGATAGACAGCTTATGAATTTTGGCAAGCCAGATACATCGTCCGATTGTAAATCTTCGAAACCACATCTTGGATCTGGAGAGACTCCAACTAGATAGGGAAGAAGCAATCAATCACTATGCAGTGTAGGCAGAACGACGCTGGCTCACTTTCAATCAAGGGCTTAAAGAAAAGGGACTGGAAAAAGGTATGTTAGTGTTGAGGTACGACAACAGATTTGACACCAGGAAGAACAAGAAGTTTCAACCCACATGGGAAGGGCCATCCATCATCAAGAAACACTATGAAAACGGCAGCTATAAGCTGATGGAAGCAGATGGGAGAATTCACAAGACTAGGGTCAATGGATGGAGACTGAAAAGGTATTTTCTTAGGTTTGATCCAGAATTCATGCTAGACATGCTAGAAGAGGGAGAAACCTCTAACTCCACAGCTGAAAATGCAGAGAACGGGCTAGAAGCATGAATGCCTCTAGCCAAAGGGAGAGGACTAATGATGGCCGATTTTTGAAAATCAAAGAAAAAAAAGAAAAAAAACTTATTTTTCCTCTGCTAGAGCCTTGGCAACACTGTTGGAAGACTCGGCACCGCCTGGTAAACCTCACGACACCTCTACGGGCATGGCATACCCCCCCCCCCCCCCTCTGGATTGGCCGTCCTTATCACCCTCAAGCCCCCGCTTGTCTATACCCCAGCCTAGCTGGCCGCCCTCGGTTTCAGATACCCCTTCTCTCTTCCCCCATAGTTTATTCCCCCGGCAAGCATCGGAGGAAATATTTCCCCTCTCTCTCTCTCATTTTCCCTACATACCTCTCTCTAATATCCTCTCTCCCTCTCACCCACATCCCCCCCTCCCCCCCCTCTGTGGCCACCCTCGGCGGGGCGCAAGCCTTGAGCACTCACCCCGACCCCTCTCTCGTTTTCCCTCTCGCGCTCCCTCTGTGTCGAGCCGCATGTGAACTCCCGCTCTCTCAAATTCTTATCCTCACACCCACACCTCTCATACTCTTCCCCTCACCCTCCATTCCCCCCCTTGGCCTGCTTATATTCTCCCCCCCCCCTCGCTCGCCTCACCCTCGCCTCGGACTCATCCCCCCCCCCCCCCCCCTGCCCCGTTATCGCCACCTTCTATCCCCCCCCCCCCCCCCCCCCCCCCCCCCCCCCCACACCATTGACTTCTTCCCCTCCTCTCATCCTTGAGACACCATGCCCCCCCACGTTGGGCATCCACCATAGAACCCTCTCTCTCTCCTATCCACGCCACCTCATCTCCTCTTTATCTCTCTTCCGTTTCAGCCCGAAGTTGCAGCGCAAGAAGCCGGGGCCCATGCTCTCCCACACCACACACACACACACCCTCATCCTCTCCCTCACTCACCACCCCCAATCCCCTCTCCCTCTCTCGCGCTCTGTTTCGGCTCCAGCATGCCCGCAATCTCTCTCTCTCCCTCTCGGCCTGTACAGGTGCGCAGCGTAGGGCTTCTCTCTCTCTCTCTCTCTCTCTCTCTCTCTCTCTCTCTCTCTCTCGCTCTCTCTTTACACACCACATACACACACACACACACACACACATCCCACTCATACACACACACACACCCCATCCCCCCCCACCTCTCATCTTCGCATAGCTGCCGCTAGACGCCAACACAGAAAAAAAATAATAATAATAATAAAAATATATAATATATACATTATATAGATAAACCCCGTTCCCACCGCACGCATGCGCACACAGACAAATACACACACACACACTCACGTATGCACACCCACATATACATATATACACACACATCCGCCCACATGCACATACGTACACACACGCATGTACGCACCACGAATACAAAAGAAAACGAAGAATTCCACGACTACGACGACAACGAAAAAGAAGGAGGACTCAACTTGCGCGCCGCCAACAACAAAAAGAGGAAATGCGTCAAAGGCATGCCCCGACCGGCCCTGAAAAGAAGTACGCTCTACACCGACGCAAAGGCAACACGCCATTCACCGGAAACACACAACCACAATGCCATTTTCAGTAATTTATAGGGTATTTTCATCATTTCTTCAGTATTCACCCAAGACATTTTAAAATTTACATTTTTCTCTCTCTAGGTGATGGTCACAAAGGCCCACTTAGAGATTCTCATCTTTTAATAAACCTCCTAAAACAAAGCAAGGGTCAACCACACCGGGCCCATTACTTGCTTTGTCTCCCCGATTAAGATTACCCTAATCACACCGGGATTACCATAATCCAAGTAGCCAACACCTATAAATTGGCACTGAGAGGTCACTATCGGGGGGGGGGGAGTTCATGAGAAGTCAGCACTTGATAGAGTGTAGTGGGAAGAGTTGAAATTATCACCATCACGGGAGGGGGATTGTGTGTGGGTTTGCCTTGGGAATTGCAACATGTGAAGGGAGCCCCGTCCATCTCTCGACTCCAATGGTCAATGCACACACCTATACACGCTCTTGGTAGAGAGCTTCACAATCATTGAGTCATCTTAGAGAGCGCACCAAGTAGTTTGCACCATCTTTTCTCCCTACCTCTCTATCTCACCATGGCGTGCCATTTGTAAATACTGCAGAAAGAATTCTCCCTCACACCCCCGAGGGTTTTCATCATTTGAAAATCTCTCTTTCTTTCTCTCTCTCTCTCTCTCTCTCTCTCTTGGTGTGTAAGTTTGCGGTGTTCATATCATCGTGGTTTGCATCCTAGCCGCTCAAAGCTAGGTGGTTCCCCCTGTTCTCTTTATTGTGATAGTCTCGAGACGGGCCATTCGGTCCTCGTTGTTTTAGAGGCCGTCGGGGTTCGGGGTTCACTTTGCTCCAGTCAATAAATTTGAAGCCTTTGAAATGGCTTAGTACGGATAATCCTAGGATCGGAGTTTATTTGTTGGGAGGATAGAAACGTAAAATATCTTCTGTGGACTTTGCATGCCAAATCAGGACAACTAACGGCCATAAAGATAAGGGATCAATAGACCTACCAACCTACCTGTTTATGGAATTCTATAACAACAACTTTGTTATGATGATTCCTGAGGAGGTAGAACAAACCAAATACCAAGGGTATTCCATAAGGGATTGGATATTGGGACAAGGACCAGAAACAATTCCAAGAGATGAACACTGTGAGAGATCATCTGAGAGTAATGTTAAGAAACCAAAAACCACCTCATCACGTAGAAAACCGGGTGACACTAAGGCCAGTCCAGGGCTACATGAGTCACTATTTCTAACAGACTGGTTTGAAGGACTCGGAACAAGACCAAATGCCACGAAATCGGGAGTTGAACCAAATAGATGCGTCAAACCAGCTGATTTTCAGAAATGGGTCAGAATACGTTGGATCAGGGGATCCATACGACCACTTAGCAAGCTTTAAGCAAGTGCTAAGAGCAAAGCATATATTCGATTTTTATACTCAATTCAAGGGGTTTGGAATGACATTAGAAGGAAAAGCATTGACATGGTTCCAAAACATTGCACCAAGGTCAATCATGGAATTAAACACATTAGCTCAAGGATTTGTAGCTGCTTATTCTAAAACCGGGATCAAACATAATACAGTATGTTTGGAGGTGATAACAACATACAAGTGCCCACCTAGCCAAGGCGCCCGTTCAGTCAGCCGGCCAAAGTTTTGATGTGGTCACATTATTTTTCCGATGTTTAATACATCAAACCCTATAAAAGTCTAATGACAATCTCCTATGTCAAGTCTGAGTCAAAGATGTAATTTTTCCAATGATGTATGTAAAGGTCCATGAGAAGTTGGCCGCCGCCGGCCACTTTAGAAAGCCCTAGGTATATAATACACTAAGGTTAGTGGGAAAGGAGAGATCATTTTTTTGAAGATAAGGGACTATTGAGTTACGCACAGAGAGCTACCTCTTTGCTCCAACTTGTAATCATCGCTTCTGTGGCTACGGTAATCCAAATTCAGTTTTGTTTCTTGCATTGTGTTCCTCTTACTCTGCTCTTCCATTCAAGTGTAAGCATTCAAGATTCGGTGAAGGTTTCAGACGCATCCGTTTAGGCCTTAAATCGCTGTTTTGAGTGTTATATGCGTATTTTATGTTGTTTTGACCCTAGGAGAGGCTTTAGGGACCTATAAACGACCCTTTAGGATCGTTCGTTTACTGTTTTTGCGTACTGTGGGATGAAAGATCGCATCGTTGTACCTCTGGAGAATGTTGTCACAATGATAGGATATGTTCCTGATAGTCCCCTGTAGCTTCCCTTCAAGTTTCGTGCGATTCTGATATGATTTGCATGGTGAACGGGCGTGATGACTGTAGAGCTGTGTAGAAGGACATAGGCAGATTACTTGGCTTCAGTGCGATTGATTTTCTTGTAGAGTTAGTAGTTGCATCTCTTCGAGTTCACTTCATTAGGATTGACACCCTAGTGAGTTTCCATGCCTCATCCGAGTCGCTTCCCCTATATCGATAATTTTATGTTGATGCTTGAGAGCTATGCTATGGACGTCCGTCGCGGCGACCTGCAAACATTGGCACCACTGCTGGGGAAGGAATCTTAGGTGATGAGTGACCGAGTGTGTATTCAGAGTTTTCTTATTGTTCGAAAAGATAATTTCCATTCCATTTACATTTCAGTGAACATCTAGACAGGGGTTTAGTGCTTAGTGGAGTCTAGGGTCCGTGGACTGGTTAGATCTACTCTTGAGAGATATAAGGAGTTGTGAATGAGGTTGCTTTAAGCATTTTTTCTCTTCAAATTTCTTTGTATTGATTGAGTACTGATCCATCATCCATTTTTTATCCTGTTTGTTTTGTTTGATTCAGTTTCTTATGTTCCTTCATTTCTGTACTTAGGAGTAGGATAAGTAAATCACATTCTAGTCAGATTTGGGGCAAAAGTTAGAGTCAAGAAACCAGAAAACCATAACTTTGGCAAAAAGTCCATAAGACTCTGAAATTTTGAAAATCTGACCAAACAGAGCTGAAATTGATTCAAATCACAAAGTGGTGGCACCAAACACTGGGAAACACTTGTCAGAGGGAGCATACAAAATTTCATCAGATTTGGCCTCTGTACTACGATCACGATCGGTGTACCTCAGTGCCAGAATTGTACAAGATTTGACATGTGCCTTCCTGATAAGATTCTAAACAAGTTTGTCTAAAGCAACCACACCCAAAAACATCAAAAATCAAGGAAATCAGGCCACTTGGGTAAAACTAGCCTGACATACCCAGAAACTGTAAAATCTTGACTTTTGGTGATCCAAATGCAAAAAGACTTGGGGGATAGCCTTAAAACATCAGTGTCTACAAGCATGCCAAATTTGGTCTAATTTGGGCTCCAAACTACGATCGCGATCGGTGTACCTAAGTGCCAGATTTTGACCAGATTTCATCTATGGGATCCTCAGGTGTATACAAACATAAAATTCTAAAGGACCTAGGGTCAAAAACCACAAAAAACAGTTCAAAACCACTGAATACAGATCCGAGTAAAAAACTGCTAAAATGACATAGAAATTGACTTTCAATAGACCAAAACACACCAAAACTGAGAAGAAAGCGTACAGAGGGATAGCCAGTACACAAGACAATCCCAAATAGCTTTCATTTCCCAAAATAAACACCAAAATCAGATCAAACTGACAGATTCTAGAAAACAGGCACTTCAGACCAAGAAACTGCAAATTCTTGACTTTTTTGAGTCCAAATACAAAAGTGTCTGGCAGGTAGTGTTATAATAGCCTAGTGAACAAGTTGGTGAAGTTTCATCCAATTTGGGCTCAGAACTACGATCGCGATCGGTGTACCTCAGTGCCAGATTTTGACTAGACTTTACCCACACACACACCTAGGTTATATAAGATACCAAGAGTTTTAAAAATTAAACAAAAATCACAAAAATAGCCAAAAACAACAGACAGTCAGGAAACCACTGCAGCAGACCAAGATCTGGTGAAAACATGACTTTTTTCTTGTCCAAATTTACAAAGATTTGGGAGTAGACTGTACACATCATTGTCTACCATATCCACAAGTTTCATCCAATTTGGGCTCAAAAGTACGATCGCGATCGGTGTACCATACTGACATTTTGAGTTGAAAATTTGTGAGTAGGTAGCTGATAACTAGACAAACAACTTTCTCAAAAGAACCAGGGTCAAAAAACCAAAAGACAGTTGTCAAATAGGGCAAACACTGATCACTGATCCTTCAGACCAAAATTTTGAGAAAATTCAAGTTTTTGTGATCCAAATGTAAAGTGGGTTTGGGAATAGACTAATCATACCCATGTCTATCAACTCCTAAAATTTCATGCAAAAAGGAGCTGGAACTATGATCGCGATCGGTGTACCCCAGTGACATTTTGGATTGAAATTTCTTGAGTAGGTAGCTGACATCTAGTGCAACATATTTTCCAAAAGAAGCGAGGTCAAAAAAGCAAAAGAAAGTGGTCAAAGTTCCCATTTACACAATCAAGCCAATAACCGCAGAACCACTTGGGATTTGGGTTTTCATTGGTCAAAACATCTCCAAATTCAAAAATACAAAGACACTTGGTATCAAGACATCAAGGGCTAGGTATTGTGCAAAAATCTTCCAAGCTTGTGACATGGGGTCAACGATCGCAATCGGTGTACCTCTACATAGTGGGGGTATCTGACTTCATAAGTTTGTAGACCTACTTGAGTACATCCCAAATCTCAAGTTTGAGTGAAAAATACCCTCTGGAAGCCAAGATACAAGCCAAAGTTCTTGTGTTCTGGTCCTGAGACTGTTTTGAGTGCTGTTTCAAGAGCAACTCACCAAAAGTGCTCTAACTTTTGATAGACAACTCCAAATTGAGTCAGGTATAGCTAGGAAGAAAGCTTGCGGGAAATAGTAGCTAAATTTGGTTTTAGAGCTGAATTTTTCTAGGTTTCCTAATTCCAAACTTTTAGGATACCCCAAAACCACTGTCCAGAGACCAGAAAAGTCACAAATTCCTGACTTTTTAGAGACTTGACCAGGGGCAAAAAGGGATTGTGTGCACTAAGCCAAGGTGTTCTTATCAAGGACCATCTTGAGAGTATTGAGTTAGGCTTAATCATGACAACTCATCCATCATTAGGGTTTCCCACTCAACCTAGAGCTATGCCACCTACACAAACGACCAGAAATACTGCAACACCTATAACAAGAGGATTGAGACAAGACCATGAGGCTTATCAATCATATCAAGCCAAACCTCAAGGCATTGCCCATGGATATTTTTCAAGTGATCATGTAGCTCACTGGAAGCCAAACCAATCAGCTAAAATGTGGGAGTTTGAAAGAGCAAAAGTGGAAATTGCTAGAGACTTAGAGGAGAAGCATCCTCTAATCAACAAACCCAACGTGAGGTTCATCAAAACCAATGAAGCCACGAGAGTTCTAATGGATTACACTTATGATGGCCTTTATAGGTTACCTATTGGGGATCAAAACAACTTCTATAGATGTTTAAATTCCATCATTGAAGAGTTGACAGACTACAAGAACCTCTATGCCTTCACATACACAGATGACCAAGGAGTGCAAGTTCTAATGGTAGATAAGTATGGACGAGAGTACAAAATTATGAGCCCAATTGAACTAGAAAGATATACATACATGGGTACTCCAATCTCTGCTTACTACTTTCAACCGAGTGTGAGCATACCAAGGTTTTTGGAGACTGATTTGCAAGAAGCTAACATTGAAACTATGGAATCAAATGGACCTCAAACATCTAGAATAGCTATTCACGGGAGTGTAGCTCCTACCTCATTGAGTGGAACCAAGAGACCACCAATTAGACTTATAAATCCATCAACATTTCCAAAATATGTCTCAAACGGGATTCCACCAGGATTTGCTCCAAGAAGAGAAGAAGGAACGAGGGATGTCCTTGTGACAGACCCCAACACGCTAAGATACATGGTTGAACCAAAACCAATGAGACCATATCAATTGGCCAAATGTGTCAAGAGGAAGTATGATGGGTTAAGGGATCTATACGTACATGCATCCTTGTTCAAACAAGTGTTAAGAGCGGAACAAGTATTTTATTTTCATACACAGTATGAGGGATTTGGATTAACCTTGGAAGGGATAGCATTGAGTTGGTTCCAACCATTGGACAAAAATTCCTTCTCAAACGTTGAACAATTGTTGCAAGAATTTGCTGTGGAGTTCTCTAAAAGGGGAATCAAGCATAACACAGTGTCTCAAATCTATGCATTCAAGCAAAAAGAAGATGAGAGAGTGAAGGAAGCATCGCTACGCTTCAAACAATATATAGAGAGATGTCCGGAACGCGAGTTACCGCAGGATGAAAGATTATCAATTCTCTTCATAGAGGGTTTGAAAAATGAAACTCTCAAGAAAGATTTGCACTTAAAAGGATGCACTTCCTTTGAACAAGTCACGAGAGAAACGTTATACCTAGTTGACAATTGTAAAGCCTATGGTGAGGAAATTGGTGATACAAAGATCACTATGGATAATGCTCCTTTAGAATCTGGTGAAACAAACACAAGGCAATTGGTTATGTCTCAATTAATGACCAACCTAGATGAGCTAGCAACACAAGTAGCACAACGAATAAAATGGTGTGCCATTGAGCAAAAATGGACCAATCATGAGATGAGTGAGTGCTACTATAATCAAACCTACACGAGGGGGACACTATTTGGGCATCAAATAGAAAAACAAATGCCTTTACCAAATCATCCATTATTTCAAAATAGGGTTGTATCAAGGGCTTTACAAAGAGCTGAGGTATCACAACCTAGGCTAGGGAAAGAACCTATGAGAAAACTCTATTCATTGAATGAGGGCACTCTGATGCTCATAGCCAATCAAGAGCGTAGACCATTATGGCTAAGCAAGAACAACCATCAATTGTGCCACCAGAGACTCAACAAGATGGACCATGCTACAAGTGTGGAGGTAATCATTGGGCCAAGAATTGTTCTCGTGTAGAGATAATTGGATATTTTTTGGAGTGTGCCATTACACACGTTGTTCCTAATTGTCCAAAACACCCAAACAAACAGGGGAAAACAACAATGAATGTTGTGGGAGTGTTACCTTCTCCAAGTGGATCAGAGGCAGAACCTAAAAGTTTTGTGAAGGTAGTGACTAGAGCCCAAGCAAAAGAAAATGTTGAGGACCAAGCTAATGAGGAGAAAGATCAACAACCCAAACAAGGGGAAACAACTAGTGTGTCAGTGAGGACTGGGACAAAATCCTGGAAAGCCAAAAGAGATAGAATTAAAGCAAAAACAATTACAAATCAAACTGCACTACAAACAGAATTACAAGAGACAAAGGAGCAGTTAAAACAACAACGGAAAAACAAAACGGTGGTGAGCGATAAGAAACCAAGGAAGGAGTCTTCCGGAGGATCTGTGTTGGTAGACAAAGTCCTAGAGCCATTAGATGTTGCACTGGAAGCATATGAGGCTAGATTGAAACCCAACCAAACCCTAGAGCAACGAGGGATGAAATATCCTCATGTTGAGGTAGAGACTAAAAGGTTGACAATGTGTAAGGAATTGGTAAAAACTGCACAGGCAATGATGGAGCCTGAAGCACCAATTCCACCTCTAGGAACAAAACCAAAAAGTGTTGGATTTGAAATGCCTAAGGCAAAGGTTGTTGAAACATTAACTCAAAGAAACATTGAGCTAGAATCACAAAAGGATGTGCAAGCAAAGACTGCAACACAAGAAACAAACAACCTAGAAATTCAACTAGATGATCAAGTAGTGGCCAACACCACTAATGATGTAAGGTCAAGATCACAATTTATGGCACCTATCCCAGAGATAGATGATCCATGGCCAAATGAATAGTGGGAAGCAATTAGAAGTGCAAAAGATGTAAGTACAACTTTCTAATATGCACCCATAATTGAGGTCAATACAGGGAATGAAGTCTATCAGGGAGACATTCAATCTCTAAACGGAGATGCAGGGACGGAAGTTTCAATTGAAAGCAAACCAGAGTCCTTGAAGACCTTACCCTCATACATAGGAGAACATGAGGTAGACTCAGAGACTAGAGTGGTGCCATCTCAGAGGAAATCCATATCCAAGATGATGGATACAAAGAGTATGCAAGAGTTGATGTCAGCTCCAATACAGTGCACCATTACTCTATCTGAACTGCTTAAAATTAGACCACATGTATGGGATGAAGTAGGCAACAATTTTGGGAAGATGGGATTAAAGATACCTCTTCAAGATCTACCCTCAAATGAACAATCAAACAAAACTCAACAAGAAAGTGCAGACGCTAAACGTGTGCCAATAAACAAGGTGGGGGAATATTACGAAGGAGAAGAAGGAAACACCACCTTACCTGTGGAATACAAAGGAGTTAAAACATTGGCTATACTTGATAGTGGGACTGGAGTAGACATTTGGAAAAAATGGGGTAGACCAGCGCTTAGAAAAACTAGAATGAAGCTGCAACTTGCAGATGGATACACGGAAAAAGCTCTGGGTATCTTAGAGCAAATTATTGTGACTTCTTGTGGAATTGAATATGAACATACATTTGCAATAGTAGATTTTGGAAAAGGGAACAATTTTGATATCATTTTAGGAAGGCCTTTCATGCGTCAACTTAAGATGGTTCAAGATTGGGGCTATGACTATATCTACTTGAGAAATAAAAAGATCACCACAAAAATAAGCATAAAAGACCATAGCTATAGAGATGTGAATAGAACTCCGTTAGAAGAAATTGACTCTTCTATAGTCAATGGGAAAAAGATACCTGCGTGGCTACAAACAAAACAAGAACTTTGGATGTGTGGTGCTTCGAAGTGTGGAAGCTCAGTGAAGGAGGATTGCATCCTAAAACTATCAATGGACGATGAAGCTTACATACTGGAACCCTTTCCAGAGCAATTATTTGAACCCTTTGGATGGGATCAAATACTGGCGACTCTTGATAGGTGTGTGAATGAGGTGACCCCGACTAAATTTTGTGATGAGGAAGGGTATGATATAACTCCCGTATTTACGATAAAGGTGTTGAAGGAAGCTAACGAGATTTGTGAGTGTGAAGGCAAAAAAGGTGAAACAGATAGCTACGTCATGGAGCATGATGCCAAAGTGCACATGAAGAAAGTAGAGAAACCAAAGACCATATTAGGTATTTTGGTAAAAATCTCACATTATGGGAATCTCCAAATCGACCGAATTCATGTAATTTGGGAATTTTCCACTTAAAGTGGAAAAAATTGAGGTGTGTGGCTAGTAAATAAAGTGAAAATCTCATAGGATTGTGGTGTTGATAAACACCAAAAGTTAAGAGGATGTACAACACATGGATTTGAATAATAACTATAAATTACATAAAACAAAGCAAGATACAAAAAAGATTTTGTTTACAAATTGACTAGTATAGTCACAATAGAAGCTCCACATAATTCTACTCCACATTTGATACCATATCTGAACTTTGATCCAAGTGTGGCTGATGTGCACGAAATTGAGATGTAGAGAGAAAGAGAGAGAGACGAGACAAGAGACACACCATATACGCTCCCAAAGACTGATTCATATTGAGGACAAGATACAAATATATAGGTGAGACCAAGTTCATTAGAGTGAGCCATATATAGCTCCAACACCCCCACTCAAACAAAGGTCTCTAGCTTTGGATGAAAAAACCCTTGGGGAGTTCAAGGGGAAAACCCAAGCCCCTATACAATGTGAAATATGAACCAGTGGTGATGATGTGAAAGTGAATTGTGCATCTATGTACAAATATTCAAGTGACTTAGATATCACAAGGTGCAAATGTGGAGTGTGCATATTGCATGGTACCTAAAACATTACAATGTCATATGTACAAAGCTATTACAATAGAAAAGAAGCTAATCTAGAAAGAGTGAGGCCGAAGCAACTCCAAGCTCCGAGCGCAAGAGGATGAAACGTGACTCATTGAGGCCTTTGGTCAAAATGTCTGCAATCATCTGGTCACTTGGACAGTGTTCAACCATAATGGTTCCCTTGCGTACTTCATACCTGACATAATGATAATGGACAGCAATGTGCTTTGACTTATTATGTTGAACATAGTCTTTTGCAAGACTAATAGCACTTTGGTTGTCACACCGCAAGGGTGTGCTAGAAAGAGGAGAGTGACCAATATCAACCAGCATTTGTCGAAGCCAAATCAACTCACGAGCTACAAGTGATGCCGCAACATATTCTGACTCAGTCGTAGAAACTGCAACACAACGTTGTTTCTTGCTGGTCCAAGAAACAAGACAACCATTTCTAAAGAAGCAATTTCCACTAGTAGATCGCATAGATAAATGTGAGCTTGCCAGTCTGCATCTGTGTAACCCAAAAGAGAAAGAGATTGCATAGAATCCGATGTGAGTTGTCGTCGATAGACTAAACCAAAATCTGTAGTGCCTTTCAAGTATTTCAATACACGCTTTGCAGCAGACCAATGCTTAAGAGAAGGACATGCAAGATGTTGTCCAAGATAGTTAGCAGCGAATAGAATATCAGGACGAGTGTTCATGCCAACAAACTGAAGACATCCAATCAAGTTAGCATAAGGTTGATTTTGTGACAAGTTGACCGCCATTGTCAGAAGTATTCTTCGTAGAGCTCGCAGACAAGGTGTGTTGGCTGAATGTGCAGATTCCATACCAAATTTTTGAATAGTATCTGCAATAAACTTTGACTGTCGAAGGAATAAAATACCTTTTGTACGGTTTCGTTGGATTTGAATGCCAAGACAAGAGTGAATCTCTCCAAGATCCACCATATCGAATGCAGAAGACAATAAATTTTCACTTGCTGAAGAAATCCAAATCATTGGAAACAAGGATGGTATCATCCACATAAAGAGCAAGAATCACAAAACTGCTACCTTGGCGTTTTATGTATAAGTTGGGGTCTGACGAAAGAGATGAATCCTTTAGAGGTGAGAAAAAGATCAAATTTTTGTATACCAGGCTCGCGAAGCTTGTTTGAGACCATATAGTGCTTTATGGAGTTGAGCAACAAGGTCTTCTTTACCTGGAATAACAAACCCTTCTGGTTGTTCCATATAAATTTCCTTTCCAAGTCACCATTAAGAAAAGCAGTTCGCACAAATTTGATGAGCTTCTAAATCAAATTGAACAGCAAATGCCAATAAAACTCGAACACTTGTAATGCGAACAACTGGTGAAAAAGTCTTTGATAATCAACACCAGCTACTTGGGAGTAACCTTTTGCAACTAAACGTGCCTTGAACTTGTCAAAAGATCCATCTGCTTTTATCCATGTACCTTTAGAGATAAGAGAATCGTACTCTGCTTCCATAGCCTCTTGCCATTGATCCTTTTGTGGTGAAGAGATAGCTTCATATAAGTAAGGGATCTTCATAAGTAGAAAAAGCATTATCATCATATCGTCATCATAAACATGACATGAGCCATGTTCAAAATCAATAGGCAGAACAACAGTCTCTTGATAATCAACACCAGCTACTTGGGAGTAACCTTTTGCAACTAAACGTGCCTTGAACTTGTCAAAAGATCCATCTGCTTTTATCCATGTACCTTTAGAGATAAGAGAATCGTACTCTGCTTCCATAGCCTCTTGCCATTGATCCTTTTGTGGTGAAGAGATAGCTTCATCATAAGTAACGGGATCTTCAGAAGTAGAAAAAGCATTATCAGCAATATCGTCATCATAAACATGACATGAGCCATGTTCAAAATCAATAGGCAGAACAACAAAAAAATCATCATTGGCAACATTTGGAATGGATGGTTGTGAGGAGGAAATTTGCTCTATAGGAAGTGTTTCATCTTCTGAAAGAAATGGAAAAGCCTGAAGCAATGATTTAGTATCATCAGAATCATCCATGGACCATGAGCCTCCCATAAGCTGTTCGTTAAAAGTAGCATCACGATTCACAGTTACTTTCTTGGAGGAAGGGTCATAGAATTTGTAGCCTTTGGAAGTGTCAGAATATCCAATAAAAATAACTTTAAGACCAGGAGCATCAAGCTTTGTTCGTGTTTCTTTGGGAACATGAATATAAGCAATACATCCAAAGGTTCGAAAATGAGATACAGAAGGAATGTCACCTGTCCATGCTGTGATGGGTATCTTACCAGAGGGTGCAGTAGTAGGAAGATGATTCTGAATAAATGTTGCTGTCAAAGTAGCTTCAGCCCAAAAAACACGAGATAAGCCAGAATGAATCAGCATACATCTTACAGCATTGAGAATAGTGCGAACTCACAAACACTCGAGAAACATATTCGCTCCATTTTCACTACGAAGCTTCTTAAGCGACGACAGTTTGAAGTTCCGCAGCTTGTGGAAATTGTTTGAAAACAGATAAGGCTTCAGATTTTTGTCTAAGTAGAAATACAGTCGTATACCTTGAGAAATCATCAATGAAAGTAATGAAGTAGCGATATTGTGATCTCGAAGAAGGTAGAGTTCCACATATATCAGTATGAACAAGATCCAAGATGTCATGAGAATGGTTGTATTTGAAAGAGGAAAGGGTTTACGATTGTGTTTCCCAAGAGCACAAAATTCACAAATTCCCATATGGGGATGGGCTTTAAGATCCATGCCATGAACAAGATCACGACGTTGAAGATCAAGGAGTTTTGAGAAATCAGCATGAACAAAACGGTGATTGCATACTTTGCAATCATGATCACCTGGAGTAGTGAGAATATTTGCTACAGCATCGTTGAGAGAGAGTTCAAATAAATTACCGTTTCGAGGAGCAGTGGCTATAGTCTGTCCATCTTTCTCAATTCGGCATTTGGTATAATCAAATCCAACAAACAGACCAAGATCAACAAGTCTAGCAACTGAAAGAAGATTACGTTGAAGATCTGGTAAATGTAATACTCCTCAAAATTCGAGTGGAAGAAGATAAGGTACCAAGATATAAGTCTCCAATACCCTTTACTTGACAAGTAGTATCATCAGCAAGATAAACAACACGTTGAACTGGCAGTGGATGATAGTTATGGAGCACTTAGACTGATATGTCATTATTTCCTGTAGCACCAGAATCGACAATAAAAAGTGATCCATCACGTACATGAAGTATTCTGTCTGGAGCAAGAACATAGGACGCAGCTTGTTTCTGGTACAATGTTGTTTCGATGTTCAGTAGCATATGCTCTATTCCGATCTGTGTCGAATCGACGCTTATAGCACATATGAGTGAGATGATCAGATCGTCCGCAATATTCACAAGAAGAAGAAGAAGAGTCTCTAGATAAACGTGGTTGTTTTGTGGTAATATTGTGTTCTTCATCATATTGACGTGCCCAACAATCATCTTCAGTATGGCCATTTCTGTTGCAGTAAGAACATTGCTTATTAGAAAATTTGAGACGAGAGAAAATATTACCGCGACGGCCACCTCTGCGGTTTCCTCGTTGAAATGGACGCCTTCGAGCATAAAAAGCACGTTCCATCTGTTGTGACTCAGTCTCCTCTTGTGAAATCATAGCTGTATCGTGACCAGCATTCCGACGTTCTTGACGTTGAGAGTATTCAATTAAAGACATGCAAGCTTGGTCAAAATCAAGACCATCTTTATTAGAGAGAATAGTAACAATGTTATCATAAGAAGAGTCCTTCACCGTATCAAGGAGAAGTGTAATCAGTTGCTTTTGTGGAACAGGATCACCGACAGCAGCAAGTTGATTAATAATAGATTTGAAAGACTCAATATGTCCCGTCATGGCAGTACCAACTTCATATTGTAACTTGTTAAGCAACCCTCTCAAATAAAGTATTTCTGTAACAGTTTTCTTCTGAAAGTTTGCAATAAGGTACTTCCATACGTCATGGGAAGTAGGGAGTTCATACATATCAAGCAAAAGGGAATCAGTAAGATCAGAAAGAATATACCGACGAGCTGCTTTATCACGTCGTTGCCAATCCGTATAGGCAACATTCCAATCTTCAAATATAGGTCCTTCAGTGATAAGCACGTTATCATTATACGTATCAACAGGCTGAGGCGGACAAACACGATTTCCAAGAACAACATCGGAGAGTTCATCGCCTTCAAGAATTAACAACATCTTTGCTTTCCAGCCTGGAAATCCTTGACCTTGGAAAGGAGGAACAGAACGTTGGCCAGAAGGAAATCCGTTGACGAGAATATTCATAGCCATATGTTGTTGCGAGAAGACGTATAAGATAAGATCGCAGAATTTGCACACCATATATGGTGAAGGCCGCAATTGAGAATGAGAGAGATATGAGTACTGCGTTCTGTCAACGATAATTATAAGAAGGATGCTCAAGGAACGTCCAAAGATGTGAGAGACGTCACCCAAAAAAGACAGGGTAAAGGAGACGTTAATAATAAACGAGTCCTCAAAATAGAGTGGCGTGAGACGCATGATTGACGGCCACAATACGAATAGCAAAAAGCTAAATCTTCTTGAAAAAGTTAATGCCAAAATAAGAAAAATGATCGCGGACGCTTCACGAAGAAGTAGGACGAAGAAAGCTGCGTCAAGCTCTATTGCAGTAAAAACAGCATAACTTTCTGCTGCGAACTCCGATTGACGCAAACCTAGAACTCAAATCGAAGAGCTCGAAGAGACGAACAAGTTTTGGATGAAAAGTGCCATTGTGCTACGCTCCATTGCGCTTTTCCCATTTCTCCAAATTCTGAGCAGAACAGCAAGAAAAATTGAGATGAAGTTCAGGGTGTCATTAACAAGAAAACGTAATCAACGATTAGATTGATTATAAATAAACGCCACGTAAAACACTAATCATATTCTTCTTAACACAAAACAACCACAGTTAACAAGAATCAACGCTCAAAATTAAAATTTGTAACAATTTTGAATCTTACATGCGAATCGCATACACATACTGTTGTCACCATGAATTGAATTGGCGCGTGATCGTTACCGCTCTGATACCATGTTGAGATGTAGAGAGAAAGAGAGAGAGATGAGACAAGAGACACACCATATACGCTCCCAAAGACTGATTCATATTGAGGACAAGATACAAATATATAGGTGAGACCAAGTTCAGTAGAGTGAGCCATATATAGCTCCAACACACGAGTGAGGCCTTCTTTGGCTTTTAGAGCATGTCTTTCTAGAATCTTTATTCTAGAAAATGGTCCTTCTTTGTTGGGTCTCCAGGACCAAACAATTGCATCTATAGTTTCCCACACTTGTGGGTCCTTATAGTTGACAGCCCAATAACCCTTCCAACAATTACTGTAAGCTTGAGTATCTGTCATCCCACTTTTTCTCGCGCAAGGTGCCCAATATTGAATCAAGAGTTTTCTGTAGTTTGGTGATGTAGGCTCATTATCAATGTCAGATAAAGCCATTGCAAGCCACACTGGACAGATTTCTGTGTCACTCGGAACAAGCATAAGAAAGTCCTTGGTGCACATCAGACATACGGTCAAACTCTTCCCTTGGCCTATCTCGTTGAGGCCCACAAAAATGATCGTTCAACTCTTCAAGGCCTAGGAATCTTTCTGCTCCTTGTTGCAAATTCATTGTAGTGCTTTGTAGGTGAGAATATTCTTGAGTTTTTGGCCAAAACATTTCATACAAGACTCCCTCTGATATGATTGCTTTTCCAATCTCTTCAATTACCTTACTCCAATAATCTATCACGGGTCTATAATATCGCGGAATACTTGAACCATTCCCTAAATTTTTCCAAAATTTTTATATAGTTCTTTAGCCCCAAAATGACTTCTTCGTGGGCCTTGACATACTCGCCATTTGTACTAGAGGTGGATCTCCATGTGGTAACATTGTCTTGCCTTCTGTGTCTGTTTTCCAAAGGCGAATACTTCCACTCCAACTTGATACACCTACATGTGCCTTATATTGCATCATTGGTGTCTCATCCTGCATAAAGAACCTGAACTGAAGCGGTTTGGAATGTCCAACAAGTATGTCTTGTCCATCACAATATTGCTTGAAATCGGGGATCTTTGTGAGAAAAAAATGGAGCTGGAGATGAAGATGAGCTGTTTCGTAATGTATCCATCAAATGTGGCAAAGTATAGGTTTTGTAACTCTCAACTTCTCTTGAAAACCTACTAAACATGGTGTCTATGTCCTCATGTGTATGCCCAACCATTAAAAATCCCAGCTGGATGGTTTTGAAAAACACCCTTGCAACAAGCATTGACAAATAGGCAAATAAGTATCGATTTTTGTTTTCCCCTGCACAATTATCCAATTGTAGCAACAAGTTCTCTGGCAATCTGCGAAATGTTGACCCCAATTCCTCTTCTACAATTTCTGACGACTGCACAATGGGCTCTTTTCCATCACTCAAGTTATGGTAGTCCAAAGCATCCCTTGAGTTCAAAGCATGTAGTAGTGAAATATTGCTCCTTGGAAGTCCATTTGTTACTAGATCACCAAGAGGATGCTTATCTATCCTCTTGAGGTTATGTAAACAATTAGCAATTGAGCCAATTGTAAGATTTGGATCAGCATATAGAAAGAACATCATAAACATAATTAGTGCGTGATTTTTGAGACTCTCCCCAAAATTGTTGTCGTAACCTTGTCACCATATCACGATCTGCAAATTGGCAGCATTTTTGTGCACAACAATCAATGCATGATACCCTTTGAATTGATTTGTTTGAAAGGTAAAAAGTCGAAGCTGGTGCTGCTTTTGATTTTTGAGTCTTGTTCATGAAAGTGTATCGTCTCTTCCTTGACAACTGGACAACATTACTCCCATCAAGTTTTTTTCCAACATTGCCATCGTTGGATACATCCTCATATGTAGCATGCATGCCATCAACAGGAACAAAGCGTTGTAATGGGCTCCCATTCAACATTGTTGTCTGCTTGATGGGCCACTTTAGCAAAGTGATGCTACCCACTTCAACCACATCATCAATGCTTGCATTTTCTCTTTCAATACCCACACCCACACAATCAGGACCAAGTTCCTGAAAGTTGACATAATCATGTGGAAATACATATAAGATGGTCCCTTCATTCATGGTTTGCATCATTGTGTCATCTTTTAAAAGGACCCTCTGATTTATCCAAGACTCTCGAATCATTGCTTCAAATTCTGGGCTTGTCATAGGTATTGCATCTGTAACTAGAGGATCAGAATGATCATGTTCTTCATCACCATTGTAGCTTTCGTGTGGATCAATTAAGTTCCCATTTAATACAAAAGATTGCAAAAGAAGCTTTGACCATCGAACAACACTCCATAATGAGCCTTGGAGAGATGAAGTATCCATTGTAGGAAAAGGTAGGACCACATCCTTCAAGCATTCCTCCACTAGTATGGAGACATTTCCCAGCCCTATCTTTGTACCACCACAAGTGGAATCTGGATCTGTTCTACACACACAACCAATACCAACGATTTCATTGTTAAATCCATAGTTATAGAAAAATACTCTTCAAACAAAAAATCATGCTACAACATGAAAAAGGTTTGCATAGGTTGGACAAGTGGTGAACCTTGAGACCAAATCCTCCTTGCTATATTAATGGAAGCAAGGTTGGACAAGTGGTGGACCTTGAAACCAAAGCATCTTTGCTATATGAGAGCATAGGTTGGACAAGTGGTGGACCTAGTTGTAATACCCACTGCCACCTATCAACTACTATAGGACTATGCTTTCCAATCTCCAAGTATCCCTTGAGTCTTTCAAGGTTGAACACGTGGTGGACCTTGAAACAAAAATCCCCTTTCTATATCAGAGCATAGCTTGGACAAGTGGTGGACCTAGTTATAATGCCCAATATCCAAGGTGAAATACCTTAGGACTTTGCTACCTTGCTTGCCAATGTTTACGTAGCCCCTCATTTCTTTAATGGAAGTAAGGTTGGACAAGTGGTGGACCTTGAAACCAAAGCCTCTTTGCTATATTAGAGCATAGGTTGGACCTAGTTTTAATACCCACTGCCACCTATCAACTACTATAGGACTATGCTTTCCAATGTCCAAGTATCCCTTGAGTCTTTCAAGGTTGAACACGTGGTGGACCTTAAAACGAAAATCCCCTTTCTATATTAGAAAGGTTGAACACATGGTGGACCTTGAAACGAAAATCCCCTTTCTTTATCAGAGCATAGCTTGGACAAGTGGTGGACCTAGTTATAATGCCCAATATCCAAGGTGAAACACCTTAGGACCTTGCTACCTTGCTTGACAATGTTTACGTAGCCCCTCATTTCTTTAATGGAAGCAAGGTTGGACAAGTGGTGGACCTTGAAAGAAAAGCCTCTTTGCTATATGAGAGCATAGGTTGGACCTAGTTGTAATACCCACTGCCACCTATCAACTACTATAGGACTATGCTTTCCAATGTCCAAGTATCCCTTGAGTCTTGCAAGGTTGAACACGTGGTGGACCTTGAAACCAAAATCCCCTTTCTATATCAGAGCATATCTTGGACAAGTGGTGGACCTAGTTATAAAGCCCCTCCTTTCTTTAATAGAAGAAAGGTTGGAAAAGTGGTGAATCTTGAAACCCAAACCCTTTGGCTATATATAGAGGATATATTGGACAAGTGGTGGGCTTAGTTGTAGTATCCAATGTCCAAGGTCCAAGGTAACCTATGTAAAGACCTTACTTCCAAAAACAAAGTCGTACAAGTGGTTCTCCTTGAAACCAAAACCTCCTTAGTGTATTAGAACATAGCTTGGAGAAGTGGTGGACTTAGTTGTAATGGTGAATGTCCAAAGCAAACTATTATAGGAACTTGCTTCCCAAATCAAGTTTGGACAAGTGGTGGATCTTGAAACCAAAACCCCCTTACTCTATTAGAGCATAGCTTAGATAAGTGGTGGACCTAGCTGCCATGGAAAATGTTCAATCTGAACTGCTGCAGGACCTTGCTATTAAATGTCTAAGTAGAGCTAGCTTCTTTAATGGAATCAAGGTTGGGAAAGTGGTGCATCTTGAAACCAAAAGCCCGTTATTGTATTAGAGCATAGCTTGGACAAGTGAGGGACCTAGTTTTAATGTGTGATGTCCAAAGAAAAGTATTACAAGACCTTGCTTTCCAATATTTGAATTGGTAAAGTGGTTAAAACTAAGTATAAAACTTTGACCATTTTCTTCTCGAATTGCCAAAAAGCTAGTTTTAGACACCCCTAAATGAAAATGGTTTAGGGTGGCCTTAAACAATGTTTTTTCAAAGACTTGAACAAAAGGGTTGCCGAAGAGTAATGACAATTTATTGTGGCTTGAAGTGCCTGAGTATGTGAAAACAAGCCTAGGTTTTCCACGAGGCAAAAGGTGACATAATAAGAACATTGGAAACTTAGGATTGACCATGTGGCCTAAACTTTGGCAAGTGAAGTGGTGGCCAAGTTTTGTGGCACAGTGTGCACTTGGTCCTATATGTGTTGACCACTTGGCTAAATCTAGGACCATAAGGCCAAACCTTTGGCACCTTAAATATAGTATGGGACATAATCTAGAACTGCTATAGTAAATTAGTAGTATAGCTAATATGTTAATATTTGTATTATATTTAAGTATATGCTAATATAATTTATGTTCAAAATTTCACTAATGAAGAATGTTCCCATTTAGCACTCCAGATGCGGGGTCTTAGGGCAATGCCACAATGGGGTGACAAGGCAGCGCTTCCACGTGAGGTTTGGGGGTAGCGCTCTTGATGGGGATGTGGAATATAGCGCTCTCAATGGCGGGGCTTGGGAGGTTGATTTTGGGATATTGTTCTGGGCGGGGTCCGGGGCAGTGCTTTTGTTTTATATTGCTTTTGTTTTTTTTAATCCTATGATAAAACATGGACTTGTAGCATACGTGGCATTCTAATAAACCCTATCAAGATTAGGCACACAGAGAGCGCACGAGAAACGCACACAGAGAAAGCAGGCGAGCAGAAAACACACAGAAAGCGCACACGGATCGCACACAGTTGGAGTATACGCGCGCGTAGAGAAGCAAGCTCGGCATCGTACACAACACACAGGTGGAGTGCACAGGATTGAAAGTTCGCGCACAAGATAAAGAAACAGCAGCGTACACAACGCTTTCCAGAAGGGCAGGATCGGGCAGTCTTCTCAAGAGACATTGCACACCTCACGGATAGAGAAAAAACAGGTATTTCTCCCTCTCTCACTCTGTGTCTTTCTTCATATAGAGAAGATGGTTCTCTGTAACTCTTCTTGCACACACACTCTCTCGTCAAAAGACAGAGATACATAGTTTAAAAGTATCCCCGCACACATACACATATTCCCACACATCTTCTTCCTCTCTTCCACATACATAACCACAGTGAAATCTGTTATCTTGCTGTCTCTTTCTTGAAAATACATGCACATATTCCCACACATCGTCTTCCTCACTTCCACATACATAACCACAATGAAATCTGCTATCTTGTTGTCTCTCTCTTGAAAATACGTGCACATATTCCCATACATCGTCTTCCTCTCTTCCACATACATAAACACAGTGAAATCTGTTATCTTTCTCTCTCGTCTCTCTAAAAAACAGGTATTTATCTCTCTCTCTCTCTCTCTCTATCTATCTCTGTATCTTGCTATCTCTCTCTTGAAAATACATGCTCATATATGTGTGCGTCTGTGTTATCTGTGTATGTATGTATATTTGTGTTATTTCATTGTAATACTCATACATAATGCAGATACACAATTACACTTAATTACGATATGCACACATAGTATATATACATACATAAATATCACAAATAACTAACACATTGTAATACTAGTAAAATTGAATGGAAGACTTACTTGCGTGATCTATTAAAGTCGATTCTTGTAGCGAGTTCTGGATGTATGCTGAGCTGATTTTCCTCTAATCCATTTGTAGATATGATTGTAACTTCTGTTTCTCAAAAATAGTAGTGTTGTTTAGTGATACACCTAATGGACATAAATGGTTTAAACTAGGACATGTAGACCAAAAATACGTGTATTTCTTTGGATGGACAAGTGGTGGACCTTGTTCAAATTCTCTAACCACTCTCTCTAACATGGTGAAATAATTTAGGTGTGATAAATTCATATCTATGCAAACTAATATCAGTTTAGGCTTGTTAATTTGAATTTGTTTGAATTTATGTACAATATAATGATTTGAGGTTTGCATATTTGAATTTAGGTGGTATAATGATATCTTTTTGTGGTAAACTTGAATTTAAAATCAATTTCGCGTGGAATATTTTAAATTTAAGTAGTAAAATTTAAATTTTTATAAAAAAGTTTGAATTTTAAAATTTGGGCGGGATATTTTAAAATTTAGGCGGGATATTTAAGATTTGGGAGGGATATTTTAAATTTAGGCGGGAAGGTTTTGAATTTATAGCGAGATCTCCCTTACATAAGAGAGTATAGGTTGGACAAGTGGTGGACCTTCAAGCTAGAGCATCCATGCTACTGGACATGATAGGTAGGGAATCTAGTTGAATATTGTATGTATAATATATATGTAATAGATCTAGCTTGGACAAGTGGTGGACCTTGGAACAAAACCCCATGTAAAACATATCATGCACATTCCAAGTGGTCAAAAAAATATCATTTAAGATATAGCCTTATAGGTTGGACAAGTGGTGGACCTTAACACCTAGATATTCTTCATATAATGACATAGAGTGGAAAATTGGTGAATCTTGAGACCAAACCATGCTACTAGAGATAATAGCTTGGACAAGTGGTGGACCTTGAAAGTAAACCCCCCATCTACGAAATATCGTGGGTTTCATGTATTTCGATGGAGCCTAGCATCTTGGAGACATCGTGCATCTTGCTTCTCTTCATGTTTCAATGGAGCCTATCTTGGACAAATGGTGGAGCATCCTTCTCTCCATGTTTCAATGGACCCTAGCTTGGACAAGTGGTGGACCTTTGCTTCTCTCTATTATTCAATAGAGTTACCTTGGACAAGTGGTGGACCTTGGAACCAAACCCCCATGTAAAACCTATCATGGTCACTCCAAGTGGTGAGAAAGAATAACCTTTAAGATATAGCCTTATAGGTTGGACAAGTGGTGGACCTTAACAGCCTAATATTCTTAATATAATGACATAGAGTGAAAAAGTGGTGAATCTTGAGACCAAACCACTCATGCTACTAGCACTAATAGCTTGGACAAGTGTTGGACCTTGAACGTAAACCCCCCATGTTTCAATAGAGTTAGCTTCGACAAATGGTGGAGCATCCTTCTCTCCATGTTTCAATGGAGCTTAGCTTAGACAAGTGGTGGACCTTTGCTTCTCTCTATGATTCAATAGAGTTAGCTTGGACAAGTGGTGGACCTTGGAACCAAAGCCCCATGTAAAACCTATCATGGTCACTCCAAGTGGTAATAAAGAATAACCTTTAAGATGTAGCCTTATAGGTTGGACAAGTGGTGGACCTTAACACGCGCATATTCTTAATATAATGACATAGAGTGGAAAAATGGTGAATCTTGAGACAAAACCACTCATGCTACTAGTGATAATAGCTTGGACAAGTGGTTGACCTTGAATGTAAACCCCTCATCTACGACATATCGTGGGTTTAATGTTTTTCAATGGAGCCTCGCATCCTGGAGACATGGTCCACCTTGCTTCTCCTCAAGTTTCAATGGAGCCTACCTTGGACAAATGGTGGAGCATCCTTCTCTCCATGTTTCAATGGACCCTAGCTTAGACAAGGGGTGGACCTTTGCTTCTCTCTATGTTTCATTAGAGTTAACTTGGACAAGTGGTGGACCTTGGAACCAAACCCCCATGTAAAACCTATCATGGTCACTCCAAGTAGTAAGAAAGAATAACCTTTAAGATTTAGGCTTATAGGTTGGACAAGTGGTGGACCTTAACACCCACATATTCTTAATAAAAAAGGTGAATCTTGAGACCAAACCACTCAGGCTACTAGCAATAATAGCTTGGACAAGTGGTGGACCTTGAATGTAAACCCCTCATCTACGAAATATCGTGGGTTTAATGTATTTCGATGGAGCCTAGCATCTTGGAGACATGGTGCAGCTTGCTTCTCATCATGTTTCAATGGAGCCTATCTTGGACAAATGGTGGAGCATCCTTCTCTCCATGTTTCAATGGACCCTAGCTTGGACAAGTGGTGGACCTTTGTTTCTCTCTATGTTTCAATACAGTTATCTTGGACAAGTGGTGGACCTTGGAACCAAACCCCCATGTAAAACCTATCATGGTCACTCCAAGTGGTAATAAAGAATAAACTTTAAGATGTAGCCTTATAGGTTGGACAAGTGCTGGACCTTAACACGCGCATATTCTTAATATAATGACATAGAGTGGAAAAGTGGTGAATCTTGAGACCAAACCACTCAGACTACTACCAATAATAGCTTGGATAAGTGTTGGACCTTGAATGTAAACCCCTCATCTACGACATATCGTGGGTTTAATGTTTTTCAATGGAGCCTAGCATCTTGGAGACATGGTGCACCTTGCTTCTCCTCATGTTTCAATGGAGCCTACCTTGGACAAATGGTGGAGCATCCTTCTCTCCATGTTTCAATGGACCCTAGCTTAGACAAGGGGTGGACCTTTGCTTCTCTCTATGTTTCAATAGAGTTAGCTTGGACAAGTGGTGGACCTTGGAACCAAACCCCCATGTAAAACCTATCATGGTCACTCCAAGTAGTAAGAAAGAATAACCTTTAAGATGTAGCCTTATAGGTTGGACAAGTGGTGGACCTTAACACCCACATATTCTTAATAAAAGTGGTGAATCTTGAGACCAAACCACTCAGGCTACTAGCAATAATAGCTTGGACAAGTGGTGGACCTTGAATGTAAACCCCTCATCTACGAAATATCGTGGGTTTAATGTATTTCGATGGAGCCTAGCATCTTGGAGACATGGTGCAGCTTGCTTCTTGTCATGTTTCAATGGAGCCTATCTTGGACAAATGGTGGAGCATCCTTCTCTCCATGTTTCAATGGACCCTAGCTTGGACAAGTGGTGGACCTTTGTTTCTCTCTATGTTTCAATAGAGTTAGCTTGGACAAGTGGTGGACCTTGGAACCAAACCCCCATGTAAAACCTATCATGGTCACTCCAAGTGGTAATAAAGAATAACCTTTAAGATGTAGCCTTATAGGTTGGACAAGTGGTGGACCTTAACACGCGCATATTCTTAATATAATGACATAGAGTGGAAAAGTGGTGAATCTTGAGACCAAACCACTCAGGCTACTACAATAATAGCTTGGACAAGTGTTGGACCTTGAATGTAAACCCCTCATCTACGACATATCGTGGGTTTAATGTTTTTCGATGGAGCCTAGCATCTTGGAGACATGGTGCACCTTGCTTCTCCTCATGTTTCAATGGAGCCTACCTTGGACAAATGGTGGAGCATCCTTCTCTCCATGTTTCAATGGACCCTAGCTTAGACAAGGGGTGGACCTTTGCTTCTCTCTATGTTTCAATAGAGTTAGCTTGGACAAGTGGTGGACCTTGGAACCAAACCCCCATGTAAAACCTATCATGGTCACTCCAAGTAGTAAGAAAGAATAACCTTTAAGATGTAGCCTTATAGGTTGGACAAGTGGTGGACCTTAACACCCACATATTCTTAATAAAAGTGGTGAATCTTGAGACCAAACCACTCAGGCTACTAGCAATAATAGCTTGGACAAGTGTTGGACCTTGAATGTAAACCCCTCATCTACGACATATCGTGGGTTTAATGTTTTTCGATGGAGCCTAGCATCTTGGAGACATGGTGCACCTTGCTTCTCCTCATGTTTCAATGGAGCCTACCTTGGACAAATGGTGGAGCATCCTTCTCTCCATGTTTCAATGGACCCTAGCTTAGACAAGGGGTGGACCTTTGCTTCTCTCTATGTTTCAATAGAGTTAGCTTGGACAAGTGGTGGACCTTGGAACCAAACCCCCATGTAAAACCTATCATGGTCACTCCAAGTAGTAAGAAAGAATAACCTTTAAGATGTAGCCTTATAGGTTGGACAAGTGGTGGACCTTAACAACCACATATTCTTAATAAAAGTGGTGAATCTTGAGACCAAACCACTCAGGCTACTAGCAATAATAGCTTGGACAAGTGGTGGACCTTGAATGTAAACCCCTCATCTACGAAATATCGTGGGTTTAATGTATTTCGATGGAGCCTAGCATCTTGGAGACATGGTGCAGCTTGCTTCTCGTCATGTTTCAATGGAGCCTATCTTGGACAAATGGTGGAGCATCCTTCTCTCCATGTTTCAATGGACCCTAGCTTGGACAAGTGGTGGACCTTTGTTTCTCTCTATGTTTCAATAGAGTTAGCTTGGACAAGTGGTGGACCTTGAAACCAAACCCCCATGTAAAACCTATCATGGTCACTCCAAGTGGTAATAAAGAATAACCTTTAAGATGTAGCCTTATAGGTTGGACAAGTGGTGGACCTTAACACGCGCATATTCTTAATATAATGACATAGAGTGGAAAAGTGGTGAATCTTGAGACCAAACCACTCAGGCTACTACCAATAATAGCTTGGACAAGTGTTGGACCTTGAATGTAAACCCCTCATCTACGACATATCGTGGGTTTAATGTTTTTCGATGGAGCCTAGCATCTTGGAGACATGGTGCACCTTGATTCTCCTCATGTTTCAATGGAGCCTACCTTGGACAAATGGTGGAGCATCCTTCTCTCCATGTTTCAATGGACCCTAGCTTAGACAAGGGGTGGAACTTTGCTTCTCTCTATGTTTCAATAGAGTTAGCTTGGACAAGTGGTGGACCTTGGAACCAAACCCCCATGTAAAACCTATCATGGTCACTCCAAGTAGTAAGAAAGAATAACCTTTAAGATGTAGCCTTATAGGTTGGACAAGTGGTGGACCTTAACACCCACATATTCTTAATAAAAGTGGTGAATCTTGAGACCAAACCACTCAGGCTACTAGCAATAATAGCTAGGGATAACCATTAAGATATAGTCTTTCAAGGGTGAGAAAGAATAACCATTAAGATATAGTCTTATAGGTTGGACAAGTGGTGGACCTTAACACCCAAATATTCTTAATATAATGACAGAGAGTGGAAAAGTGGTGAATCTTGAGAGCAAACCACTCATGCTACTAGCGATAATAGGTTGGACAAATTGTTGATCTTGAATGTAAACTCCCCATGTACAAAATAACGTGGGTTTAAGGTATTTCGATGGAGGCTAGCATCTTGGAGATATGGTGCAGCTTGCTTCTCTTCATGTTTCAATGGAGTCTATCTTGGACAAATGGTGGAGCATCCTTCTCTCCATGTTTCAATAGACCCTAGCTTAGACAAGTGGTGGACCTTTGCTTCTCTCTATGTTTCAATAGAGTTAGCTTGGACAAGTGGTGGACCTTGGAACCAAACCCCCATGTAAAACCTTTCATGGTCACTCCAAGTGGTCAGAAAGAATAACCATTAAGATATAGTCTTATAGGTTGGACAAGTGGTGGACCTTAATACCCAAATATTCTTAATATAATGACACAGAGTGAAAAAGTGGTGAATCTTGAGACCAAACCCTCATGCTACTAGCGTTAATAGGTTGGACAACTGGTGGACCTTGAATGTAAACCTTCCATGTTTCAATAGAGTTAGCTTCGACAAATGGTGGAGCATCCTTCTCTCCATGTTTCAATGGAGCCTAGCTTGGACAAGTGGTGGACCTTTTGCTTCTCTCTATGAGAAGAATAAAGTTAGCTTGGATAAGTGGTGGACCTTGGAACCAAACCCCTATGTAAAACATATCATGGACATTTCAAGTGGTGAGAAAGAATACCCTTTAAGATATACCTTATAGGTTGGACAAGTGGTCGACCTTAACACCTAGATCTTCTTTATATAATGACATAGAGTGGAAAAGTGGTGAATCTTGAGACCAAACCACTCATGCTACTAGGGATAATAGCTTGGAAAAGTGACTGACCTTGACGTTAAACCCCACATGTAAACAATATCGTGGGTTTAAGGTATTTCAATGGATCCTAGAATCTTGGAGACATGGTGCAACTTGCTTCTTTTCATGTTTCAATGAAGCCTATCTTCCACCAATGGGGGATCATCCTTCTCTAAATGTCTCAGTGGAGCCTAGCTTGGACAAGTGGTGGACCTTGAAACCAAACCCCCATGTAAAACATATCATGGTCATTCCAAGTGGTGAGAAATAATACCCTTTAAGATCTAGCCTTATAGGTTGGACAAGTGGTCGACCTTAAAACCTAGATCTTCATAATATAACGACATAGAGTGGAAAAGTGGTAAATCTTGAGACCAAACCACTCATGCTACTAAGAATAATAGGTTGGACCAAGTGGTGGACCTTGAATGTAAACCCCCCATGTACGCAATATCATGGGTTTAAGGTATTTCAATGGAGCCTAGCATCTTGGAGACATGGTGCAGATTGCTTCCCTTCATGTTTCAATGGAGCCTATCTTGGACAAATGGTGGAGCATCCTTCTCTCCATGTTTCAATGGAGCCTAGCTTGGACAAGTGGTGGACCTTTGCTTCTCTCTATGTTTCAATAGAGTTAGCTTGGACAAGTGGTGGGCCTTGGAACCAAACTCCCATGTAAAACCTATCTTGGTAACTCCAAGTGGTGAGAAAGAATAAAGTTTAAGATATAGCCTTATAGGTTGGACAAGTGGTGGACCTTAGCACCCAGATATTCTTAATAGAATGACATAGAGTGGAAAAATGGTGAATCTTGAGACCAAACCACTCATGCTACTAGAGATAATAGGTTGGACAAGTGGTGGACCTTGAATGTAAACCCCCCATGTACAAAATATCATGGGTTTGAGGTATTTCAATGGAGCCTAGCATCTTGGAGACATGGTGTAGCTTGCTTCTCTTCATGTTTCAATGGAGCGTATCTTGGACAAATGGTGGAGCATCCTTCTCTCCATGTTTCAATGGACCCTAGCTTGGACAAGTGGTGGACCTTTGATTCTCTCTATGTTTCAATAGAGTTAGCTTGGACAAGTGGTGGACCTTGAAACAAAACCCCCATGTAAAACCTATGCTGGTCACTCCAAGTGGTGAGAAAGAATAACCCTTAAGATATAGCCTTATAGGTTGGACAAGTGGTGGACCTTAACACCCAAATATTCTTAATATAATGACATAGAGTGAAAAAGTGGTGAATCTTGAGACCAAACCACTCATGCTACTAGCGTTAATAGGTTGGACAAGTGGTGGACCTTGAATGTAAACCCCCCATGTTTCAATAGAGTTAGCTTCGACAAATGGTAGAGGATCCTTCTCTCCATGTTTCAATGGAGCCTAGCTTGGACAAGTGGTGGACCTTTGTTTCTCTCTATGTTTCAATAGAGTTAGCTTGGAGAAGTGGTGGACCTTGGAGCCAAACCCCCATGTAAAACATATCATGGACATTTCAAGTGGTGAGAAAGAATACCCTTTAAGATATACCCTTATAGGTTGGACAAGTGGTCGACCTTAACACCCAGATCTTCTTAACGTAATGACATAGAGTGGAAAAGTGGTGAATCTTGAGACCAAACCACTCATGCTACTAGAGATAATAGGTTGGACAAGTGGTGGACCTTGAATGTAAACTCCCCATGTACAAAATATCGTGGGTTTAAGGTATTTCAATGGATCTTAGCATCTTGGAGACATGGTGCAGCTTGCTTCTCTTCATGTTTCAATGGAGCCTATCTTGGAAAATGGTGGAGCATCCTTCTCTCCATGTTTCAATGGACCCTAGCTTAGACAAGTGGTGGACCTTTGCTTCTCTCTATGTTTCAATAGAGTTAGCTTGGACAAGTGGTGGAACTTGGAACCAAACCCCCATGTAAAACCTATCATGGTCATTCCAAGTGGTGAGAAAGAATACCCTTTAAGATATAGCCTTATAGGTTGGACAAGTGGTGGACCTTAACACCCAGATCTTCTTAATATAATGACATAGAGTGGAAAAGTGGTGAATCTTGACATCAAACCACTCATGCTACTAGTGATAATAGGTTGGACAAGTGGTGGACCTTGAATGTAAACCCCCCATGTACGAAATATCATGGGTTTAAGATATTTCAATGGAGCCTAGCATTTTGGAGACATGGTGCAGCTTGCTTCTCTTCATGTTTCAATCAAACCTGGCTTGGACAAATGGTGGAGCATCCTTCTCTCCATGTTTCAATGGAGCCTAGCTTGGACAAGTGGTGGACCTTTGATTCTCTCTATGTTTCAATAGAGTTAGCTTGGACAAGTGGTGGACCTTGGAACCATACCCCTATGTAAAACCCATCATGTGCATTCCAAGTGGTGGTAAATAATACCATTTAAGATATAGCCTTATAGGTTGGACAAGTGGTGGACCTTAACACCCAGATCTTCTTAATATAATGACATAGAGTGGAAAAGTGGTGAATCTTGAGACCAAACCACTCATGCTACTAGGGATAATAGGTTGGACAAGTGGTGGACCTTGAATTTAAACCCCACATATACAAAATATCATGGGTTTAAGGTATTTCAATGGAGCCTAGCATCTCAAAGACATGGTGCATCTTGCTTCTCTTCATGTTTCAATGGAGCCTATTTTGGACAAATGGTGGAGCATCCTTCTCTCCATGTTTCAATGGACCCTAGATTGGACAAGTGGTGGACCTTTGCTTCTCTCTATGTTTCAATATAGTTAGCCTATATTAGACAATTAGTAGACCTCAATCTCTCCATGTTGTCTAGAGCTGAGCTTGGACAAGTGGTGGACCTTACTTCTCCCTTCCCTTAGTTTACTAGCTTAAATGATCACTATGTATACTTGCTTAGATCTAGCTTGAACAAGTGGTGGAACTTGTATTCACACAAACTTAATCCATTACAAAAAAGTATATGTTAAAATAACATTTGGTTTTTTTTGTTTCAGGAAAGATGGCTCCAAAAAAACAGGTTGCAAGGGTTGCTGTCTCAGTTGACTATACTTGCAATGATCTTAGGAAATGGTATTTGGACATACATGGTATAGAGGGTGCACAATTTCATAAGGTGCATCTATTTATTGCCAAAAAGGAGAATGACAGCTTGTTTGAAGATGTTGGACAAGTTGTGGAAGCATCTGTCTCTGTAGTTGATAGTCATCCAGAGGTGGAATGCATTGACATTCTAGTTCCAATGAATCTAGAATTTCAACTATCTCCAGGAGCATATGCATTGGAGCGCATGTCTAGAAACAAAGAAGAGACAATGTTTTCTCGAGGATGGAAGTTTGCAGAATCAAATCCAAATATCACAGCAGATCAACTTCAAAGCTCCATCATTGCCACACTACAACGAAAAAAGGTGAAAGCTTCACGACCACCATCCACAAAGAAGCAAGCAAAAGTGAAGAAAGTAGAAGCTAAGCGAACTAGTTCCATTTTGGATGTAGACAAGGCATCTTTGGCATCCTCATCAACAGAGGGTTCAATGTCAAAGATGAGAATTGTGGATCCAGATGTTTTAGAAGCTGAGGCCATGAAAGGACAAGAAAAAGATACAGGTGGAATGAATAAGTACATAAATTATTTTCCTTTCCAATATAGGGAATTTGATATCCCTATTCAAAATTGTTGGCTTGCTCCTGATCACTATAATGCACGTATTATGGATAAAAAACACGCTGAAAGTGTGTTATTTGGATTTTCACGGAGTACGACCAAGCCTGCAGCATGTGCATATTTGATGCCTGTTCGAAATGCAAAATCAAAGAAGGGGACTCCTTTGGCAGTAGAAGAGGTAGAGGAGCAAAAAATTAAAGATTATCATTATTGGATTCTTGATGGGCAGCATTCAATCTATGCTGCAAAAGTTTTGCTTCACAATGAACAAAACAACAAAGAGATCTTTGAAAGACTGATTAGCGTGTATAAATTTAGAAAGGCTCGCATTGTTGTGAATGCTCCTCCATTTGTTGCAACTGCTATATCTGCCATTGCAAATGAGGAGGCTCAGGCATTGTATGTCAAGCAACCTTACAGCCAAATATTGAGACATTTACGGAGTCAATGGATCTTCTCAGGACGACCACCAAAGGCAGCAAGTGGAATTGCAGAGGGACATGCATCTCGTGCCGGATGGGATGTAAGTTATTTTCTTTGTCTTTTTGATAGTGTTTAATTAACAAATCTTGCTCAATAGTTTAATTATTTCTCTATTTCTTTTTAGGCTTTTCTTCGATTGGCAAGAATGAGTGCAGCAGCAAGTTGGATTGCTAAACAGGCACACATGGTCACGTACTCTGATTTAGTTTATGATTGCTGGATAGAAATCATTGAAAATCTAGAAGAGGAGAATAAGAAACCCCCAACAACTGTATTTAGATACCTTTGTGGCCTTGAGGAATCAGAGGTAAAGACTATTCAAGAAGAGATTAGAGATGAGAAGATTTTACTGTCAAAGAGTGCAAAGGATGGTGATGCAACTGACATGTATGATCGAATCAAGCAGTTGAAGCAAGACAAATTGATTCAAGATGCACTTCTTGAAGGCTTCAACAATTTGAATGAGTCTTCACCATGTAAAGACTGGGAGGAGGTGGTCAAAATGTATAACATCAATGATGTTGTTTATAAAACAATTTTAATGCTATGCGAGGAATGGATCAGATCTAGTTTGACGCGTGGAACAAAGAAAATGGCTTTTCCAGATGGAGCAATAAAATACATGCAATGGGCAATTCACCTTCAAAAGGAGAAAACTGAGCCTAGAGATTTGCCATGGTCAATCTATGTGGTGAGCCTACAAATGGAAGGCAATCTCTACTTGATGCGCCACTTCAATAATAAAGTGCCTATTGGCTTATGTGTTTTAGATATGACAAAAAACGTTGGAGGCAATTTGAAGTGGAGTGAGGAGACATTTAACAATGCTTTGGATGGGATCTTGGCTATTGCTGGAGGGTCAACAGATCCTGGATTTGTCTTTCTTGCATTTGTGGATTTCACTAACTTCACAAAATTGCAATGTGCCTTTCACGCCATGGGAGATAATCTGAGCTACCATTGTTGTGGTGCATTGCATCACTTTCCATCAGCTCCTTGCAAAGGAGCAATTCAATTCCTAACAGTTATTGCCTTCTTGGGACAAGGCAATGCATTTGAAGACCTGAGAAGAAGATCAGAGGAACATCCCATGCCAATTGATTGTTCTCTTCTTCAAGTAGCAGATAACGATATGTCAGATTTGCAATATTTGGAGGCCAAAAAAAGAGCTTTGGTCAAGCACTACATTCGTACATATTGTTTTGAAGACCGCAAGCTTGTTGATGTTTTTGGTGATGGCTCCTTGGTTGCACAAGAAGGAATACAACAGAAAAAAGAAGTTATCTGCTTAATTGATAGTGTGGAGGAGGCAAAAAGCGTGGAGACCATGCTGCTAGACTTTGTTAAGTCTCATGAAGATATAGAAAAATGGGCTGGACTTCAACAATCCACTTCGCAATCAGGCGACATTGTGCCTGTTACAGAGGAGTGCTCTCCACAAAGAGAAGAAGAACAACAACAACACCATCCTCTGTCAATGGAGGACTTTTTGGAAATGGAGACACGTATGTTTTGAGTTTCTTGTGCATGTTAGTGTTTCTTGTTACTGATTTGATACTCTTAATGTTAGATTTTGCTTTATATAGTATTGATTGAGTTTGTATTTTTTATCTCAAGCATTCAAGGTTTGAATGTAAATAGTAAATTACTTGAGTTTTTGAATGGTGGATCTGTAGACTAAAACTATAACATTTAATACTCACAAAGACTTAATTACTTAAGAGCTTGAACTCAATAAGTTTTGGACCTTTTATCAATACCCCCTTGATATGATACATTAGATCGTAGCATGGTTAAATGGTGATGCTTCATAAATTGAACCTAGCTTAGACAGGTGCTGGAGCCTAAATTTAAACTAACCTTGCTAGAAGGGAGCTTATGTTTGGACTTTGAGAACTAGCATAAGTAATCAATTAGAGCATAGATTAGACATGTGGTGGTGGCCGGCCTTAGAGACCAAAATCTTAATGAGCTTGGAAAGGTATTTAAGTACTGCAATTTACTTAGTTTTAGTACTCATTAAATGCATAGCTTGACAAAAGGTGGACCTTACATGGATCCTAATTTCAAGAGGTGTGGTAGACCTTCAAAACAAGCTCATATAGCTTGGACATGTGGTAGACCTTGCATGAAGACTAGTTTAGACAAGTGTGGTACACCTTGTAACCAACACCCATTTGTTATATTAGCTTGGACAAGTGGTGGACCTTGCTTTTATGTTTCAATGGAGCATATTTTGGACAGGTGGTAGACCTTGTTTCTCTCCATGCTTCAATGGAGAGAAACTTTAGCTTGGACAAGTGGGACTGGACAAGTTGGACTTGTTTTTTATGTTTTAAAGGAGCATATTTCGGACAAGTGGTAGACATAGTTTCTCTCCATGGTTCAATGGAACCCACCTTAGACAAGTGAAGTACCTTGAAACCAAATGGAACCCCCATAATACAACCTACTAAATAGGTTGGAAAATTGGTGGGATATGAAACCATCCATGATAGAGCATAGTATAGGTGAAAACGTAGTGGTCCTTATATCAATTACCCATGCATAGCTTGGACAAGTGGTGGACCTTGATTCTCTCTATGTTTCAATGGATCCTATCTTGGACTAGAGATATATCTTACTTAGTTCCATGCTTCAATGGATTGTAGCTTGGATAAGGAGTGGAACTTCAAACAAAACTCCACAGCATAGCATATATTAACAATTCATGGGTTTTATAGAGATTGTCTTGCCTATTTTGGAGAGTTGGTACACCTTTATTCTCCATTCTTCAATGGATCTGAGGTTGGACAAGCGGAGCTGGAGAAGTGGTCAACCTTAAAATGAAACCTCCCATGCTACAACCCATCATAGATCGTATATGTAGTGGACCTTGAAACTCTTTTATGTCCCTAGCTTAGAGAAGCATTGCACTCTTGATTATCTCCATACATGAAGGCAAGGTTGGACAAGTGGTGGACCTTCAAACCAGAATCTCTATGCAATAATAGGCAAGTGGTGGAGCTTGTTTTCTCCATGTTCCAATGGAGCCTAGCTTAGACAAACAATGGAGCTTGCTTCTCTCCATGTTTCAATGGATCCTAGCTTAGAAAAGTGGTGGAGCTTTGCTTCTCTCCATGTTCCAATGGACCATAGCTTAGACAAGTGGTAGACCTTGAAAAACACCCCCCGTATACAACATATTATGGGGTTTTCATGTTTCAATGGCTCCTAGCTTGGACAAATGGTAGAGCTTGCTTCTCTTTATGTTTCAATGGATCCAATCTTAGCCAAGGGGTGGACCTTGAAACAAGAATCCCCCCCCCCATGTACAACGTATTATGGGTTTTGAAAGCACTGGGAGAAAATAATAGCTTTGATAAGTGGTGGACCTTGCTTCTCTCCATGCTTCAATGGAGCCGAGGTTGGACACATGTTGGAGAGAAGATGGTTGCCCATGAAATAAGACCATGCATGCTATAATCAATCATATGTTGTACACATGGTGGACCTTGCAATTGTTTTATATGCCTAACTTGGACAAGTGGAGGACCCTTGATTACCTCCAGATATCAACAACAAGCCAAGTTTGGACAAGTGTAGTACCACCAAACCAGAATCTATATGCTACAATAGAGTATAGGTAGGACACGCGATGAACCTTGATATCAAACCATCCATGCTACTAGAGATGATAGGTTTCACATGTGGTGGAACCTTGTATCAATGTTCTATGTGTAGTTTTTGACTAGTGATAGACCTTGAAACTAATCCCTCTAGGCTACAAGAAAAAAGAGATGGATGAGGAGGCTAGACTACTTTTGTTGCATCAATGCATCCCATGTTACCACATATACTATAGGGTTCTTGGATAAGTGTTGGATCTTGTGTCAATGCTCCATGTCTAGCTTGGACAAGTGGTGGACCTTGGTTCTCTCTATGCTTCAAATGGGCAATAGATTGGAGACACAGTGGCCTTTTTTTTCCAATGATTTTTTTTTTGGAAACCTTGGAGGCACCATGTAAGAGGCACTCTAAGTCTTCCATACAATGGACCTATTGGACTATAAAATAATGATATCTTTCTTTGATATTGTCATTATTTTATGCATAATATTTTCTTCTTTTTGCAGACACAAAGGAGTTAAGTGATATAAAACTAGATGTATTTCACACTATGATTGGCATGAAGATCCTTTTGGGACACCAACTTTTCCTATTCCCAAAGATGTAATTTTCCATATTAACGGTGTGGATTTTGAAGTGCGACTTTCATGTATTGAAGGAGCTGGTTATGGGCTATTTGTGCATACTACCCTGGAAAGTGGTTTGACTATTCTAAACTATGGAGGGCATAAGTATAGATTTCAAGACTGGAAAAAGATATGCAAAATATTTCCAAGAGCTTATAAATATTCTCTTCTAGAGGATCCAAACATAGAAGAAGAGGAAGATCAATCATACATTATTGGTTGTGTAGAAGAAGGAAACGTGTCGGGCTATATAAATAGTTCTCACAGTACAAATGTCTGTCCCAACGTACGCTATACATTTGATCCAAATTTGCCACCTTGGCATAAATGCACCTCTTCACACATCAAGTCAGAAGAATATGGCCATGTATGCATTGAGACTATTTGTCAAGTTGAAGCAGGAGAAGAGTTGTTTGCTGACTATAACTTTACTTGACATTGTAAAGTATTGTACATGGATGGAAATCTCAAGTACATGCATCATTTTCATTTTTCATGGATGAAATCTCAAGTGAATATAACATTTGATTATTGTTTAGTTTATGCTCAACGAGAATCTAGAGTGCTCTTATGCTTTGTGTGTTGTCTAACATATTTGACTACCTTGGCCATAGAATCTTGATTCTACTCTAGATTTGTGATAAATCTTACCAAAATTTAATCAATGTCTAGGTTGGACAAGTGGTGGGGCTTCAAACATTACTGTCTTAAACAAGTGGAGTTATCTTACTTGAATAAGTGGTGGCCTTTGAATCCAAATCTAAGCCAAATCTCTAATTATTTTCTTGTAGTCTAGGTTGGACATTTGGTGGACCTTGTATCCATGTTTCCTCAACAAGGGTGGCTTTTAGTTTTCACTTTAAGTACTCATCTTTAATAAAGTGTAGGATGGAAAATGTTGAGTTAGTAGATTGTATTTTAGACAAGTGGTGTTTGGTGTACGAATGCTGAAAATGGTTGCAAGGATTCTAACAACGACTTTACCTTAAATAAATTTCTTACTAGGAGTTCTACATATAAATATGGTGAATAAAATTCTAGTGGTTTTGAGATACCATTTGTGTGTGTGTTTTCTTAGATTCACAAACTGGGATGGATAATGCTCCTATGGTTCAGTCAACAACTATAGAATCCATAGATTCTATGGTTTCTAAAGTGCCCAAGATGGATGATATTTCTATACTAGAGTCTAGTGTTGTGCAACTTGAGCAAGCTTCCAATAATGAGAACCAAGAAATCGATGCTTCAAAAATGCAACATACATCAAAAGAGACTGAAAAGTCCACTCACGAGCTATTGCCAATTGGTACTACGTCATGTAGCGTAGATGTTGAGAAATCCATGCTTACAATTATATTGGATTTAAATGGTCTATTGTTGAAACGTTCCCCTCAACCATCCTCACACCACAACTCAGTGCAAATGGATTCAAAAAGATATATTATACTCAGGCCAGGTTGCATCCAATTCTTGAAGACTATTTTACAAAGGTTTAATGTTGCAATTTGGTCGACAGCTACTAGGAATAATGTGTATCAAATCCTTGCAGCACTAAACAACTTAGCTGAGGATACATTGCCTTTCTTTGCAATTTGGTCGCAAGATGTTTGCTACACCGCTCAAACTCAAAAATTGTTTAGACCCGACAATCCAAACGTTGAGGCAATGTTCAAGCCTCTAGCCAAAATTGCCATGGGGTTTGAATGTGATCCACAAAGAACAGTGCTTATTGATGACTCTCCTTACAAGGGATGTATTTCACCAGCAAACAATTGCATTTTTCCACCACAATTTGATGCTGAGAAGATGGTAGAGAAATGGTTGACAATATGCTCTTGGAGGAGCTACTGCCATACTTGATTCAGCTTGATGAGAGAAGGGATGTGCGTGATTTAATTGCTTCTAATCGTTATGGACAACCTATAGTGACAAATGATAGTGAATACAAAAAAATCATGGAGTATTGGAAGCAGAAAAATGATGTTTGGTCAGCTAAGGTGTTCTTTACAAGAAGAATACCACCTGCAAAAGGTGACAGAGATGAAACTATCATTGAAGATGCAAGTGACACAAGCCACCGCAATGAAATGAGAAGAGCCCAAATACAAGAGATCTTGGCAAAGGAGCGTACACCCATTGAAAGCATGAAGGCGTCACAATTGACCACTTTAGCTAGGCAATTGGGTTGTAACACAAAAGGAGTTTTGAAGGCAACCACAGCAAAGGCTTATATAAATAAGGTGAAAGCTGAGAACAATCTTCTAAGGCTGGATAGAAAGCAACCCTAAGGTACTAGTGACATGTCATATATTCTTGATACACATGCTTGAACACTCATGTGCATGGTATCTAACAAATCTTTCTTTTTATTCCTTCTTGCAGGATCTTACAAAGGATACTACTAGATGGAGCTCAATCAATAGAGATTTTGATATTTTTGCTCAAAATAATGAAGCAGTCACCTACATTTTTTGTTTATCAATTTCTTGAGAGACTTTATTTTAGTTTGTAATCATCAAATGAAATGAAAAGTATCCTTCTTATTAAGATTGTTGATCTTTTTCTTGTTCAAACCTTTCAATTGTGATTTATAGTTTTGTTAGCATGAGATTGTGCTTTTTTAGTTTGAAAAAAACTGTCAAAGATCCAAGTCTTTTTGGCTTTACTTAAGTTATTAATTGTGAAAGATCCAAGTCTTTTTGCTTTACTTAAGTTATTGATTGCCTATGTAATAGTCCTTAAAACAATATCGGATGGCTTTCTTGCTCCCATGTCTCACATTGGTCTTTAGGTAAGACAAGTGGTGACCTTGAAAGTATGGTCTCATATCTCGATCAAGTGAAGAGACATGAAGCTTAAATATCACTACTATGTATCTAGTGTTAAACTCCATCGAGACAAAGACTAGATAGCCAAATTGCAGTCGAGTTTAAGTGAAAAATCCATTTGAGCTAAGGTAAACTTATAGTGCCTCATTTTTCTAGGATTCTACCCCATCAAGGAAGTTAGATCTAGCACAAACCAATTAAGACTCTTTTGGAGCCTAGATAGGACAATTCGTGGAACTTATGAAACTTATTATTGAGTTAGAGTCTAGTTTAGATAAGCAAAAGATCTTCAAACCAGCACTTGACTTCTTACTATTCAATATTCAAAGTCCCTTGAGGCTAACAAATTACATACCCACTTGTAACCTAACTAATGAGTAATTATATAGATCTAAGCAAGTATATATAATGAGTCTTCAAACTAATAATCCAAGGGAAGAGAGTAGCAAGGTCCACTACTTGTCCAAGCTCAGCTCTAGACAACATAGAAAGATGCTAGTTCTACTAATTGTCTAATTATAGGCATGGAGAAATGATAGAAGGTTGACCACTTGTCCAACCTATCATCTCTAGTAAGATGGGAGGTTTGGCCTTAAGATTCACCATGTAACCAACCTATACATCATTGTATTATGAAGAGTAAAAAAGCAAAGCTCCACCACTTGTCCAAGCTAGTTCTAAAATCCACATGGAGATAAGCAAGCTCCACCATTTGTCGAATCTCTCTTCCATTAAAACATGAAAAAACTCATCTATGTTGTACAGGGGGACTTTTTTCCAAGGTCCACCACTTGTCCAAGCTAGGATCCCTAGTAGCACGAGTGGTTGGTCTCAAGATACACCACTTGTACACTCTATGTCATTATATTAAGAAAAACTATGTATTAAGGTCCACCACTTGTCCAACCTATAAGGTTATATCTTAAATGGTATCCTTTCTCACCACTTGAAATGCCCATGATATGTTTTACACGGGGGTTTCATTCCAAGGTCCACCACTTGTCCAAGCTAACTCTATTCAAACATAGAGAGAAGCAAAGGTCCACCACTTGTCCAAGCTAACTCTATTCAAACATAGAGAGAAGCAAAGGTTCACCACTTGTCAAAGCTAGGCTCCGTTGAAGTATGGAGAGAAGTAACCTCCATCATTTTTCCAAGATAGGTGCCATTCAAACATGGAAAGAATCAAGATCTACCATGTCTCCGAGATTCTAGGCTCCATTGAAACACCCTAAAACCATGATATTTTGTACATGGGGTGTTTACATTCAAGGTCTACCACTTCTCTAACGTATTATACCTAGTAGCATGAGTGATTTGGTCTTAAGATTCACCACTTATCCACTCTATGTCATTATATTAAGAATAACTGGGTGTTAAGGTCCACCACTTGTCCAACCTATAAGGGTATATCTTAAATGGTATCCTTCACCACTTGTCAAGGTCCATCACCACTTTTCCAACCTATAAGGTTATATCTTGAATGATATTTTTCCTCATCACTTGTAATGTCCATGCTATGTTTTACAAGGGGGGTTTTGTTCCAAGACCCACCACTTGTCCAAGCTAACTCCATTAAACATAGAGAGAAGCAAAGGTCCACCACTTGTCCAAGATAGGCTCCATTGAAACATGGAGAGAAGGATGATCCACCATTTCTCCAAGATAGGTTCCATTGAAACATTGAGAGAAGCAATCTCCACCATGTCTCCAAGCTAGGCTCCATTGAAATACCCTAAACCCATAATTTTGTACATGAGGGGTTTACATTCAAGGTCCACCACTTGTCCAACCTATTATCCCTAGTAGCAAGAGTGGTTTGGTCTCAAGATTCACCACTTGTACACTCTATGTCATTATATTAAGAAGAAATATGTGTTAAAGTCCACCACTTGTCCAGCCTATAAGGTTATATTTTAAATAGTATCCTTTCTCACCACTTGAAATGCCCATGATATGTTTTACATGGGGGTTTCATTCCAAGGTCCACCACTTGTCCAAGCTAACTCTATTAAAAATATAGAGAAAGAAAGGTCCACCACTTGTCCAAGCTAGGCTCATTGAAACATGGAGAGAAGGAACCTCCACTGTTTCTCCTAGATAGGCTCCATTGAAACATGAGAGAAATAAGCTCCACCATGTCTCCAAGTTGCTAGGCTCCATTGAAATACCCAATACCCATAATTTTTTGTACATGGGGGTTTACATTCAAGGTTCACCACTTGTCCAACCTATTATCCTAGAAGGTAGGTTTGGTCTCATTGATTCACCACTTGTCAATCTATGTCATTTTATTAAGAGGAATTAGGTGTTAAGGTCCACCACTTGTCCAACCTATAATGTTATAGCTTGAATGGTATTTTTTCTCACCACTTGTAAATGCCCATGACATGATTTACATGGGGGTTTTGTTCCAAGGTACACCACTTGTCCAAGATAAATCTATTGAAACATAGAGAGAAACAAAGGTCCACCACTTTTCCAAGCTAGGCTGCATTGAAACATGGACCTTAATACCAAATTATTTCTAGTAGCATGAGTGATATTTTGTACATGGGGCATTTACATTCAAGGTCCACCACTTGTCCAACCTATTTCCCTAGTAGGTTTGGTCCCAATTTCACCACTTATCCACTCTATGTCATTATATTAAGAATAATTGGGTGTTAAGGTCCACCACTTGTCCAACCTATAAGTTTATATATTGAATGGTATTTTTTCTCACCACTTGTAATGCCCATGATATGTTTTACATGGGGTTTTTGTTCCAAGGTCCACCACTTTTCCAAGATAACTCTATTCAAACATAGAGAGAAACAAAGGTCCACCACTTGTCCAAGCTAGGCTCCATTGAAACATGGAGAGAATGATGCTGCACCATTTATCCAAGATAGGCTGCATTGAAACATGGAGAGAAGCAAGCTTTACCATGTTTCCAAGCTAGGCTCCATTGAAACACTCTAGGGGGTTTTATTTCAAGGCCCACCACTTGTTTAACCTATTATCCCTAGTAGCATGAGTGGTTTGGTTTCAAGATTCACCACTTGTACACTCTATGTCATTATATTGTGTTAAGGTCCACCACTTGTCCAACCTATAAGGTTATATCTTAAATGGTATCCTTTCTCGCCACTTGAAATTCCCATGATATGTTTTACATGGGAGTTTCATTCCAAGATCCACCACTTGTCCAAGCTAACCATATTCAAACATAGAGAGAAACAAAGGTCCACGACTTGTCCAAGCTAGGCTCCATTGAAACATGGAGAGAAGGAACCTCCACCATTTCTCCTAGATAGGCTCCATTAAAACATGGAGAGAAGTAAGTTCCACCATGTCTCCAAGATGCTAGGCTCCATTGAAATACGCAAAACCCATGATATTTTGTACATGGGTGATTTACATTCAAGGTCAACCATTTCTCCAACCTATTATCCCTAGTAGGTTTGGTCTCACAATTCACCACTTTTCCACTATATGTCATTATAATAAGAGGAATTGGGTGCTAAGGTCCACCACTTGTCCAGCCTATAAGGTTATACCTTGAATGGTATTTTTTCTCACCACTTGTAATGCCCATGACATGCTTTATATGGGGGTTTTGTTCCAAGGTTCACAACTTGTCCAAGCAAATTCTATTGAAACATAGAGAGAAACAAAGGTCCACCACTTTTCCAAGCTAGGCTCCATTGAAACATGGACCTTAATACCAAATTATTCCTAGTAGCATGAGTAATATTTTGTACATGGGGGGTTTGCATTCAAGGTCCACCACTTGTCCAACATACTTTTCCTAGTAGGTTTGGTCGCAAGATTCACCACTTGTCCACTTTATGTCATTATATTAATAATAATTGGGTGTTAAGGTCCACCACTTTTCCAACCTATAAGGTTATATATTGAATGGTATTTTTTCTCACCACTTGTAATGTCCATGATATGTTTTACATGGGGATTTTGTTCCAAGGTCCACCACTTGTCCAAGCTAAATCTGTTCAAATATAGAGAGAAACAAACGTGCACCACTTGTCCAAGGTAGGCTCCATTGAAACATGGAGAGAATGATGCTCCACCATTTATCCAAGATAGACTCCATTGAAACATGGAGAGAAGTAAGCTCCACCATGTTTCCAAGATGCTAGAGTCCATTGAAATACCCAAAACCCCTGATACTTTGTACATGGGGGGTTTACATTCAAGGTCCACCACTTGTCCAACCTATTATCCCTAGTAGCATGAGTAGCTTGGTCTCAGGATTCACCACTTGTCCACTCTATATCATTATATTAAGAAAAATTGGGTTTCCATATCTAAATGGATCTTTGCTTGGATAAGTGGTAGACCTTGAGACCTAAATACCCATTCTACACTAGAGCATTGGTTAAGCCTTATACACTTCAAGCATACCTTTAACAACAAGTAGTAGTTATTAGTTGACTTAAGTCTAGCTGAACTCCATGGTATTGAGACTAAGAGAGAGTGTAGCATAAAAAAGAGTCAGGATTTTAATTTGACTTTCTTTCTATTAATGAGTAGATCATAGATGGATTTTGGTATCTAATAAAACCTTAGGGTAGACAATGTAAAACTCATGTCTATTGTTGTGTTTGCATTAAGTGTTCTTGTTCTTTAATTTCAAAACCATTACAGAAAAATGGATTGGCTATATGCTGGCATAAATTGAAGAAAACTATTGAATTACCCATCCAACCTCCTCCAAGACCTTGTCCAAGGAATGAATCACCTCCTTATCACCTACCACTTGCTTTCAAGGACATCAAAAGAGTACTTATCTTGGATCTAGAGGGGTTACTTCTCAAGGCAGTTGAAATGAAACATGGAGATTCTATGCCATCTTGGGCTCAACACATGCGACTTGTGGAGGACAAAGATGAAGTTTATCATGTGGTGCGACCAGACGCACAAAGTTTTTTGGATTTTTGTGTAGAATACTTTGAGCTATGGATATGGAGTTGCTATAACTTAACAAGGGTGCAACGCATCACACAAAAGTGTTTTCCTGAGCAGTATACCAAGTTCAAGGTGTTTATGAGTAACAAAAATTGCCAAAATCCAAATATCATGTTAGGATTTACAAGGGTTTATCACAAAAATCTGAGTGATATTTAGAAGATATTTGAGGATTTGGATGCAAACAATACCTTAATTTTTGATGACACTCCATATAGGGTGATGTGGAACATGCCAGGGACATATCTTATATTTCCAAAGATGTGGAGGCAAACTTCCGAGCAACTTCAAAACTTCTTGCAGAGAACCATAATTCCATGGTTGGTAGCATGGTTGTATGCAAGAGATAAGAGAGTCTATACATACAACACAATTGTAAATCAGTATAGTGATTCTGAGACAAATTATGTCCTTGGTGTGTACTTGTCAACACGAAAGCATTGAATAAATATGGTTATAAGATTCTTTTTTTATTCTAGTGTGTATCTTTCAACATTTGTATAATTTGATATAGTCTTTTTTTTAAAAAAAAGGTGTGTCAATTTTATGAACACTTGAATGGAGTGCACCCTACTCTAAGGGGACTTCAATGTACTATTGGAGTGCATCCTATTGTAAGGGGACTCTGATGTATTGCTAGAGTGCACCCAAATTTTTGGGGACTCATTTTTTATTTGATTGGGGCCTATGTTGGGTCATATAGTAAAAGAAATTCATTTTTTGTCAATTCATATCGAGGTTGCATTTATTTGGAACTATGAAAGAATTGATGTTTGATGTCAAAATAAAACTTGTAAGTGTGGATCAGAGAATTCATGGACTTTAAATATGTGAGAGGGATCTTTTTCTTGGGCACAAATGTTTGCTTCAAGAATTTTGTCATTACATACTTTATGTGAAAGAGTTTTAGAACCTAAAAGACTTTGAAAACAAAACTATGGAATCTAAGTGCATGTATTCTTGAATGGCTTGAAAGTTGATGTATACATGCATGTCGCCTTGATGAAGATTTAGATCTGACAAGATGGAAAGATATAATTATTGGATGTTACCTTTGTCAATTTGGTAATAACATATTTAACTTTCTTTTAATATGGGTGGAAAATATATTATTATGTGCATTTGGAACCTAATTGCTTGACCTTCAAACCAAGATTCCTATGTTATTTTTTCATATACTTTTTTGTACTGAATTAAGATTGTGGATGCAAGGTCCACCACTTGTTCAAGCTAGATCTAACAAAGTATATATACTGAGTTTTCAAACTAGTAAACCAAGGGAAGAGAGAAGCAGGGTCCATCACTTGTCCAAGCTCATCTCTAGACAACATAGAGAGATGTTATGTCTACTAATTGTCCAATATAGTCATGGAGAAATGATAGAAGGTTGATCCACTTGTCCAACCTATCATCTCTAGTAAAATGGGAGGTTTGGCCTTAAGATTCACCATGTAACCAACATATACTTCATTTTATTATGAAGAGTAGAAAAGAAAAGCTCCACCACTTGTCTAAGGTAGTTCCAAAATCAACATGGAGAGAAGAAAGCTTCACCATTTGTCCAAGATAGGTTCCATTAAAACATGGAAAACCTCATATATGTTGTACATGGAAGCTTTTTTTCAAGGTCCACCACTTGTCCAAGCTAGGATCCATTAAAACATGGATAGAAACAAGGCTCCACAACTCGTCCAACCTTTATAGCTGCGAAGTGTACCGGTTGTCTAAACTAGGCATGGGAAAATAATAGAAGTCCACCACTTATCCAATATATTATCTCTAATAGCATGGGAGGTTTGGTCTCAAGATTTAGGAATTGGCTGACCTGTATTTCATTGTATTATGATGAATTTGGTTTTAAAGTCAACTACTTATCCAAGCTATAAGTTTATATCTTGAATGGTATTCCTTCCCATCACTTAGAAAACCAATGATATGTTGTACATGGGAGGGTTTGTTACAAGGTCCACCACTTGTCCAAGCTAGTTTCATTGAAACATGGATGAAGACAAGCTCCACCATTTGTTAAAGCTAGACTCCATTGAAATCTAGAAAATCCATTCTATGTTGTACATGGGGTTTTTGTTTTAAGGTCCAACCCTTGTCCAAGCTAAGATCCATTGAAACATGGAGTAGAGAAACACTCCACCACTTGTCCAAGCTAGGCAACATTGATAGTAGTTGGTTTATTTTGAAGATCCACCACGTGTCTAAGCTAACTCTATTGAAACATAGAGAGAAGCAAAGGTCCACCAACTGTTCAAGCTAGGCTCCATTGAAACATGGACAGAAGCAAGCTCCACCATTTCTCCAAGATAGACTCCATTGAAACATGGAGAGAATCAAAGGTCCACCATTTCTCCAAGCCAAGATCTAGTTGTCCAACCTATAAGGTTATATCTTAAATGGTAATCTTTCTAATCACTTGGAATACCCATGATATGTTTTACATGGGGGTTTTGTTCCAAGATCACCACTTGTCCAATCTAACTCTATTGAAACATAGAGAGAAGCAAAGGTCCACCACTTGTCCAAGCTAGTCTCCATTGAAACAAAGAGAGAAGCAAGCTCCATCATTTCTCCAAGATAGGCTAGCATGGATAAGTGCACCTTGAAACCAACCTATCTATGAGGAAATAGAGCATATGCTACATATTTTATGTATGCCCCATGCCTCAAATTAAGAAGTTATAGATTAGAAGTGGACCTTGCTTAAATGGCACATGCAATAAATTAAGGAAAAATAGCCAAGTGGATTGTATTCCTCAATGGATCCTTGCTTTCACAAGTTGTGAACCTTGAGTCACTTTTACATTAACTTGGACAAGTGGTGGACCTAGAAACCAAGCTCTCCATGTTGAGATAAGTTGTAGGTAGGACAGTAGAACATAGACAACGATAATGGATGCAATATACTCCTCTCCTAATAGTCCAATTGATTGAAACCATGATATTTTAGTTGTTTTCATTGTGTATTGTATGTGCATAAAGTGGAATGAGACCTTAAGAAAACTCAAATTTTTGACAAAATCTCTATATTTTATACATGATATATTGAAAGTTGTCCAACCTGGGAATTGGGATTTTCCCACTTTACCTAATATGGTCTTACCACAAGAATATGTCATTATTGACATACCTGAAGAAACAAAGAAGTCGACTCCAGAAAAAGTGCAACTGAAAGTAGATGAAGGAGAAAATATTCCAAGTTCAACGGCAAATCTTCAACAAACGCAAGATCAAAAGAAGAACAGGGACAAGGAAGAAAATGGACTATCTCCAACGATGATCAAATTCAATTTATGCGGACAAACAGGGCTCAAGGTTACATGTTCGGCCGCGATTGATCGTTATGCTACTAAGAATCTAATGACTTATGGAACATGGATCATGATGGGAAAGCCACCAATCAATGAGCTAGAAGAAACAGTTTACACAAGTTCAAAAATGCCGATTCCTAGCTTTGGAGTGGTAGAAGTTGTACTCAAATTGAGTACCGGGGAGTATCAAGATACTTTCCACATAATCAACTCCTATCATATCAAAGAGAGCCTGGTCCTGACAGAAAGCTGGAGGAACATCTTCTTTCGACAACAATCAAAAGCTTCAACAACAACAATGGTAAGACTCCATGAAGCTTCTCAAATCCATGCAGAGAAGAAATCGCCAACCATCGTGGAAAAAGGTAAAGCAAAGGTAAACATTGAAGTATATCAACCTCGCCGGACGACTTTACCTTCAACGAGATTCCATCAAATTTCCCACGAAGCCTCTACATCAAGAGCCACACCATCAACAATGCAATGGAAACCAAAGCAAAAAGTCCATCAACAAAAGTTTCCATCACAAAAAAGCATCCAGAAGAAGCCGAAGAATGTCAAGCACCTGTTGGTATCCAAAGAGCACATCCAAGTCAAAGACCCAATTTGGATACATGAAACACGGGCTCAACCACAACAGCAAAAGGTGACAGGGTGGATAGCATCAAATGAGTCAATCACTGCTCAAGGCTACTTCCAAGGAAACACTAATGTTTGGGCCAAAAAGCCTAAAGTAACAGCTTGGACCTACCCACCTCAATCAACGAGTTCTACAAGGAACAAGATGAGCTATCAACGGAATACAAATTACTCAGGCAAGCGAAAGAACACCAACAAAAGGCAAACAAAAAGACCTTCCAAGCGGGCAACGCGAAAAGTTTGGGTACCGAAATCAGACTTCAACAAAGATACCCAACACAAACAGGCGAATCAGCGGATGATTCCAGTGAAGCTACTTGAAGCACAAGGATTCTATGAAGGTAACACCCAAATATGGTTACCCAAAGTAGTTGCTCAACCTACAGCCACTAAGACCAACCAAGTAGCAAAGGACCCCGCACAAAGACAATCAACAACAACAAAGAGCCAATGGGGACTAAGCACAACCAAGGGAGAAACAACCTCAAAATGGATCCCTCGTCTTCTACTACAAAAGCAAGGCTTTTACAATGGAAATCATCATGTTTGGATACCAAAGCCTAGTGTCCATCAAATTATAGAAGAAGATAAAATGCCAAAGAGGGTCACACAAGGACCAAAAACAAGATGGGTTCCAAAATTGCTAGTGGAAACTCAATCATAGAGAACCCATACATCTCAACAATCGCTTCTCATGGAAATTAATGCAATGGCTACATCAAGCCCTATCAGAGTTGAACGACTTATTTTACAAAGAAGTATCAACATACAACAAGCAAGTCAAGAGGAGCCAAAATTTGCCAACCTACTCAACAAAATGGTGGCCTCCAAAGACCAACACAATGATAGAGGCCTTAATCTCAAGAACTTCTAGCATTCGGTTTCAGGCCATGAACAGGTAAGTCCAAGTCGCCATTAAAAATACATGGCATAAAAGTCAACAGTCGGGCAGCTGAGCCACTAAATGAGCAAGGCATTAGTCCCAAAGCTTCAAGTAATATTCTCTGTGGTCTAAGAGTCTTAGCTATTCTAGGTACTGCTTAAGGTGGAGGAGTTGAGTATATTTATGTTGTGTCGCTCATGTTGGTATAGGTGAGCATAAGAGTCCAAGTCTATGTATTTTAAGTTTGGTAAAGTGAAGAAAAGAGTCCAAAAGACACTCACGCACTACGCATAGTGAGGAATGAGTGGAGAAGCTTCTACATGGAAAACCCTTCTTGGAACCGTGCAAGCTATTGAGACGTCCTTTGATGTCATATGTGCTACATTTGTTCCTTGAAGCACCCATTAACTCCATCTTTTACACTACATGCTTTTGTTTGAAAACTTCTCATAAGCATATAGAATGTCCCATAATTGGCACTTATAGTAGGCACTCTTCCTTTGTTTCTCCCAAGCACTCACCTCACATGACAGGTACTTTGAGTCAAAATGCTCAACTCCAATAAGAGCGTATACCAACGGCACTTTTTTCCCACTGGGTTTTTCCCTTTGGTCATCCAGATTTTAAGACCCTAATCTAGACCTCATCATCAACTTCTTGTATATATTCCTTCTACATCAACAATAAGGAAAGGGCTACCCAAAACCATCAACAACAACTTGGAGCAAAAATAGCAGGTCTCCATATGCTTATCAAGAGCATCTTTTATCTTCAAGGGTGACAACAAAGCTCCATCCAACAATGGCAAGTCAAAGAATGGCCTACAACATCAAGCAATGAGAAATTTAGCAAGCGAGCTATCCACAACAATAAAAAATAGCTCACACAGTGCTTCAACATTGGTGACCTATTGCAGACAACTCAAATTGCAGTGGACCTTGAGAGAATATCTATCATAAAGTCCACGCGACAAGGAGGATCAGTTCTACACGATCAAACACTTCAACATCCATCTTTACGGCGGCTAAGATTGACAACCAAGAGGCGAATGCACAACAAGAAGAAACCATTGCCTCGATAATCAAAGCTCAAATCATGTATCAACAACATGACAATTATGCATCACTCAAGGAAGGGGAGAGCCTCATCAACGACAACGCGCTTCCCAAGATGCAGATCAACCTTGAAGACAAAGCTGAAGACAACCCTATGACAAGACTGCACAAGGTCGTGGCAAGGGACAACACGAGCTAGGAAGGGGGGAGTGTTTGGAGGTGATAACAACATACAAGTGCCCACCTAGCCAAGGCGCCCGTTGGGTCATCCGACCAAAGTTTTGATGTGTTCACATTATTTTTCCGATGTTTAATACATCAAAGCCTGTAAAAGTCTAATGACAATCGCCTATGTCAAGTGTGAGTCAAAGATGTAATTTTTCCAATGATGTTTGTAAAGCTCCATGAGAAGTTTGCCGCCACCGGCCACTTTAGAAATCCCTAGGTATATAATACACTAAGGTTAGTGGGAAAGGAGAGATCATTTTTTTGAAGATAAGTGATTATTGAGTTACGCACAGAGAGCTACCTCTTTGCTCCAACTTGTAATCATCGCTTCTGTGGCTACGGTAATCCAAATTCAGTTTTATTTCTTGCATTGTGTTCCCCTTACTCTACTCTTCCATTCAAGTGTAAGCATTCAAGATTCGGTGAAGGTTTCAGACGCATCTGTTTAGGACTTAAATCACTGTTTTGAGTGTTTATATGCGTATTTTATGTTGTTTTGACCCTAGGAGAGGCTTTAGGGACCTAAAAACGACCCTTTAGGATCATTCGTTTACTGTTTTTGCGTACTGTGGGACGAACGATCGCGATCGTTGTACCTCTTGAGAATGCTGTGATAGTGATTGGATATGTTCCTAATAGTCCCCTATAGCTTCCCTTCAAGTTTCGTGCGATTCCGATATGATTTGGATGGTGAACGGGCATGATGACTGTAGAGCTGTGTAGAAGGACATATGAAGATTACTTGGCTTTAGTGCGATTGATTTTCTTGTAGAGTTAGTAGTTGCATCTCTTCAAGTTTACTTCATTAGGATTGACACCCTAGTGAGTTTCTATGCCTCATCTGAGTCGCTTCCCCTATATCGATAATTTTATGTTGATGCTTGAGAGCTATGCTATGGACGTCCGTTGCGGCAACTCGCAAACACAGTAACTCAAATCTACAGCTTTAAAGAGAAACATAATGAGTTTGTTAGGGATTGTGCAACTCAAATGAAATAGTACATTGCGAGATGCCTAGGGCTAGAGACACCTGCAAAAGAATGACTCGTATCCTTGTTTCTAGAGGGATTGCTAAACAAAGAACTTCATGCTATACTCTATAGTAAGAAGCATACAACCCTAGAGGAGTGTGTTTCAGATGCTATTGACTTAGGAGACAATTGTGATATTTTCAACAAAGAAGATGTCCCTAAGGATAACCAAAGCGATAAAACAACATCCACTAAACCAGCACAAGTAGGAACGGTTGCTACAGCATCGCTTTCAGTCATAGAATATATACTCAAAAGGATGAACGACATAATGAAAAACATGTAAAAGTCACCTATGAGGGGACCAGGACAATGGATACCTCAATAGGGATAACCAATTCGCCACAATAATGGTGTCCAATTGAGGGTAAATGGACCAACCATGAGACCCACGAGTGCTACTTCCGACCAAAGTATGATGGGAATGTTCAGTATGTGTCTATGAGGCCACAATGACAACCCATGTACACATATCAGCCTAATATGGTCCATTCAAGTGATACCTAGTAGCTCATCTGAGAGTGAACCAATTGTTCCAATCAAGGTAATCACTAGAGTCCAGGCTAAGAAAAAGAAACATAACTCCTCTGATGATTCAAAAAATACAAAAATTTCCTCTCAAAGGATCAAAACAAGCAAAAGCAAAAGATATGAGATGAGAAAACAAAAACAACGGGCTGAAATCGAGGAGAAAGCATACAAGCTATTCCAAGAAATGGTGAAAGAAACTGGAATCGAAAACAAATAAACAACAATGAAATCTGGAGGATCAATTTTGGTTGTTGATAAAATTTTTGCGCCTATTAATGCAGCCTTGGAAGCTCATCAAGCGGGACTTAAAGTAAGACAAAACATGGAAAAAAAATCGAAAAACTATCCCTCTCTAGACATGGAAGCAGCTAAGCTTGAAGCCTATCAAAATTTGGTGAGAATCACACAAGAAATGCTGGAAAAACAAAAACCCAAGCTTGAAAGTATCACAAAACCTGAGGAGCTTGTGGTAAGAGACACTAAAGAAAAATTGAAAGTGGTGGTAGAACCTCACCTTGAAATGAAAGAACCAGAACTTCTAGTGCCGGACAACGAAGATGCCTTAGACGGTATTCCATTCCTGGAGGAAGACTAGCCAGGACACTTATGGGAAAAATCTATAGAGATCAATGATAGGAACCTAAAACTAAACTCAGCTCCTATAGAAGAAGTTTGGTTGGACAACCTACCTCCAAATATGGACATGGATGTACAATCCTTGTGTCATAAAATATAATATCTAACTTTACCAAATGATTTTCTCATATTAAACTGATCATTTAATGTGGGAGAATAAACGGGAACAAGAGTTAGAATAGAGACATGTGCTTCTAGACCTATCTCAACACGGGACCAAAAGGAGATATGGTTGCATCTCAATAGGGGTCCAAAAGGAGATGGTCTATCAAAGAGCAAGGGTGCAATAAGTGCTTCTAGACTTACCTCAACAGGGGACCAAGAGGAGAGATGGTTACATCTCAATAAGGGTCCAAAATGAGGTAGTCTATCAAAGAGCAATGTGCATCTAATGGATCTAAAAAGACCTTAGGGTTAGCTTTATTAAAGACCTCCAATGGTTAGTGTTAAAAGTCCTTTGAACTTAGGCAAGCTAGGGCTGAGCTTGAGGTGCTTGTTGTGCTTGATGACTAAGGTGCTTGTCATGTGTGATGACTAAGGTACTTGAGGTGCTTGTCATACTTAATGGGGGGTAAGGTGCTTGAGTCAAAAAGATACCCTACAAACTTAAAAGGAAGGTGCTTGAGAAGCTTCCCATACATGGGGGCTAAGGTGCTTGAGTCAAAAAAAGACCCTACAAACTTAATGAGGAAGGTGCTTGAGAAGCTTCCCATACATGGGGGGTAAGGTGCTTGAGTAAAAAAGAGACCCTACAAACTTAATGAGGAAGGTGCTATGTGGACAATAAGGATTTCTTCATCTTCCCTCTCAAACATGAGAATGTTATCGCTGGGGTACCATGGTTTAACCGCATGGCTTCCAACATGAAGTTCCCTGAAAGAGAATCTACTTCACCTACAGGGAAGAGAGCATGTACATAGATGTTGATGAGTCAGGAAACACCATATCCTTGCAATAAAGGGAATCAAGAGGAATTAGAGTTGTCTAATTTCCTAAATGGATCCCAAGATGTTTTCATTGATGACATCCCTAGTGAGCTACCTCTAAAATGAGGGATGATGACCATGCAATAGAGCTCCTACCAGGAAGCTCACTACCTATCAAGCCTCCTTATCGAGTTTCACAAGCTCAACAAGAGGAGATCATGAGGCAAGTGCATGAATTGGTGGAAAAAGGGACGGTGAGGTCTAGCTTCTCTCCAGTTTGTTCACGATTGCTTTTAGTGCAAAAGAAAGACGACACATATCACATGTGTGTCGACTATAGAACACTAAATAAGATTACTATCAAAAATAGATTTCCCGTGCCACGGGTAGAAGATCTATTTGATAATTTACAAGTTTTGGCCTGACAAATGCTCCAAACGCATTCAAACTCATGATGGACAAAAATCTTCAGGCCATTGAAATTCTCTTAAAGAGTACAAGCGACACCTCCAGGTAATCTTTCAAGTTGTGAGAGAGAATAAGCTTTTCATTAATCAAAAGAAAAGTGAATTTTTCCTACAAGAGATTCAATACTTAGGTCACATTATCTCTAAAGATGGCACCCGTATGGATGCAACAAAGTTAGAGGTAATAAAAAGATGGCCTAATCCAAGCAATCTACAGGAGGTACGAAGCTTCATAGGTATGTGTGTATATTGTAGATGCTTCATTACAAAAATTCTCGCTAATAGAAAGCCCAGTACATGACTTAACAAAAAAGAATTTTAAGTATTCATGGACTGCAAAAGTGTAAGAAGCTTTTGAAGAAGATTAAGGATAATCTTATCTCTCAATGTATGCTCACACTACTAGATCTCTCAAAGCCATTTGAGGTCCAATGTGATACTTGTGCAAATTGCCTTAGAGCTGTTTTGCTTCAAGAAGGGTATGCCATAGCATATCAGAGTCAAAGACTCAACTTCGATAAGTGAGTATTGGGAAAATACGAAAAAGAGCTACTAGCCATTCTATATGTCCTAAACATGTGGAGACACTATCTTTTGGGAACTCCATTCATCCTACAAATGGATCACGAAGCCTCAATAGCTTCATGATGCAAACCAAGCTCTCTGACAACCTAATGAGGTGGGAAAATTTTATTTTGGAATTTAAATTTCATATTTCTCACATTGTTTGCAAGCACACTCAAGTGGTCGATGCACTTTCACAACGATCAAGGATAAATGTGGTGTCTATATCAACTCACAAGATCTATCTTTTATAGATAAGTATGCTACTGATTGAGACTTTAAATATGTAATTAGAGACTTTGCATTAGGAAAGAAAAAAGAACCATTCACCTTGAAGGATGGTTATCTTCCAAACGGCAATAGGCTATGTGTTACTCACTCATACAATAAGAAAGTCATGTATGAATCCCATACTTATCCTTATGCGGGGCATAGAGGGAATCCATAATCTACTCTTCAAGGAGTAGAGATGTATTTCTGTTGGTCTACCATGAAAAGTAAACATACAAGAGTATGTTCCAAAATTCGTGGTATACCAAAAGTTGAAATTTGATCAAAGGAAGCAACTTGGATTGTTTCAATCGACAGGCTTAACAAGAAAACACACTCCTTGCCTGTCAAAAAGACTATTAAGGCACATCAAATGGCAACCCTCTTCAGATCTCAAATTTTCAAGCATCATGGATTTCCAACACCCATAGTGTCGAACAAAGATCCTAGAATGATCAGTAATTTGAATAAATTTCTCTTTTGGCCTATTATCCACAAACGGATGACCAAAGTGAAATAACTAATCTAACAATTCTTGATATACTAAAAGCCTATGTCATGGAAGTAGATCAATGTTCTCAATGATAGAAGTACCTACCTCTTATAGAGTATGCATACAATGATATTGTACATATTTCTATGGGGAAAGTGCCTTTTGAGGTTAAAGAAGGAAGATCCAAAAGTCCTTTACTACTTAAATTACATGGGAAGATCTTCGTTGTTGCTGATGAATATAGCTGAGACCTACAAGAATCTTTTCCAAAGATTAAAGGGGTTATATCCATCTCACAGGAAAGGCAAAAAGGGCTGCTGCTAATAAGCACAGAAGAGCCTTAGCCTTTAAGAAAAATGATTGGGTCTTGCTAAAGTTTCTCAAGGCTCATCTGAGACATACTATGGACAAGAGTCCTATGGAACACCAAGAATATGATGCTAAACTAGCAAAAATATATTATGGTCCTTTTTAAATTCTTAAGCTAATCAATGAGATGGCTTATCAATTAAAGTTGCCCAACCATTGGCGCATGCACCATGTTTTCCATGAGAGCCTATGTAAGCCTTACAAAGGAGCCCCATCAAAAGAAGCAATAGTTCCAGACCCTCCAAAAATCGACGATCAAGAAGAAGTACTTCAATTTGAGTCCATCCTATGACATGAAGACAAGGTATTAAGAAACGGTAAGATTATCTGACCATATATTATTAAGTTAAAGAATTATCCTTTTAAAGATGCTAAATGGATGCAGGGAACCTAGCTTAAGGATAGTATGAACCTTGTCAATGCTTACAATGTTTCACTAGAGTAAGCATATGAAAATGCATTTTAAATGAAAGATGTTTTTGTCTTATAAGACTAGTTCTCTTTTTATTGTGTACAAATTTAAATAGTATGCATGCTTAGAATCATGTTTGTGGTGATGACGTCTTCCAAACACCAAGTAGAACTTGTCACTCTACTTTGGAAGTATGATATGGACTAAAGAGCAGACATGCTTGCGACACCTACATCTCCCAAGCACCAAATGGATTAGTCATCCATCTTGGAATGATGTCGAAGGGTAAAACGGGATCCTCTACCCGCTAAGTAACGTGGACTAATGACTAGGACTTATCTTCTCTACCTCATAGTCGAGGACGACTATGATTTCAAGAGAGAGTTAATGTCATAAAATATAATATCTAGCTTTACCAAATGATTTTCTCGTATTAAACTGATCATTTAATGTGAGAGAATAAACGGGAACAAGAGTTAGAATAGAGACATGTGCTTCTAGACCTATCTCAACACGGGACCAAAAGGAGAGATGTTTGCATCTCAATAGGGGTCCAAAAGGAGATGGTGTTAACCCTCACGGCTCACGGACACCCCATCACCTATGACAGACGTGTATTATGTATTTGGTAGAGTCAGGTATCGGTCTTGTCGGACCAATAGGAAAAGGGTAAGAGTGATCGCCGATGAGAGGCGCACTCTAACTGGGACATTCAAGGGATTAGTTGGCTAAGCATGGGCGCCCAAGTGTGAACGGGGTGAGCTCATATAAAAGCCAACTAAACCTAAAATTCACTTAATCTCTCATTTGTGCAATAGAAGAGTGCTCTTGCTCCATCTCGATCTCCATCTTCTTCTTCTTCACCTCCTTGTGTGTGTGTGTATGAGAGAGAGAGAGAGAGAGAGAGAGAGAGAGAGAGAGAGAGAGAGAGAGAGAGAGAGAGAGAGAGAGAGAGAGCGATCGAGCATTGCGGCGGCACGACTATGGTGAAGTGGTTGAGCGGGACGTAGCGGCGTCTCCTTCTTCTTCGTGGCGAGGAATCCTCCACGGCAGGAGCATAGAGTGGTGAGTGACACACCATTGCCCTCTTTTGAGCTTACTAGTTAAGCTAGTTGTGTGCTTGGAGCCATCTATGGCTCGCACACAGTGTTAGGCAAGGCCCTTGCTTCGACAGTGCGACAAGGAGCGCACATTTTTGGTGCCGTTGCCGAGGAATCGCCCTGCACTAAGCCCAAGAGGCACTTTGTGATTCTCCTATGAGTTGTTTGTAGTAGGAAAGAAGAGGAAGAGGAAGAGGAATGAGTTATTTTTCTACAAGTTGTTAATTTCTGTATTGTCTGCAAGTTCTGTGATTTCTGCATAATTTTGTGTTTTCTGTTTGCACACAGGCTTTTGCACAATTAGTAGTCATTAGCTTGTTCGCAGTGAATGAATAAGTAGGAAGGCAGTTAGCAATTTCTGTTTGCACACAGTCTGCACATAGTTTTCTGTCAAGGTTTGCCTGCACACAGTCTTTGCACAGTAAGGTAATGAGAGAGGATAGGTGGACAATTAGCCCACTGTCAGTAAGCAATTAGCAGAGTGGTTAACAGATTAGTTAGTGGTTAGCAGCATTGTTAGTAAGTAGATAAGGTAGTGAGCTGTCTGTGAGCTGTTGACAGAGAGGTTAGGTAGGTATTGATAGTGTGTGTGGCCAAGAAAGGGTCACCTAAACCGCGCCGGGTCGTCGCCTCAAAAAAAAAATTGAAGAAAAAAAAAACCGAAAATATCTAAGCGTGAGTGACTGGGGGGCTACACTAAAATTTTGATCGGGATCGGGATCATTTGCCCAAGCCCAAGCCCAAGCCCAAGCCCAGGCCCAGGCCCAGGCCTCAGTCCTATGATATATACTAGATTCACTCTTATATATATACCCTACCCCCTCAAGAGGGAATGAGAGCATGTGGGGCAAGTCCTCCACTCTCCTCCCTTCTCTTCCCACTTACACCCTTAGACTTTCTAATTTGGGCCTAGTTCCCTACTAGAAATTGACGGTTTTAGGGATTCCGAGGGCATAAAGTGACCAAACGGAGGGCTGTAAAGCACGGCACGTCCCTCTGACCGAGACGCTTGTTTTGAGCTATCATACGTTCTATTCTATAGCTGGGTCAGAAAAAAAGGGCCAAAAAAGCAAAAAATAAAAAAAAATAAGAAAAGACTTGGGTTGCAAAACACCCAAAAATACTAGGTGAGCAGCCTTCACGGGCACTCACTGACACTTCTAGGGGATCCAAGTCATATGAACCTATGCTCTGAACGAGTGTTAGAGCATGAGCATATTGGTAGTGCCTCCATTTACGCGGGCACCGAGTATTCCTCCACCCTAGGTTCTGGACCTTCGGCCGGGACTCAAGGTAGCGCGACCCAAGATCCTCATATCGCGTCTAGTGATTCTTCCTCTGACTACGAAGTCATGGAGGGGTATCCTACACCAAACCCTGATAGTTCAAGTCAAGACATGCATGCCATGGGCCCACGGCCCGGGTCCAGCGTGTTTAGCCGCTTAAAAGAGACCCTTAGTAGAGCTACTCGCTCCGAACATGCGGTTAATGAAATAAATGAAGGGAGTGGGGAAGTAAATTCGTCATTCATGCCTAAAATAGACCCTATGCTTCTTGAGAGTGTGCATGTGAATGTTCCATCCACTGCACCTCCTAATCCTTTAGGACTATCTCCCTCTGAGGTTCTACTACCCAATGGTAGGAGTCTTGCCGAAGTGCAAGAGATCGAACGCTATATGCAAGCAACAAGGGAGAGGGAAATTGAGAACCTACGAAGGCTAGAACAAAGTCGAGCCCTAAAAGCAAAGGCTCCTATGACAACAATCATGCCAGCCGAGTAACCGAGTGCTCCCAAGGTAGCAGTCACGGAGGGGCAAGCGATGGGGAGCAATAATGCTTCTACTTCGAGGGAAACCTCCAGCATGCCAGGCCTAGATGGGATATTCCTAAACAAAAATTGGGAGTATGACCTACAAGCAGAAGCTTTAACTGATCGGTAGACAGGACACACCTATCATGTGGGTTGGTTAGATGTTCTACAATCCACATCGGGTGCTACTAGCATAGATGAGCAACAACAGAAAGTCTGTGATGTCCTCCATAGGATTGTCGAGTTAGAAAGACAGAACACAGGGATCAACATGCCTTCAACAGGCCTAATGAGATTCTTGAATACGGGAAAGGCCAACCAACCAACCCTATCACAAATGGAGACTCCCTCAGTGAGCCCCATTGATCCTCCATATGTTGTTTCGCCAGGAGCCTCAATACAATCTGAGCCCACAAGTGGCAGCTTTACCTTCCCAGATCTAGCTCATCTTTCTCTTAATGACACTACAACTACCATGCATATCCCAGTGGTGAGCATGACAAGAAGTACACCATGGAGTTCATTTGTTAACACTGCGCCGATGCCTAGTAGCACAGTGCCCCCAACTATACCTACATGTATGTATCAATCATGTGCACCTGTCGTACCTCAGCCTCATGTAGCTCCTACACCTCCGATTATTCCAAGAGCTTACAATCCACAATGGCATTATCCAAGCTCTTATACAAGTGGAGCCATGCCATTTAATAATAACATGCCATATCAGTCACCCCCTATGCCTAGGGCCACGCCTGTAAACTTTGAACCACCGTCTGGTACACCACCATACGAAATATGGGACCCAAGAGCCGTGCGTATGCCAAGGCCAAGGCCAACTCCCATCTCACATGTGGTTCCAGGAGCACATACACCCGTTATACCTGCTCAAATAGGAGATTTGGCAGCATTTGCTCAAACTATCGGTCGCTCTATTGCGGAAAACATGAGTAGTGCACCTGATAGAGAGCCTAGGAGCAAGGCAGTTCAAGTAGCTAAGCTCACACAGAAATTCAGTGGAGACGAAGATGCTAGAAAGAATATGGAAGTCTTTGAACATGTGTGCGATTCCTTGGAAGAGCACAATGAGCTACATAAGTGTAAGGCTTTGAGTTCGACCCTAAGCGGAAAGGCTGGAGATTGGTATAGAACCTTAAGAGTAGAAGAAAAAACGATCTACTCTACTCTTAGGAGACTGTTCTTAAAAGAATACATACGAGAGGGATTACTTTGGGGTGTAGCCTCTCAGCTCCAGAAAGCCCAACGAGAAGAAGGTGAATCCGTGAGAGACTTCATTAGTCGCCTAAAGAATTTGAATTCTCGATGCAATCCAAACGAGCGATTCAACAACAACCAATTGCTCGATAGATTCATTAGGGGACTACGACATGAAAGTATCTATAATGGCCTAGTCATTAGTGGTATCACTACTTGGGAAGCAGTCACCATGAATGCAATCCAATTGGAGGATAGTTTAATGATTGCAGGAGAAAGAGTGTCTGTCGAGCCGAAGTCTAGTAGCTCGCAAGCGTCAGGGCATGAGCCAATGAAGATAAAGCCAATCATGAAAGAGCAAACGATATCTGAGATGACTTTGGAAGATCTCACCAAGGCCATCCAAGAAATCCTTAGGGGTAATCGTGCTCCGCAAAACACTCATATGTATCCAAGAAGGGAGCAGCAATGGTGCTCAATCTGCTTGGGCCCACATACTACGAGTGAATGCCCTACTTTCAGAGTAAAGTTTAACGGGACTTGTAACGCGTGTGGTAGGTGTGGCCATCAAGCGAAGGATTGCCTAATTCTAAACGCATCATGGAAAATAGACCGCCTATAGCTTGGGCAGACTCACCTTGAGTTCCTGCATTGATGCCTACCCCACCCATGGAGCAACAATTGCCATTACAGCACATGGTCCCTAGAACCCAAAATGTGGTCCAAACCACACCGTTGCCACCTCCAGTGCTAGGACCGCAACCCCCTCATCCAAGAGTTACACCTATGAACCAAATAGGTTGCGAGTCATCTAGTACTTATGTAGATTGCGAAGAGGACATAGACTCTAGTATCACCTATGGAGTCGACATGTTTGAGGAGTGTCCCATGTACTATATGGAAGACCATTGGGGAAAAATCAAACCGGTATATCAAGATATTGCGCTAGCAGCAAGAGGCCAAAACATTAATAGTTTTGCCAGAAGACCACCTCTTCAGTGCTACAAATGTGGTGGACCACATCGAGTAGCTGAGTGCCCCATTAGAATGCAAAATAATGTTTCACTAATGCAAACAAGTCAAGGGAGTGCATTGGCAATGCCAATACTCACTTGTAATCGTTGTGGCATAGATCATTTGATCGCACATTGTCCTAACAATCCAAACGCACCGAAAAACACACCATTGAACATAATAGAGATTGTTGATGGGACACCACCAACTATAAACATAGCACCAATGAATGCACTCACATGGTTGATGCTCCAAAAGCAAAATTACATCCTCGAAGAGAGAGATGCTGCATCCATTGGCCAAGCGAGAAAGAAGAAAACACGAAGAAAGAAATCCCTTAATGCTTCTAGCTCAAAACCTAGTTCAAAGACTAACATAGAGACAGGAGAGGATCCCGTGTATATGAATGACCCTGAGGATGACTCAGATTCGATAGAGACCACGGAGAACAAAACTGTTACTACAAAGGAAAAATCCAGTGAGGAGGATCACGAGAGGGAATTACGACGAACACCAAAAGAGTATTCAAAGTTAAACCACCCAGTTGCAAACCCCCAAGATAAGCCCCGAGAGACAAAAAATGAGGATTGCAAGAGAAAGATTGGAACCTATCTAAACCCAACAGTGGAAATTGAACGAGTCCAACAAGTGAGGGGTTTGGTGGAAGAAACTCAACGAACATTAGAACCTGAACCCAAACATGTCCAGATGTTGGACACATTGTTTCCCACACAAGTTCAACCTCACAAGAACTACAGGCCGTTAGCTATACCCAGTATCATTCGGGAAGAGAGTGAGGGTAGGACATCTAAAAGTGGACACACACCTTTCCTACTAGAGAGAATGTTTGGTGAGGGAATGCTTGACCCCCTTGAGGAAGTGGAGATTCCATCTTCACCATTCTCTTGTCAGGGTCCTACATCCCACAAGATGCCATGCCAAATTGATGGATTTCATGTCTTCAGAAGTTAGAACCACCATCATGTCCAAACTATATAAAGACCCCCAACTAGTCTCAGCTCTTCGAGCCTTCCTCAATGGAGAATTACAAGCCGGATTACCACAGTTTGCACATATGAACAAACCTGACTCGGTAATGAATGATGAGGAACATTTAGCACCGCCATCTGACCTAGAGGGACATGAATCTGTAATTGAAGTACCCGTTAACAAGTTGGGCAATACTTTGAAGGTGATGAATCTAATGCTACTCTACCAATCACTACTAAAGGATTAACTGTAAATAGGGTCCTTGACGGTGGTGCGGGAGTCAGCATGGTGACAAAGAGTTGTTGGGAGTCTATGGGGCGACGTCACCTTGAAGCCACAAGAGTAGTGGTAAAAATGGCTAATGGATCTATTGTTACGCCTATTGGAATGCTAAAGGATCTCAAAATCAAGGTCTTGGGACACAAGGTAAGGCAGACTTTCATTGTTATGGATTTTTCAAAGCATCCTATGTCATTTGAGATGATCTTAGGGCGTCCATTCATGAGGGAAGCAAAAATGGTGCATGACTGGTCCAAAAACCACGTCTACTTACAGTTCCAAGACTCTGTCATTCGAGTTGATCTTTTAAGTGGTCGAACGCATCCTCTAGGAAATAAATTCATCATTAATAATCGATCAGACACAACAATTCACTCAGCTCCATTACAGTATTGTTACACGTGTAACGAAGACACGGATATTGGGGAGAACTCTCCTTATATGGATATCCTACCCGGAATGGCTGAGTCAGACAATGTCGATTGGGTGCACCTCGCGGAAACTATAGATACATGGGGAGCTAGAGGAACAACCTGGGTAACACCAGATGGGGAAGAGATACCACACATTGCACCAGTAAACATGTTAGGTGTAGCGCATGTAACATCCGATGATAAGAAAGAGGCACACCTACCTGAGAGTGAAACCGATGATTCCTCAAAGGCTTCAGGCCAATACACATCAGAAACGGAATCTCAGGGAGAAATGGATTCAGAACCTGAGGAAACATCGAGTGAACCAAGTATAGAAACTAAACACTCAAGGCCTAGTACGGCCATCTATGGTAATTTATATGAGAGTGAAGAAGATACAAGCGAAGACCTATCAAGCGAGTCGAGTTCAAACATTTACCAAAATCAAAACCTTAACAAGAAACAAAGGTCATATAAGAGACAACGATATCGAGCAAATGTGAGAGCTAGGATAAACAAGGAAAGATCTATTGCAGAATGGCTTAACTATCTAGGGGCATGTGATGCTCATTGAAAGCTAGTAGACAATTGAGGTGAACATCTCCAGAGTGTCATGTGGTGCAGCCCGCGCCCCATTGACCTCGCTCAATTGGAGGTTACAGAGCCGAAATTGAGTCGAACTATAAGAAGACGTCAAAACCGAGAGTTAGCACAACAACAAAAGGAGGCAGAACTAAAAGAAAGGTCTCCGTCAGGACAAGAGCCTGCTGACTTACATATGGCTCCTAAACATTTTAAATCTTATACCACGGGGGAGCGAAAGGTTGTGTATGCCAAAGCCCAACGAATACCTACCAATGGAAGCAGTGGAGTCTATGATGGTCCAACGGTAGTTAAAGAGATATAATTAGCAGAACCAGGTGAGGAGTCAAAACCAGTCTTTATTGCTCAAGACCTTACCGAAACGGAAGAGGCTGTACTTAAGGAGCTCCTCAAGGAATACAAGGATATCTTTGCTTGGACATATCATGACAAGAAGGGCGTTGCACCTTCTGTGGTGCAACATACAATTCCCATGATCAACACTGCTAAACCCGTCCAGCAACGACCCTATCCAATGAATCCTAAGTACGCCAAAATTGTACAAGAGGAGATTGAAAAACTTATCCAATGTGGATTCATATACCCTATTGAGCACTCAGAATGGGTTTCTCCAATAGTCATTGTGACAAAAAAGAATGGTAAACTAAGAGTGTGCGTGGACCTCAAGAAAGTTAATGCAGCTACTAGGAGAGATCATTATCCCTTGCCATATTCAAAAGATGTGCTTGAAAGAGTTGCGGGCAAGGAAGCTTATAGCTTTTTAGATGGGTACTCTGGTTACAATCAAATCACAATTGCATTAGAGAACCAAGCTAAAACTACTTTTATCATAGAGTTTGGAGTGTTTGCATTTCGTGTTATGGCTTTTGGCTTAACAAATGCCCCTGCTACATTCCAACGATTAATAAACACTGCATTTAAAGAATTTCTAAGGGAGTTTTGTGAAGCTTTCCTAGACGACCTTTGTGTTTATTCTTCTTGGGAGAAGCATTTGTTATATCTACGAAAAATATTTGAAAGGTGCTGAAGCAAAAGCAACACGAAAGGCGGATGCAAAAACAACAGCTAAGTTCCTCTTTGAGAACATTATCACACGTTTTGGATGCCCCTTTGAAATTGTGAGTGACAATGGAACTCATTTTATAAATGAAGTAATAAAAGAACTCACATCAAACTTCATGATATCTCACCACAAGTCTACACCCTATTATCCCCAAGAAAATGGCCAAGTTGAGAGTACCAACAAAACTCTCATCTCCATTTTGACAAAGACAGTTGAGGCTCATCGCATTGATTGAGACCTAAATCTTACATCAACTTTATGGGCTTATCGTACTGCGTATAAAGTTGCTATTAATTGCACACTATTTAAGATGGTATATGGCCAAGAATCAGTTATGCCATGGGAGTTTGTCATTCCTAGTCTTCGAGTAGCTTCTCAAGAAGGTTGGGATGGTAACCCCTTAGTGGAGTGATTATATATCCTGGAAAGGCTAGATGAAGAGAGGCAATTAGCTGTGCAAAATGCTCTAGTGGAGAAGGATAGGAGAAAGAAGTGGTTTGATAGCCATTTAAAGGATAAATACATCAAGGTTGGTGATAAAGTTCTTATGTACGGGATACGTAATGAAAAGAAGAAATTGAAATACGCTAGTAAGGGACCATATCGAGTGTGTGAAATTACCCCGCAAGGTACCATTCGTGTGGAGACTCTAGATGGAGTTGAAACCATTGGATTCCTTAATGGGAGTAAATTCAAAAGATATTATGATCCTCTAAGCCAGGAAGAGTTGCAAGCTATCCATCAAAAGAAGGCTGCCAAGGAACAAGAAGAGCTTAGAAAAATCCAAGCAAGAGTTGAGGCTCGAGAACGACAACAACGTCTTAGATGCCAACGAGAGGCTAATCTGGGAATCACGCAAGCATTTTTCGAGGACACAGATGACGACTCATTAGAATCTAAGCCACCGCTACGATACCCAATTGAGCTAAATAGCCCCTATGGGAAAGTACTATACAATGCCTTATTAGATACAGGAGCTAAACACAATTTGTTATCCTATGGAGTTTGGTATCAATTAGGGAAACCTACCCTGTCCCCGAGTACGATGCAAGTCAAGGGAATTAATAAAAAGAAAACTGCTATTCTTGGAGTCCTTCAGACCCCTGTTGTCTATGACAATGGAAGCATAGTGCAGAGGTTTCTAGTCATGCCCGCGGGAGCTATGGGAGGCAACGTAAACCTGGGACGCACGTGGATGTTGGCAACCAAATGCACTATTGATTGGGATATTGGTAGTGTCACGACGCGACCACCGACTCTTACCCCTATCATTTAAGCAAAGTCACCTACGTTGCAAACTCTAGCAAAGTTGAAGGATAGCCAACATTCACAAGCCAAGGTGGTTAACTCGTCTTTGCCGGCTACCCATGAACCTAGCACTTCAACACTTGTAGTTGCAGCAAGCAGTAATATTGCAAGTACTCAACCTGCACGACCTAAGAGTACATATCAATGGGTCCCCAAGGCCTTACTTCCAACTACCTCAACCCTCCCATCCATTTCAAGAAAAAATTTCCCTGGATAACCAAGACCGCGCTCTAGGAGACTCAAGACCAAATCACGATGGATTCCAAAACGACTATTAGAAGCCCAAGGCTACTATGATGGAAATGAGCAAATTTAGGTACCTAAACGTAAAATGTGTCCTTCCCTATCGCCAACAAACCCATATGAGTCAAACAGTGTAACGCTAAAGCCAATGGCAGACCGTGGGAAGGGAAAGATCACAGAATGCTACACACCTTGTCCAGAGCTAGTTTGGGCTCCAAGGCAAAACCAATTTATTCCACCTAGCTCAGGAAGGGGGGAGTTCCATGAAGCTTCTAGCTTCTCATGTAATACATCCATAGAGGTAAAAGCTTCTACACAGCCTCCACCTACAATAGTGGACCTCCATGAAGCTACAAAGGAATCCACACCTTCCAGTGTTCAAGAATCACCTAATGAACCACTTCAAGTTCGATCCTGGGAGAGTACCTTACCACCCTTGCAACTCGACGAGGCACCTAAGGTAATAGAAAACTACTGGAAAAAATCTTCACCTATAACAACTTGGAACAACTGGTTTCAAAGGGTGACGACATCATTTCAAACGATATGATCTACCCAAGGAAGGGGGGAGTGTTTGTGGACATCCATTATTCACTTGCTTCCCTCTCAACCTTTCTCCCTGACCTCTTAATCTCCAATCTTAGGGAATGTATATATAAAGCCTTATACTCACAAAAACAAGATAAAAAAGTAAAAGAGCAAGAGCCATAACACAAATCATAAAAACAAATTATGCACAAGAACACGACCCTAAGAATATTTGCACTCTAACCATCATCTATTTGCGTGTACAGATATCGCTAGTACGCTAGAATCATCCACTCCTGCCTTGGGTGAGAGGTACCCTCATTACTTTTCCCAAATATTTCACATGGTCTTTCCAGTGCTCGCATGTGAATGGGATTTGATAGGTACGCTAGCATGTGAGAGGAATTTTGAGGAGTTAGAATGGCTGATACGTCTCTTGACCACGTCTGATCCATACTTAGTAGAGAGCGTTTCTCCCATTGCACAAGCCTACCCTTTTGACCAAGATGACTATAGGCGTCTAGTGACCTTCTTAGTAAACATGGGCACCTATGATGAAGAAGAAAATTTACAGGACTACACGGATGGCACATATGGTCTCATGGATGATGACTTTGTTTATCTTGACGATGAGGATAGGGGTCTAGCCTTGGGGTTTCCCCCCAACCTCTACAATACCCTATTCCCTTGACTCTCTAAGGGGAGTGCAAATAATGAGGTTAGGGTTCCTTATGTTTTTTGTTGTGTTCAATAAGTGTTGGTACCTTTTCCCACTAATGTGCCTCCTAGAGGTATTCCTTTTGTTTCCTAGTGTGTACAGGAGTGTGTTGCTATTGATAGGATTTGGACCTTCATGGAATCTTTATCTCGACTCACTCTTCAAATCAAGCGCGACCATCGACACAAACAAGTGTTTCTTGTCCATTAGCATTGCCCCTTATCTTTTTTGCATCTATGATTGTCTACTTTAATTGTGATTGGTAGCCTAATATTCACCGCATTTGCTTAGTATCAAACATTTAATTCAATGTAATTTTTTGTCATAATCACTTGTCTAGGTTTAAAAATCAAGCAGTCCGACTAAGCTAGTTTGACCAAGTTAGGTGTTAGAGATCTTCTCTTAATACCATGGGGAATGCCTTCCTAATAATCAATGGTTACTTAGGTTCTTAATCCGATTTAGGCAGCATTGTGTGAAATGTACTAGGTCTTTCTAGTGGGCTTGACCCTATTGACCTTTAGCTTAAGTATTATAAAGGGAGTTAACTAGTGTGATGAGCCTAGGGAGGTGTATCAGTGTTATATGACCCCCCAAAGTTACAAAATTAAAATTCTGAAAATGAACAAACAAAAAATCAAAGTGCCACACTGTAAAATCTTAAGCTGGAAGAGAAATCTCAGCTTGATTTGGTACTTCACTCACATGTATTGCCTATGGTACGAGAGCCCTAGAGGTTCCCAGTGTGGGCGCTTTTCCTTGAAAAGCAAAAAACCCAAGGCATACAAAATAAGCACACACATCAAATTGAATCACTGTGAAAAGACTTTGGGAGGTCAAAGAAAAGGTAATCAGTCAGGCGATGATTTCATAAGAAATTCCTTTTATCGTAGCTTAACTACAAGGTCCTCTAAGTATAGCCTCTAGTCATCCCTCGAACATGAAATACTTGGCTCTCACGATTAAACAACTTAATTAACCAGAGAAAATTAAGAAGCTTACCCATGGTATTAATATTCGATCTCTAGTGCTTGTCGACCGTCAAATTAGCGACCCCAGACTTGTTGAATTTTTTACCTTTACATTTGTTTATGCATTTGATTACATTGCAATTTAATGTTCATTGCTGACAAATTGTTTGAAATTCTTTTACCAATCTATTTGTCTACCTAAAACTGCATATGCTTTTTAATCACTTACGAGAATGCAATTACTGTGCCAATGTTGTTTGATTTTGCAGTGACTGAAGAAGGCTAAGGACATTCATCTCAAATGCTCTTCCACCTCGATGAACGAGCTTCAACTCAATAGCTTCCAAGGACGGAATCTACATCAGGAAGGGAGGCATGTTAACCCTCACGGCTCACGGACACCCCATCACCTACGACGGACGTGTATTATGTATTTGTTAGAGTCAGGTACCGGGCTTGTCGGACCAATAGGAAAAGGGTAAAAGTGATCGCGAATGAGAGGCGCACTCTAACTTTGACATTCAAGGGATTAGTTGGCTAAGCATGGGAGCCCAAGTGTAAATGGGGTGAGCTCATATAAAAGCCAACTAAACCTAAAATTCACTTATTCTCTCATTTGTGCAATAGAAGAGTGCTCTTGCTCCATCTCCATCTCCATCTTCTTCTTCTTCACCTCCTTGTGTGTGTGTATGAGAGAGAGAGAGAGAGAAAGAGAGAGAGAGAGAGAGATCGAGCATTGGGGAGGCACGACGGCGGTGAAGCAGTTGAGCGTGACGTAGCGGCGTCTCTTTCTTCTTCGCGGTGAGAAATCCTCCACGGCAGGAGCATAGAGGGGTGAGTGACACACCATTGCCCTCTTTTGAGCTTACTAGTTAAGCTAGTTGTGTGCTTGGAGCCGTCTATGGCTCGCACACAGTGTTAGGCAAGGCCCTTGCTTCAACAGTGCGGAAAGGAGCGCACAGATGGTCTATTAAAGAGCAATGTGCAATAAGTGCTTCCATACTTACCTCAGCAGGGGACCAAGAGGAGAGATGGTTATATCTCAATAAGGGTCCAAAAGAAGGTAGTCTATCAAAGAGAAATGTGCATCTAATGGATCTTAAAATACCTTAGGGTTAGCTTCATTAAAGACCTCCAATGGTTAGTGGTAAAAGTCTTTTGACCTTAGGCAAGCTAGAGCTAAGCTTGAGGTGGGAAGGCGACCTAAGCTTGAGGTGCTTGTCATGCTTGATGACTAAGGTGCTTGAGGTGCTTGTCATGCGTGATGACTAAGGTACTTGAGGTTCTTGTCATACTTAATGGGGGGTAAGGTGCTTGAGTAAAAAAGAGACCTTGCACACTGAATGAGAAAGGTGCTTGAGAAGCTTCCCATAAATGGGGGGTAAGTGCTTGAGTCAAAAAGAGACCCTACAAACTTAATAAGGAAGGTGCTTGAGAAGCTTCCCAGACATGGGGGTTAAGGTGCTTTAGTAAAAAAGAGACCCTACAAACTTAATGAGGAAGGTGCTTGAGAAGCTTCCTATGCATGAAACTACCAAAGTTAGGGGAATCTTTGACTTAACTTTTCACTCACCCAAAGGGCACCCCTTTTTCAAAGGGCACATGGGACACATGTCAGACTCTCCCTATGCTTAACCGTGCATGGTGTGCTTAAATGCTATTGGTTGGGCTAAAGAGGGGTCCAATGAGCTTCTAGTTCCATCCAAAAAATAACTAGATACTTTGAAGCTCTCTCTCTCTCTAAGGGGTAAGGAGGACACTTATCCGAAGACTACCCATGTACTTGAATGCATGCTGCATGTGATTGGCTAGGGGGGGCAGGGGTCCAATGAGCTTGAAACATGTGTAGAAGATACAACTCACCCTAAGCAAGCAAGAGGGGTGCTGGGGGGATATACACCACATACACACCCATTTTGTGGATTCATTCTCACTTGATGAAAGTTGAGGAACTCCACCTCCTTCTCTAAGCTTGTGAGAAGTGAGAGCCTACACCAACACTCTTGGCTATGGAATGCAAATCCAACCAAGAGACATGCTTCAATGCTTAAGGTTGCCATCTTCTCCATCTTCATTACTATGGTATTATGTATGCTAGCAAGAAGAGTGATGATCAGTGAGGAAGTATTTCTTTCTCCTATGGAATGTTTCTTCTTTCTCTTCCCTATCCTTATTCCCCGCTAGCTCTCTCCACCTTCGAAGGTGTTTGAGGCCTTGGGACTGAGGCTTGGGATAGTTAATGCTTTGTACAAATTTTATGTTATGTTTGTGATGCATGAAGCTTTCCATATTCATTGCATCACCTAGGTCACAAGGAACACAAAGATTGTATTGTACCAAGTCTCTTTTGATGGGAGAAACTATAATACAAATGCCTATTGGAGGGGGGACCGGCTCCGTATGAATCCGGTCCTCAGCTATTATCATGTTCTCTAAACTCTCTCTCTTGCAAAAGTATTATTCATGCCAAGTTAATGAAGTACCATATTTATGTTGATACCATCAATTAAGTTCACCCGCTATGATCACAGAGTAATCGCACAAAAGTGCTTCACCTAATTTCCTAATTCTGCTACTCTCAAAGTTCATAGGCCATTTCCATTACACCTTGTATGGGGATTGCGGATCTGAATCTTCAGGAATGTCGAACTTGAAAACATTACCCTCTTTCTTGGGAGATAACGAAGATGAATCCATAGTGTGTAAGACCACTGAAGTAAAAAGAGCTGAACAGACCCTAGAAGTAGACAACATTCATTCAATCATATCTACACCCATCCAATGTACTCTTACTTTGGGAAAACTGTTAAAACTCAGACCATATTTATGGAATTATCTACAGAAAACCCTACAGAAGGTTGGGATAATGGGGCTAATCTAAAATTTTTTGGAAAATTTGAAAAACAAAATGGACACAAAGAGATTCAATCTATTCCAATGAACAAAGTTGGATAATATTACAAAGGGGAAGAAGGAAACACAACCCTTTCAGTGAAATATAATGACATTGAAACCATGGCAATACTAGATAGTGGAGCAGGCATAGCCATAGCCATGAAAGCAGTATGGGAATCCTGGGGGCAACCAGCCATTAGACAAACTCGAATGAAATTGCAATTGGCAGACGGACATATTGAAAGACCCTTAGGGCTGCTTGAAAAAGTGATAGTCAATTCCTGTGGAATTGAATATCAACACACTTTTGCCATAGTAGACTTTGGGAAAAAAGTCAATTACAAAATCATATTGGGAAGACCTTTCATGCGACAGGTACATCTTATCCAAGATTGGGAAAACAATTATCTGTACTTGAAACAAGTGGGATCTATAACAAGGGTTAATCTAAAAGATCCTACTTTTAGAGATGTCATGAAAATGCCCATACAAGAGTTTGACTCGGTCTCTTCGCCTAAAACTAAGCTTCCCTCTTGGTTAAACAAAGACACTCCTATTTGGATGTGTGGACTTAAAACGAGAAGAATGTATCTTAGAAAGGGATTGCACAGACGAAGCCTATGTACCTGAACCCTTTTCGGAATATTTTTTTGCGCCATTTGAGTGGACTCAAATTTTAGCGACAATGGATGTATGTGTGAATACGTCTAAGCCTACTCAATTTTTCAATAAGGACGTCTATGATATAATTCCCATCCAAATGATTTCAACCCTCAACATTGAAGATGAAAGTGAGGAACCCAAGGACTTGATGAAAGCTCAACAAGTCTTTTCAAACCTCTACTACGATGCAACAGATGAGTTAGATGAACACTCAACTACCTCAAAAGATTCGGGGTCAGAAAAAGAACATGTGAGAGCTAAGATACTCTTGAAAGGAGGGGAGGAATTTTTTTTTACTTTCCTAACCAGAAATCAAGAGGACAAAAATGGTATAGACAAAAAAGAGACACCAAAAATGTGAAAACAAGACCTATGCCATCAGTCTCCAGTAGAACACAATTCCTGATGCAGATAGATGCACATGATTGTGTCAAGGACAAAATCACTTGCAGATATCCTTCAAATGAAAATCCAGAAATGTTAAAAACATCGAGAAAAACAAGGAGGGATACTCAAGCAAAATAAAAAAAACAGGACAAGGAGCCAATCATGACACGAGTTGAGGGAAAAAAGGAGATATATACGATTGAAATGGAAACCACAAAAGAATCATTTTTGAACAACTTCTTAGAGAACTACGAAAACAAGGTGAGTCCTACGAAGGGCCCGATAACGCAAAAAAGATAGACTTGGTTGAACCAGGGGAAGAACTTAGGCGTGCCTACATTGCAAATGACCTAACAAAGGAAGAAGAAGAGCTTTTGCTAAGCTTGCTAAAAGAATACCGATATTTCTTCACTTGGTCTTACAAAGATCTCAAGGGTGTTGATTCAAAAATTTGTCAACATACCATACCCATGAGAGATGATGCAAAACCAAGTAGACAAAGGCCATACACATATAATGAAACATTTTCCAGGAAAATCAAAGAAGAGATTGAGAAACTAAAGGAAGTAGAATTCATTTACAAAATTGAACACACAGACTGGGTGTCTCCAATTGTGGTAGTACCCAAGAAGAATGAAAAATTATGAGTGTGTGTCAATCTCAAAGAAGTGAATGCAGCTACCATTAGAGACAACTTTTCTCTTTCAATCACTAAGCATGTTTTAAAACGAATTGCAAGAAAAGAAGCTTACAGTTTCTTAGATGGCTTTTCGGGATACAATCAACTTTTGGTTGACCCAAAAGATCAGCATAAAACTGCTTTTGCAACGGAATGGGGTATTTTTTCCTATTGGGTTAACTAATGCTCCTGCCACCTTTCAAAGATTGATGAGCCATGCTTTTATAGAATATCTGAGGAAATTCTTGGAAGTATATATGGATGATCTATGCGTATATTCATCAATCCAGGCTGATCATTATGAACACCTCAAAAAGGTGTTCAAAAAATGTAGACTTTATAGGATTTGCCTAAATTCTGAAAAGTGCACATTCATGGGTAGACAAGGAAAAATTCTTGGACATATAGTGTCTAAAAATGTCATAGCTACTGATATTGAAAAAATTCATGTCATTGTTGATTTGCCTAGACCAACAACAGTCAAGGGGGTTCAAGCCTTCATGGGGCATTGTGGATATTACAGACGGTTCATTTACATGTACGCTATAATTGCAAAACCCATGTAAAGCTTGATTACACACTTTGAATGGACCGAGCCATGTGAAGAATCCTTCATGAAGCTTAAGCAAGATCTCACCTCAGCTCCAATATTAAAAGCACCAGATTGGAATAAGATATTCCACATACATGTAGATGCTTCCAATTTTTCTATCGGTTGTATACTAGCTCAACCAGGAGATGGGAAAATTGAATTTCCTATTTCTTATGCTAGCTGACAATTGAACATGGCAAAAAAGAATTACACTACCACAGAAAGGGAAGGATTAGGAATGATCTATGGTGTTAAAAAGTATAGACATTACCTATTAGTCAACAAGTTTGTGTTATTTGTAGAACACCAAGCTTTGTTGTATTTGGTCAACAAGCCATGCAGCACAGGAAGAATAGTGAGATGGTTCATCATTCTTTTGAATTTGATTTCAGTGTGGTTGTAAAAAAGGGCACTACACATCAAAGAACAGATCATTTGTCAAGGATTGTTTTAGGAGAATCACCTAAAGGGGTAGACGATGATCTACTAGATGCCTATTTGTTCTCCATGGAAATGATACCTCGATGGTCGGAAAACATGGTATCATTGATGACATAGCTTAAGTGGATTCACAAATACCACTTCCTATTACAATCGGATTAATCGAGCAATCGGTTATGTATCAATTACTAGATGGTAGGCTATACAAAAGAAATCAAGAAGGAATATTGCTCTTATGTATTAATCCTGAAGAGAAAAACCAGTCCCTAAGTCAAGCACATATTACCACAGTAGGACTTCACTTTGTGGAAGACCCAACTATTCGATAAATTTTGAGACTTGGAGTATTTTGGCCAACTATGAGGAGTGATGTTCGATCTTTTGTAAAGGATTGTCCTCAATGTAGAAAACAAACACACATACCTCATGTAACATTGTTTCAAATGTCACCTCTTCCTAAGTGGAGTAACTATTTAGTCACTTACTTATCAAGCCGAACATTTCTTGAGGATATGAGTAAACGTTGTCAATGAGCAATTGAAATTGAAGCAAGATACTAGTCTCTTGCTGGGAACCAATTGTATCGGAGAGGTAAAGATCAATATTTGTGTGCACGTATATCGCACGTGTCAATGCAAGGAACTTGACGATACACTGTGTGCGAGCCACAAATGGCTCCAAGCATACAACAAGCCTAAACTAGTAAGCTGAAAGATGGCGATGGTGTGTCGCTCACCACTCTATGCTTGTTGTCATGGAGGATTCCTCGCCGTGAAGAAGAAGGAGCCGTTGTTGCGCCGCGCTCAACCGCTTCACCACTGTCGTGCCGTCGTCGCAATGCTCGATCTCTCTCTCTCTCTCTCTCTCTCTCTCTCTCTCTCTCTCTCTCTCTCTCTCTCTCTCTCTCTCTCTCTCACGCATACACACACACACACACAAGGAGATGAAGAAGAAGAAGATGGAGATGGAGCAAGAGCACTCTTCAATTGCACAAATGAGAGAATGAGTGAATTTTAGGTCTACTTGAATTATATATAAGCTCGCCCCATTCACACTTGGGCGCCCATGCTAAGCCAACTAATCCCTTGAATGTTCCAGTTAGAGTGCGCCTCTCATCGGCCGATCACTCTTACCCTTTTCCCATTGGACCGACAAGCCCGGTACCTGACTCTACCAAATAAATAATACGACATCCGTTGTAGGTGATAGGAATGTGTGTGAGGGTTAACATGCCCCCCTTACTGATGTAGATTCCGTCCTCAGAATCTATTGAGTTGAAGATTTTTGTTGAGGTGGAAGAGCATTTGAGATGAATGTCCATATCCTTCTTCAGTCACTGCAAAATCAAACAACATTGGCATAGTAATTGCATTCTCATATATAATTAAAAATCATATGCAGTTTTAAGCAGACAAATTGATTGGTAATAGAATTTTAAACCATTTGTTAGCAATAAACATTAAATTGCAATATAATCAAACACAAACAATTGTAAAGATGAAAAATTAAACAAGTTTGGAGTCACTAATTTAACGGTCGAAAGGCACTAAAAATTGACTATTAATACCATGGATAAGCTTCTTAATTTGCTCTAGTCAATTAAGTTATTTAATCGTGAGAGCCAAGTATTTCATGTTCGAGGGCTGACTAGAGGCTATACCTGGAAGACCTTGTAGTTAAACTACGATAAAAGGAATTTCTCATGAAATCATTGCCTAGCTGATTACTTTTTCTTTGACCCCCCAAAGTCTTTTCACATTGTTTCAATTTTGATGTGTGTGCTTATTTTGTATGCCTTGGGTTTTTTGCTTTTCAAGGAAAAGCGCCCACACTGGGAACCTCTAGGGCTCTAGTACCATAGGTGATACATGTGAGTGAAGTACCAAATCAAGCTGATATTTCTCTTCCAGCTTAAGATTTTACAGTGTGGCACTTTGATTTTTTTGTTTGTTCGTTTTCAACATTTTAATTTTGTAACTTTGGGGGGTCATATAACATTGTTACACCTCCCCAGGCTCATCACACTAGTAAACTCCCTTTATAATACTGAAGCTAAAGGTCAATAGGGACTAAGCCCACTAGAAAGCCCTAGTACATTGCACACAATGTTGCCTAAATCAGATTAAGAACCTAAGTAACCATAGATTATTAGGAAAGCATTCCCCATGGTATTAAGAGAAGATCTCTACACATAGCTTGGTCAAACTAGCTTATTTGGACTACTTGATTTTTAAACCTAGACAAGTGATTATAACAAAAAATTACATTGAATTTAATGTTTGATACTAAGAAAATGTGTTGAATATTATGCTACCAATCACAATTAAAGCAGACAAACATGGATGCAAAAAGATAAGGGGAAATGCTAATGGACAAGAAACACCTGTTTGTGTTGATGATCGAGCTTGATTTGAAAAGTGGATGAGAGAAAGATTCCATGAAGGTACAAATCCTAACCACAGCAACACATTCCTGTACACATGACAAAACACAAAGAATACCTCTAGGAGGCACATCAGTGGGAAGAAAGAACTTTTCTAATCACTAAAATCTAAAACAGAAACACTCCTATCCTATCCTACCTACCCTCCATCACTCGAGTGATGAGGATCAAGGGTGTTTGGATGACATAGGTTTTTGTTTAAGTGTACCGGATGTGAATGTGTAGGTCTGGATCAATGTTTTGACTTTTATTATGCATACTCGTTTGCTAATTGCTCTTGCTCTTTATTATTTTTGTTTTTTGTGAGTTTAAGGCTTTATATATACATTCCCTAAGATTGGGAGATTGGGAGGTCAGGGAAAGAAGGTTGAGATGGAAGCAAGTGAATGATGGATGTCAGCAAACACTCCCCCCTTCCTTGGGTAGATCATACCGTTTGAAATGATCTTGTCACCCTTTGAAACCAATTATTCCAATTTGTTATAGATGAAGGCTTTAACCAATGGTTTTCGACCGCTCTATGCGTTTCATCTAGTTGAAGGTACTCTCCCATGATTTTATTTGCAACATTGTTGTAGGTGGTGAACTTACAACGGGAGGTGCAAACTCTTTCTTGCTTGTATGGATATGTACAATGGTAGGTGGAGGTTGTGTCGAAGCTTCTATTTTCGTATAGGAACTAATTGAAGAGCAAGAAGCTTCATTTGATTTCCCTGTTCCTGAGCTAGGTGGAACAAATCGTTCTTTCTTTGGTACCCAAAATAGCTCTAGAGCGGGTGTGTAGCATTCCGTGATTTTTTCCTTTCCGCGATCTTGAATTCGTTTTGGAGCCACAGGATTGAGCTCACCTGGGCCCGGTGACAGGTAAGAGCACAATTTAGGTTTTGGCACCCATATTTGATTATTTCGTTTATAGTATCCTTGGAAGCTTGAGTATCGGAGAGTTCAAGGACACTTTCTACATAATTGACTCCCATTACATCAAAGAGAGTCTAGTTATGACGGAAAGGTGGATGAGCATTTTCTTTCAACAACAACCAAAAGCTTCAACAATAAGAACACCGAAAGACCCATAAGCATCTCAAATCCATACAGAGAAGAAATCACTAATCATCGCTAAAGAAAGGTAAAGCTATGGTAAACACTGAAGAAAATCAACCTCACAAAATGACTTTACCTCTGATGATCCTTCATCCAACACTCAATGTAGCCTCTATATCAAGAGCCACACCATCAACAATGCAATGAAAATCGAAGCAAAATTTCTATCAACCCAAGTTTCCATCACCACAAGGTCTTCAAAAGAAGCCGAATAAAGTCAACCAAGTCTTGGTATCCAAAGAGCACATCAATGTCAAATAACCAATTTGGATGCACCAAGCACACAATCAACCTCAACAACCGAAGGTGATAGGGTGGGTAACATCAAATGAGTCAATCACTGCTCAAGACTACTTCCAAAGAAACACTATTGTTTACGCCAAAAGCTTAAAGTAATAGCCTGAACCTACCTTAACCAAAGAATTCTACAAAGAGTGCTATCAACAAAAGACAACCACCTCAATCAGAAAGAACAACTACAAAGAACGAAAAAAGGGATGACCTTCAAAGAAGAAGCAAGCAACACGGCAAGTATGGGTACCGAAGTTAGACTTCAACAAAGCTACCTAGCAAAGACAGGTGCAAAAAATGATGATTCCATTCAAGCTACTCAAGACACAAGAATTTAATGAAGGTGACACTCACATATGGTTGTCAAAAATAGCAGCTCAACTTGGAACAACAAAGATTAGCAGTCATATAGCATAAAATTCCACCCAAAGGCACGAAAATACAAAGAAGATCTAGCAAAATTAAATCACCACTAAGGCTGCTACAACCTCTAGATGGATACCTCATCTTCAACTCGCTTTTACAATGGTAATCATTAGGTCTGGATACCAAAGCCTAGTCTGCATCAAGTCATCAAGCAAACTGAGCAAATACAAAGAACAGTCACATAAGAATCAAAAATAAGGTGGGTTCCAAAATTGTTAGTGAAAAATCAATCACAAAGAATCCACACACATCAACCACCACTTCACATGGGAGATAAAGCAAATTCCATTGGTCCCTACAATAGATGACAAGCTTGTTTCACACATAAGTATTAATATTCAACAAACAAAGCAAGTGGAGCCAAAGCATGCCAACCTACTGGAGAAATTGGTGGCATCCATAGACCAACACAATGAAAGATTCATAAATCTCCAAGAACTTATGGAATTGGGTTTCTAGCCTTGAACAAGTGCGTCCAAGTCACCGTTAAAAATACATGGCATAAAAATCAAAGTCAAACTGCTAAGCCACTAAATGAGCGAGGCGTTAATCCCAAAGCTTCAAGTAATATTCTCTGTTATCTAAGCGTCTTAAATATTCTAAGTATTGCTCAAGCTAAAAGAATTGATTATATTTATGTTTTCTTGCTCATGCTAGTGATAGCCGTTTTTCGGCTCTCTGTGATTTCCATAGTGAGTTATCCCCCCCCTATCAAATCACTCAAACACTGTGGTTACCCTCACCCTTTCACTGTACATAGGCGTGCGTGAGTCACGGGACCTTTCCCATATATTCTTAAAAAACCCTCAATTAGCTAGTCATTGGGCTAGTTGAGCCAAAAAAAATAAAAAATATAAGTATATTATGGCCCATGCGTATGTAAATATTTCTTTGTATATAGGGCCTAAATAAAAGATTTTTTCATAATTATTTTGATATTTATTTAAATATTTCTACTTAGGTTGTGTTATTTATGCTCTGTACATTGCCTCACCATTACCACAATTTTTTCTTACCATTTTTCATACTCTTTATTCCATATAGAAATATTTTCATGTAAGCTTCTCTTATATTTGGTGTAACTCCACCCCAACAAAAATCCAAAAAAACTAGTTTTATTTATGTGATTTTTCCCTTCCTACATCTATTTTGTTTTTTTTTCTAAAAAATTATAACACCAAGAATATTTATCTTTTTATGGTAGCCTCATAATGAGAGAGATTTCTTTTGACCCCTTTATATTTTTTCCACTTATATTATTTATATTTGACATGTACATATTTTTTAGACCCCTCAATATTTGATTTTCTTAGTTGTACTATTCACTTATATCATGATCTCAACAATATCTTCAATTATAGATCTACCAAATAAGGTCAAGGGTAGGTGGCATGCATACATGCACTATGGAGGGCTCACTCTTGGAGGTATTCAAAAGAATCATCCAAAGAAGGACCCCACAAGGACCTTGTGCAGTGGAAAAAAACAATCGGTTTTGCTGAATTTTTAAAGTTCACTTGTTCTCCGAATTTGAAAAGGTGTACAAACAAAAGTTGTAGCTCGTGGGCTGAACTTTTGCCTCAAAGTTTTTCATATTTTTTTGAGCTACGAGCTGTGAGCTATGATTTTTTTAGTGGACCTCAGTTTTCCCATGCTATGCAGCCACACTCTCTCTTCCACTTTATCATTTTCCTCTTTCACACACCTTCTCCACTCATCATCCCCACCTCTCTCACCACTCCTCTTTGCACCCTACTCACCTTCTCCTCAACCTTGAAGAATAAGAGAAACCATGGTAAACTCATACCTCCCACACACAATTCCATTCCAAAATTGACCACCTAGTCTCATTTTTCCTCCTCCAAATTACCCATATCTATAAAAAAACCACAAAATTCAGCCTCTTCTCTCAAAAGACAATATCATGGTGGTTGATTACTCAGCTTCAATTACCTTGTCTCTCAAGGAAGGTCAAGAGTGGAGAAAAAATGTACCGTCAAAGCTAGTGGACCGTCAACAAGCGTCAAAATTGGCCCTACTCAAGACACTTGGAGCATCAACCTTGTAAGAAATCCACCTTTTCTTACCTCTTAAGAGTTTTTCTTCCTTATTTGTATCCTACATGGATACTCCCATTGTAAATATCCAATTCCATTTGTAAATTAATACTAACTCTACTAACACTAACCCACTATGAAAAGTCCTATCACCTCCATTTCTTTCCTCTCTCTTTCCCCACCAACTTCTTGATAATTCCAAGCAAAAGAAATTAGATAAATTGCTGAAAATCTAACCCAACCATGGTTAGAGGAGTAACCCTAGCCTTCAAAATTGCTATAAAAGGAGGGTGTAGCTAGCACAAAAGGAGGGAGCCATAAGCAAGAGCACTATGCTATAGCTTGAGAAGCCAAGCTCAACCTCTCTAGAAGGAGCTCTTGAGTGGAAGCTCATTGTCTTATGCATGTGCATGTGTTGTAATAGGGGATTAGCAAGGGAACTCTATGCCATTGTAAGAGAGAGAGTGATCATTCAATTGAGAGTAGGAAATCTATCATTTCTCCTACTAGTGTAAGCCCAACATTTGCTGAATCAAGGAGGGTGGATTTGGACTAAGCTTGGATACTTTGTCTCCCTTTCAACGTGAAGTAATGGACAACAATGATGCGTAAGTGTCTTGGTGTTTTTTTGTTAAGTTCTTGATAGATTGTCTCTGGTGTTGTCATCAATCTAGCCATAAATCCCACATACTGTAAGAGGGCGACAGGGTGGAGAGGACTCCCCTGGCTTTAAGACAGTGATTGGGGTGGCTTTTTTTGTGATGTGTTGTGGTGAAATTTATGCAAGCTATGTTGAACAAATACTAATCTCACTTTGATTTGTCATGACAGATTTGTAAGAAGGTATTAATGCAACAAGCACCCCCTCCCCCTTTCTCTCTCTTTCTTAAATATATAGTTGTGTTTGCTTGATCATTGCCGATACGTTTCAAAGCAGCCCGATCACTACCTCTCTCTCTCTCTCTCTCTCTCTCTCTCTCTCTCTCTCTCTCGTGTTTTAGTGTGTGAGAGTGTTCCATTGGTGTTAGGGTTAGTGTAAATTCCTTGCTTGTTTGTGGGTTGCTCTAACGATTCTCCTCTTTTGCGTCCTAGTTCGCTCTTAAACTAGGTGGTGCCCCTTGTGTAGTTGGGATTTGGCTGTGGGTTTGTTGTTTTGGTTTGTGTTGTGTTGTGCCCCAGCCCCATTGAGCAGCACGGGAGCCTTGAAGGGTGTCTAGAGGTTGCTCTTCTTGTTGCCCGCCCCGGACCGCCTCAAATTGGTGCCCCCACTGAGGACAGGCTTGTGTTTGTTTTGTGAAGGCTCAACCTTTAGCATAATCAAGTAGCTTGCATGAATCACGAGAATTTGTATGATCCCTTCATTCCCATTGCAAGGCAAAAGGTACACATAATTGTTAGTACTAAGTTGCAATTTCAACGTGTCATTCGTAGAATTTTAGGTCCTCTTAGGTTGGCCGAGATAAACGCTTCAGTAAATCCTTTTATTTTGCCTCTTATTAGGTACGACCTTAGTTTGGACGTCTATATTTTTGTTTTGTTTTAAGCATTAGGTCATGCATAGACCATGGATAATGGCCCAGGAATAGAGGTTTTCCCCTTCCATTTCACTCCACACATTAGAATAAACATTGCAATTAGTAGGAAAATCCATTTTCAACAACGTATGGTGTTCATGTTTGGTGCCCAAAGAGTAGGAGAAATTCTTGCATCACCAAACCCTGTCATTTTACCTCTCATCAACTACCACACTTCTTTTGATGTACATGTGTTCATTTTATTTTAAAATGAAGTGCAGCCCGGCAAAATAGTGTGTATGTAAGTTTTTCTTTGTCCAAGTTGTTACAAGAAACAAAAAAACGATCATTTGTTCTAACTGGGAATGTGTGTGCAGTGAAAGTTCAATCCTTAGAGATCTAGCTCTATTACCAATTGAGTTGCAGGAGCAAGTAGTAAGGCGTCTCCCTCATAACAAGAGGGTGGTGAAGTTAAGACGGAAGGTCCTACGCATGGATTCCATTTTCCTCTTGTTGTTGGGCACTAAGGAAGACCGTGCATTCATCCAACTAGGTGTGCCCTAAGATTGGTAAATAGAGTGAAATTTGGCGTTTGGCGAGTGCATTTCACCATTGAGGAAGACTCTTCAGGAAACTTGCGGCCAGAGTTCATGCTTCATAGACTCACATTTGGTGAATTTTTCCCTCATTTGCGTCTTATTAATAGTCTTCCTTTCGCTTTCAACAAAGGAGATAGGGAGCTATTCAGAGCTTGTCTTAATAAAGAGAGCATAGAGAAGATTGCAAATTTGTATAAATTCTCATCCTTCTCTACATTCTATGACACTTTGTTCATAGAGACATTGTAAATCTCTTTATGCTTTTGAATGATTTAACCATAATCCTAAGGAGTTTTTGTCCAAGAATTTTGTAGCACAAGTGGAGTCTTTAAATCTTGCAAACTTGATTGGACTTGATGAGGATGTTCTTTATGAAATTGTGAGAAGGTTGCCTCACTCCGACTGTGTGGAACTCGAAGGAAAGGAGCTCCTAGTCAATTGCTACTTTCTCACGGCCTTCGACGAGCATGAAGATCTAGTTTTTATACAAACCGCTTGTGCATTGGGAATTGTAGATCAAGTGCAATTTATCACTTGGGACGTGGTTGCTCTTTTGGATCCAGAAAATGAAGTTCTAGAGATTTCTGTTTATCACCTTAGCTTTGAAGAATTTCAACCCTTCTTAGAGCTCATCAATAGTCTACCCTTTTGTTTTGATCAAACAAATCGAGACCTTATTGAAGCTTGGATAGCTGAAGAAGAAAACCTAGAGTGGTATTTTCTCACTTCTTCATTTGCAGGCGAGTGGTTCTAAATCTCTATTGTATCCCTTATTGTAACTCGTGTTGTAATCTTTCATAATAATGGAGAGCCAATGCCAAATGTTTGGATATCCTCTTTTCTTTGGAGAGCCTGGAGAGGATGCAGAATTATTTTTAGCAAATTTCAAGATGTCTTGCCGTATCAAGAGGATAGTAGCCGATCAAGAACGTGTAGAAATGTTTGAGGTGGTCCTTAGGAAAGATGCTAGTACTTGGTTTGACTCTTTGCCTGAGGAAGTTAAGGTGAATTACACAGAAGTTTTGAATCGTTTTAAGAGATACTTTTTTGATCCCCAAAACACTCAAAAACTATGGCAAGACATTGTTTCTCATAAGAAAAAAGACTTAGATGACTACTACTTGTACAAGCAAGAGTTTCTACGTCTTTGGGCTCTATGGATACGAAATGTTGCTAACCCTGGTGATGGTGCAGAATTTTTAAAGAAGGAGAGGTTCATAGCCGGACTCTTTCCTGACCTTAAGGTAAAAGTTGAGGCGGGTGCACCTGCTACCTTTGATGCAGCTGAAACTAGGGCTGCTGAGAAATATAGGAAACTCAAGTGCGTAAGGGGAGAGGTCCCAATAGAAGGTCTTAGACCCAAAGGTAAGTCACAAGCATCAACATCTAGGGAGCTTCCTGAGGTAACGGCTGAAGTGATTGAGAAGTTAAATGAATCTTTAAGCAGCCTGTCAATTCACCTTGCACAAGCTGTAGGTCCAAAGGGACAAGCAAAGAAGTCAGAAGAGAGAGAGCCACAAACTAGGAGAGTCTTGCAATGTTGGAATTGCGGAGAGTCTGGACATGGGATGTATAATTGTCCTTGGCCCCGTGGAGAGCCAGGGAGACCTAACTTGAATTACCCAGTGATGAATGCAGGAGAAGGAGCTGGTCAACAACCAAGGCTTCTACAAAGGCCAAATGGACCAAGACCACCTCCACAAGGGGTAGAAGGAGTTCCACCTTTGCCAGATCCAAATGTGCATGTGGTAGAGGTGACAAATTCAAATGAGGTTGACATGGAAGCCAATGGCATTAAGCGTGGCCGAGGAAAAGGTAAAGAGAAAGAGGGTGTCCCATCACAGAGTGACCATGGACAAGGCAAAAAGGCAAAGGAGACCAAGGAAGCTAAGAGGACTCGACGTCGTATCAATCTCCCAGACTTCCCTCTTGGACATGGTATGGCTCCATACAACCTGTTGGAAGACATGCGAGGTAAGGGTCCTGATATCTCATGGCCTCAGTTTCTTGCATTATGCCCACAAGTTAGGAGGGATTTAACAAAGGCAGTTAGCACTAGGAGAAAGGTAAAAGGGAGTTTTCCTGTTGTAAAAATTGCACATGCTGAAATGAACGAGGATATTACACCTGTGCTAGATTGTTACATAAAAGGAAGATTGGTTAGGAAAGGTCTAGTGGATGGGGGTGCACAAATTTGCATCATGACAGAAGGGCTCATGCAAAGACTAGGCATGCTGTGCGCTCCTTGCCGCACTGTCGAAGCAAGGGACTTGCCAATACACCGTGTGGGAGCCCCAAACGGCTCCAAGCACACAACAAGCCTAAACTAGCAAGCTCAAGAGAACAAAGGGTGTGTCACTCACCGCTCTACGCTCGCCTTCGTGGTGGATTCCTCGCCGCGATGAAGAAGAAGCTGCAGTCGTGCCGCGCTCAACCGCTTCGCCGCTGTCGTTCCTTCGTAATGCTCAATCGCACACACACTCTCCCTCTCTCTCTCTCTCACACACACACACACAAGGAGGTGAAGAAGAAGAAGATGGAGATGGAGCAAGAGCACTCTTCTATTGCACAAATGAGAGAACGAGTAAAAATTAGGTTTAGTTGGCTTTTATAGGAGCTCACCCCATTCACACTTGGGCGCCCATGCTTAACCAACTAATCCCTTGAATGTCCAAGTTAAAGTGCGCCTCTCATCGGCGATCACTCTACCTTTCTTTATTGGTCCGACAAGCCCGGTACCTGACTCTACCAAATACATAATACACGTCCGTCGTAGGTGATGGGGTGTCCGTGTGCCGTGAGGGTTAACATGCCCCCCTTCCTGATGTAGATTCCGTCCTCGGAAGCTATTGAGTTGAAGTTGGTTCGTCGAGGTGGAAGAGCATTTGAGATGAATGTCCTTAGCCTTCTTCAGTCACTGCAAAATCAAACAACATTGGCACAGTAATTGCATTCTCTTAAAAAGCATATGCAGTTTTAGGTAGACACATTGATTGGTCAAAGAATTTCAAACAATTTGGTAGCAATGAACATTAAATTGCAATGTAATCAAATGCATAAACAGATGTAAAGGTAGAAAATTAAACAAGTCTGGGGTCGCTAATTTGACGGTCGAAAAGCACTAGAGATCGAATATTAATACCATGGGTAAGCTTCTTAATTTTCTGTGGTCAATTAAGTTGTTTAATCGCGAGAGCCAAGTATTCATGTTCGAGGGCTGACTAGAGGCTATATCTAGAAAACCTTGTAGTTAAGCTACCATAAAAGGAATTTCTCATGAAATCATCGCCTGACTGATTACTTTTTCTTTGACCCCCCAAGGTCTTTTCACAGTGATTCAATTATGAAGTGGGTGCTTATTTTGTATGCCTTGGGTTTTTTGCTTTTCAAGGAAAAGCGCCCACACTCGGAACCTCTAGGGCTCTAGTACCATAGGCAATACATGTGAGTGAAGTACCAAATTAAGCCGAGATTTCTCTTCTAGCTTAAAATTTTACATTGTGGCACTTTGATTTTTTGTTTGTTCATTTTCAGCATTTTAATTTTGTAACTTTGGGGGGTCATATAACACTGTTACCCTCCCCAGGCTCATCACATTAGTAAACTCCCTTTATAATACTTAAGCTAAAGGTCAACAGGGTCAAGCCCACTAGAAAGCCCTAGTACATTTCATACAATGCTGCCTAAATCGGATTAAGAACCTAAGTAACCATTGCTTATTAGGAAGGCATTCCCCATGGTATTAAGAGAAGATTTCTAATACCTAGATTGGTCAAACTAGCTTAGTCGGACTGCTTGATTTTTACACCTAAACAAGTGATTATGACAAAAGATTGCATTGAATTAAATGTTTGATACTAAGCCAATGCGCTGAATATTATGCTACCAATCACAATCAAAGCAGACAAACATGGATGCAAAAAGATAAGGGCAATGCTAATGGACAAGAAACACCTGTTTGTGTCGATGGTCGCGCTTGATTTGAAGATTCCATGAAGGTCCAAATCCTATCAATAGCAACACGCTTCTTTACACACTAGGAAACAAAAGGAATACCTCCAGGAGGCACATTAGTGGGAAAAGAGAACTTTTCTAATCACTCAACTCTAAAAGAGAAACACTCCTATCGTACTAATCTTACCTACCCTCCATACCTCAAGTGATGAGGATCAAAGGTGTTTTATGGCATAGGTTTCTGTTTCACTGTACCAGATGTGACATGTATAGGTCTGAGTCAATGTTTTGACTTTAATGTGCATACTCGTTTGCTAATTGCTCTTGCTCTTTTTTTTTTTCTTTTTTTTGTGAGTATAAAGCTTTATATGTTCATTCCCTAAGATTGGAATTGAGAGGTCAGGGAAAAAGGTTGAGAGGGAAACAAATGAATGATGACTGTCAGCAAACACTCCCCCCTTCCTTGGGTAGATCATACAGTTTGAAATGAGCTTGTCACCCTTTGAAACCAATTGTTCCAGTTGGTAATAGGTGAGGATTTTTGCCAGTAATTTTCTATTACCCTAGGTGCCTTGTCAAGCTGCAAGGGTGGTAAGGTACTCTCCCAGGATCGAACTTGAAGTGGTTCATTAGGTGATTCTTGAACACTGGGAGGTGTGGATTCTTTTGTAGCTTCATGGAGGTCCACTAATATAGATGGAGGCTGTGTAGAAGCTTTTACCTCTATGGATGTACTACACGAGGAGCTAGAATCTTCATGGGACTCCCCCCTTCCTGAGCTAGGTGGAACAAATCGTTCTTTCTTTGGTACCCAAACTAGCTCGGGAGCGGGTGTGTAGCATTCTGTGATTTTTTTCTTTCCACGATCATTGATTCGTTTTGGAGCTACGGGATTGGGCTCACTTGGGTCAGGTGATAGGTAAGAGCACAATCTACGTTTTGGCACCCAGATTTGATCATTTCCTTGATAGTAGCCTTGGGCTTCCAATAGTCGTTTAGGGATCCATCGCAACATTTTCTTACTTTTCTTGGAGCGAGTGGTACGTTTCTTACAATGCTTCTGTTTTTTAGCCCTAGCTATGGTCACTAAAGAAGCTTTAGGGACCCACTTGTATGTTTTCTTCGTTACATTAGGATGAGTCTTGTTGGAAGCGATATGCATTGCTTGTAGCATATTTAAGGGTATAGGCATTTCATCCCCCTCAGGTGTTACCCAGGTCGTCCCCCTATTTCCCCAAGTGTCTATGGTTGATGCTAGGTGGACCCAATCCACATTGTCTGATTCCGTCATACCCGGTAACACATCCATGTAAGGAGAATCTTGGCCAATGTCTGTATCCTTCTTACAAGTGTAACAATATTGTAGTGGGGCCGAGTGAACTTTGGTGTCAGAGCGATGATCAATAATGGTTTTACTCCCTAAGGGGTGTACCTTACCAGTCACCAAATCCACTCTAAGGACAGAGTCTTGGAATTGCAAATAGACATGATTTTTAGACCAATCGTGAACCATTTGTGCTTCCCTCATGAATGGTCGTCCTAAAATCATTTCATATGACATAAGGTGTTTAGAGAAATCCATTACAATGAACGTATGTCGTACCTTGTGTCCTAGAACTTTGATCTTAAGATCCTTGAGCATCCCCATAGGTTTGGCTATGGTACCATTTGCCATCGTTACCACAATGTTAGTAACACTGAGGCGGGGTTTTCCCATGGATTCCCAACAATCTTTTGTAACGATGCTAACTCCCGCACCACCATCAAGAATTCCCTTTATAGTTAATCCCTTGGTAGTGATGGGTAGGGTCGCATTAGACTCGTTGCCTTCAAAATACTGCCCTAATTCGTTAATGGGTACCTCGATCACAGACTCGTGTCCATCTAAGTCAAGTGATTGCACATGATTTTCCTCATCAATCATAATTGAGTCAGGCCTATTTGGTTGCGCAAACTGCGGTAATCCCGTTCGTAGCTCTCCGTTAAGGAATGCTCGAAGTGCAAGGAATAACTCAGGATCTCCATACAGCTTTGCTATGATCGTGGTTCGGACCTCAGAAGACATGAAGTCCACTAGTTTGGCAACATTCATTGGCGTTTTGCAGGGTGTAGGTCCTTGACTAGGAACTGGTGAGGATGGAATCTCATATTCCTCAATGGGATCAGGTATTCCTTCGTTAAACATCCTTTCCAACAAGAAGGGTGTATGCTCACTTTCTGATGTCCCGTTCTCACTCCCTTCTTGGATGATACTAGATATGGCTAACGGTCTATGGTTCATGTGGGGTGGATGAACTTGCGTGGGAAACATTGTGTCATGAATTTTGATATGCATGGGTTCTGGTTCTAGTTTCCTTTGAGTCTCCTCCACTAAATCTCTTAGATGTTTCACCTGCTTAATCTCGTCTACTGGGTTTGGGTACGTCCCAATCTTCTTTTTACGATTCTTCCCTTTTTGCCCCTGCGGTTTATCTTGGGGGTCTTGGATTGGATTTGGAAACACTTGTGGTGTTTTCAGAGGCTCCTTATGGTTTACTCTTGTTCGGTTTTCATTTGGTTCCATGTTACGGTTTTCTTTGTCGGTCTTTCTCTTTGTGGTATTCGTTCTAGTCTCCATTGTCTCGATTGAATCTGAATCATCCTCGAGGTCATTCATATACACGGGGTCATCTCCTGTTCCTATGTTTGTTTTGGAACTTGGCTTTGAATTTTCCGTATTCTGCGACCTCGTCCTTCGTGTCTTCTTTTTCTTTGCTTGGATAACTGACGCGGTATCTCTCTCTTCGAGGATATGGCTTGGCCCTTGAAGCATGGACCGTGTAATCGCATAAGCGGGTGCGACGGGTGGTATTGGTGATGTCACACTAGCAATTTTGACCAAATTCAGGGGTGTGATTTTAGGCGCATTTGGGTTATAGGGGCATTGGGCAATCAAGTGATCTATGCCACAACAATTACATGTGAGTATTGGCATTGCAGACGTGCTCCCTTGATTCATTTGCATCTGTGCAGCATTCTTTTGTAGCCTAATAGGGCACTCCGCTACTCGATGTGGTCCACCACACTCGTAGCATTGAAGAGGTGGCCTCCTAGCCTGGGTGTTGATATTTTGACCTCTGGATGCGAGAGCAGCAGCTTGATAAACCGGCTTGACTTGTCCCCAACAATCTTCCATGTAGTATATAGGACATTCTTCCAATGTATCAAGTCCGTAGGCAATACTAGTGTCTATTTCCTCCTCACAGCCATCTGGATAAGCATTTGATGGCTCGCAACCCACTTGGTTCATAGGGGCGACTCTTGGATGCGGGGGCTGCGGTCCTAGCACAGGAGGTGGTAACGGTGTAGCTTGTACAACATTTTGAGATCTAGGGACCATGTGTTGCGGTAGTTGCTCAACAGGTGGAGTGGGCATCAATACAGGAGCTCGAGGTGCATCCGTCCAGGCTACAGGTGGTCTATTTGCCATCATACGTTTGATCATTAAACAATCCTTAGCTTGGTGACCATACCTACCACATGCGTTGCAAGTTCCATTAAATTTTACTCTAAACGTAGGGCACTCACTAGTGCTATGTGGACCTAAGCAAATGGAACACCATTGTTGCTCCCTTCTTGGATACATGTGACTATTTTGAGGGGGTCGATTATCCTTAAGAGACTCTTGGATTGCCTTGGTGAGGTCTGTCAAGAATGTCTCAAATACCTTTGGCTCATTGGCAATGGGCTTTGCACTCATGGGTTCATACTCAATGGCTTGTGAGCTAGTGGATCTCGTGTCGGTAGACACCCTCATGCCTGCTATCATCAAGTTGTCCTCTAATTGGATTGCATTGGCAGTGACATCTTCCCAGGTTGTGATACCTCTAATCACTAGTCCATTATAGATTCCTTCATTCCTCAACCCTCGAATGAATCGATCAAGCAGTTGGTTATTGTTGAAGCGCTCATTTACAGGGCAACGAGAGTTTAAGTGCTTTAGACGACTAATGAAGTCCCTTACTGACTCTCCTTCCTTACGTTCGGCCTTCTGTAGCTGAGATGCTACACCCCAAAGCACACCTTCTCGTATGTACTCCTTTAGAAACAACCATCGAAGGGTAGGGTAGATTGTTTTCTCGTCCACCCTTAGGGTCGTATACCAATCTCCAGCCTTCCCACTTAATGTCAAGCTTAAGGCATTGCACTTATGTAGTTCGTTGCGTTCCCCTAAGGACTCACATACTTGTTCAAACACTTCAATTTGTTTTCTAGCATCTTCGTCCCCATTGAATTTTTGCATGAGTTTGGCAATTTGTACTGCCTTACTTCTAGGCTTTCTATCAGATGCGTGACGCATATTTTTCGCGATAGATCGACCTATGGTTTGAGCAAACGCTGCCAAGTCACCTATGTGAGGAGGCAGGGCCGGTGGAGGTACTCTTGGAATCATATGTGGGAGAGGAACGGGTACCGGTCTTGGCATATGTGTAGATGATGCAGGATATGGAACATAACCGGGCATAGGTCCACTCGGATAAGAGCTAGGGAGCGGCACTCGAGGAGCATAAGCAAGTGGTACAATTGGAGGTGTGGGGGCCATGTGTTCATAAGGGGCTAGAGGCACATACGGTCGAGGCCCCATATTAGGTACTACGACACTAGGTAGTGGCACTGCGCTAACCGTAGATGTCATCGGTACATTCTCTGTCAGGCTTATCCGTGGAGTGAGCACTGTGTTTTCCTTGATAGAGGGTTGAGCCAAGTTAGGGAAGCTAAAGTTTTCGCTCGGAGGCTCAGATTGCATAGAGACCCCAGGTGAAATGACATAAGATGGGTCCATGGGGCTCATTAGAGGAGTCTCCATTTGAGATAGAGTAGGCTGTTGAGCCTTGCTCGTATCTAGAAATCTCATGGGGCCAGTTGAGAGTATATTTACCCCTCGGTTTTGCCTTTCTGATTGAATAATGCCATGGATAACATTACAGATCATTTTTTTTTAATCTTCGATGCTCGTGGCACTAGAGGTGGATTGTACGATCTCTATCCATCCTACATGGTAGGCGTGGCCAGAGTGTAGATCCGTCAACACCTCAGTGTGGAGGTCGTATGTCCAATGATCATTAATGAACAATCCTTCTAGAGTCAACGTGTTAACGGTTTCTTGTGAGGTAGAAGCAATGTTGCTCCCGGTGGTTTTACTTGTCACCAACGGTACTCTAGAGGGAACTTCTGAAGGAGGCAGCTCAACAGGGCCTTCTTGGTAAGAAGTTGGCAGGATATCCACATGGACACTCTTTGGGGGTGTGGGGTCCACGTGCGATGTGAAAGGAGAGTCCACTTCCCCACCCCCTTCGTGTGCTTCATTTGCCTCAGGTTCCGAGCGAGTAGCTCTACCTAATGTTTCCATGAAACGGCTAAACATACTAGTACTAGGCTGTGGAGCTTCGGGAGGTGCATGGCCTTCTCTCTCAGTGTTTTGGTTAGGGTATGCTTCCATGATTTCTGAGTCGGAGGAGGAATCACTAGCGGCTATTTTAGGGTCTTGGGTGGTGCTACCTTGTGTCCCCGTTGAGGGTCTAGAGCTTATCGTGGATGGGTAATGGGTGTCCATATGAACAGAGGCACCCTCAATATGCTCGTGTTCTAGCACCCGCCCAGAGCGTAAGTGCATGTGCTTTTGATACCCTAAGGTGTCAAAAAGTTGCTCTAGGAGGCCTTGTGACTAGTTTTTAGCGTGTTTTTTGTTTGTTTTTTTGCTAGATTTTTTAGAGCGTGTCGTGGAATGGGTTGTGTGATAGCTCGAAACGAGCGTATCGGTCAGAGGGTCGTGCCGTGCTTTACAGCCCTCCGTTTGGTCACTCTATGTCCTCGGAATCCCTAAAATTGTCAATTTCCAGTAGGGAACTAGGCCCAAACTAGAAAGTCTAAGGGTGCAAGTGGGAAGAGAAAGGAGGAGAGTGAAGGACTTGTCCCACATGCTCTCATTCTCTCTTGAGGGAGTAGGGTATATATATAAGAGTGAGTCTAGTATATATCATAAGATTGAGGACTGAGGCCTGGGCCTTGGCCTGGGCTTGGGCTTGGGCTTGGGCTTGGGCTTGGGAAAATGATCCCGATCCCGATCTATCTTTTATACAAACCAACCCGTCCGTTCTAAGAGTCACGTTTTTTATTTTCGCAGATATGCAGAAAATTGAAAAACGCAGAAATGCAGAAATTGCAGAAAAAAACGCAGAAATTGCAGAAAATGCAGATATTGCAGAAAATTAAAAAAAATGCAGAAAATTGCAGAAATTGAAAACGCCGAACTTGAAAATGCATAAATTGCGGAAATTGAAAAACGCAGACAATAGCAGAAATTGAAACTTGACAGCAAATGCAGAAAACGCAAAAAACAGAAATCTCCACACACTCCTTCCCTGCCTTTCCTATGATAGAAATTGCACCACAAGGAAGCGTAAAGTGCTAACCGAGCTTAGTGTAGGGCATATCCCCAGCAGCGGCGCCAAAAATGTGCGCTCCTTGCCGCACTGTCGAAGCAAGGGACTTGCCAATACACCGTGTGCGAGCCCCAAACGGCTCCAAGCACACAACAAGCCTAAACTAGCAAGCTCAAGAGAACAAAGGGTGTGTCACTCACCGCTCTACGCTCGCCTTCGTGGTGGATTCCTCGCCGCGATGAAGAAGAAGCTACAGTCGTGCCGCGCTCAACCGCTTCGCCGCCGTCGTGCCTTCGTAATGCTCAATCGCACACACACTCTCCCTCTCTCTCTCTCTCTCTCTCTCTCTCTCTCACACACACACAAGGAGGTGAAGAAGAAGAAGATGGAGATGGAGCAAGAGCACTCTTCTATTTCACAAATGAGAGAATGAGTAAAAATTAGGTTTAGTTGGCTTTTATAGGAGCTCACCCCATTCACACTTGGGTGCCCATGCTTTACCAACTAATCCCTTGAATGTCCAAGTTAAAGTGCGCCTCTCATCGGCGATCACTCTACCTTTCCCTATTGGTCCGACAAGCCCGATACCTGACTCTACCAAATACATAATACACGTCCGTCGTAGGTGATGGGGTGTCCGTGTGCCGTGAGGGTTAACACATGCACATCCATGAGACACCTGAAATCAAAGTGAAAATGGCAAACAATAGCAAGGCTAGGTGCGTAGGCATTTGTAAAAATGTTTTTGTGGAGGCCTTTGGCATTAAGAAGGCAGTGGATTTTTATGTTATGTCGACCAAGGGAAGTGGTTATCCATTTATCCTAGGAAGACCATGGCTAATGAAAATGCGAGCTTTGCAGGATTGGGAGAGTGGACAGCTAATATGCAGGAATGACAATCACAAGAAGGTTGTCTTTGACATGAAGGAGCAACGCCAAGAGGAGCTCCGTGAAGAATCATCTCGAAGTGAGACGGAAGAAGATTGGACTGAAAACACTTCAGAAGAAGAAAGTAGCGGCAGCATTACTGAAGAGGAGTCCTCCATTGAAGTCATGGGGGTAAGGTTTAAGCCAAACAACCAGGAGACCTCTTCTCGAGGTTTGGAAGAGGTAGGTTCCCAAGAGAACCAAAAGGTGGAAGATGAAGGGATGCTGGAAGGTATGCTATCAACAACACTTACAAAGGATGAAAGAGAGGAGTTCAAATGTGTGCTAAGGAAGTTTCCTAGGCTTTTTGCTAAAGACTACACCGATGTGCGTGGAGTAGATGCTGTTCAACACAAAATTGAGTTGAAGCCAGAGGCCACACCTAAGGCTCAGAAGCTACGAAGGCTAGGAGTCATCAAGGAGCAGGCTTTACTCAAGGAGGTAAGAAAGCTTCTAGCAGCAGGTTTCATTTATCCAGTGGAGAATTCAGAGTGGGTCTCTCCCGTTGTTGTCACTCCTAAGAAAAACGAAAAGTGGAGGGTGTGTGTGGATTACCGTCCACTCAATGAGGCAACAAAAAGAGATCACTTTCCCCTCCCATTTCAGGATGAGATACTAAATGAGGTAGCTGGTCATGAGAAGTACACTGTGTGTGATGGCTACTCAGGTTACTTTCAAATAGGGATTACATTGGAGGATCAATTGAAAACAACCTTTATCACTCTTTGGGGTTGTTATGCTTTTAGAGTCATGCCATTTGGTCTGACAAATGCTCCTGCAACATTCCAACGTTTCATGAATATGGTGTTTCAAGCATTCTTTGGAAAGTCAATTAGGGTGTTCATTGATGATTTCTGTATTTATAGCTCAAAATCATTGCATCTACAAAGGGTAGAACAAGGTTTAAAGAAGCTCCACGACATGGGACGTCAACTCAACCCCGACAAGTGCCATATAGGTGAGGATGAAGTAATCTTGCTTGGTCATAAAGTTTCTTACAAAGGAATTGAGGTGGATCCTTCAAAGGCAAAGGATCTTATTGAGCTCCCATCACCTTAGAGTCTTAAGGAGTTCATCTCTTTCATTCAGAAGGTGAAGTATATGTCACGCTTCATTCACTTAGCCTCGGAGTTGCTTCATCCTTTGCAAAAGTTGACACAACAAGTAGACTTTGCATGGTCAGATGAGCTTGAAGAGTATTTTTGTAACATTAAAGTCATTTTGTCAGAGCTACCAACACTCATGCCTCCTTGTTGGGAGTACACATTCTTTGTTAGCTCTTGTGTTGGGAGGGAAACAATTGGTGCTGTGTTGCTACAACAAGATCCCCACAGTACAAGGATGCGACCCATCTACTTTGCTAGTAGGGTCATGAATGCTTTGGAGAGAGACTACACAGAAGCAGAACTCATGATGCTTTCTCTCATGTTTGCGGTGAGAAAGTTTAGATCCTACCTACTACCAAAACCTTTTGTAATTCTCACTGCAGAAAATTTGTTCCCTTGGGTGTCATCTCAAATGAATCTTAGTACTAGGATCTCAAAGTGGATTATGGAGTTGCAAGAGTTTCAATACTCTTTCAAGATAGAAGATAGTGTGCGTGCACAATTGGCAGGGATCCTCACTTATAGGGTACATGAGAAAGAAATTAAGGTGCCTCAAGTAAAGACCCTACCATTGCCACCACCAAAAAGTATTCCTAATGCTTTTACCTTGTTCTTTGATGGAGCTTTTCGTCGAGCCACAGGAAAAGCAGGGGGAGGGCTAGTGTTGCTCAACCCAAGTGGAGAGGTGGTCATGAAAGAGAAGGTCAATCTACCAGGTTCAACTAGCAACAATGAAGCAGAATACGACACACGACTTCATGGTTTGAAGATGTGCATTGGCCAAGGGATAAAATGTCTCATGGTAAAGGGAGATGCACTTCTCATTGTTAAACAGATTTTAGGCATTTGGGCATGCAAGAATGAAAGCTTAAGGACAAAAGTTCATGCCATTCGTAAGATGTTTAATCAGTTTGAAGAAGTGCAACTATATCATATTCCTAGGAAACAGAATGAAGATGCTGATTTACTTGCACAACAAGTAGTTACATAGGTTGAGAAAGAAGTGCAGGTCATCATGGTGGCAGCAACTGTCAAGCAAGCGAGATACCAGGGATTGGAGTCATTGACTCCCATTATTAGCTACATTTTGGAGGGCGAGTTTCCACAAGACTTCACGAAGGCTCAGAAGAGGAGACTCATGAAGAAGGCAAGCGCATATCTCTTCCTAGAAGGCTCCCTCTATGAAAGAGGGAGGGATCAAGTATGCAGAAGAGTACCAACTATTGAGGAAATTCCAGCCATTCTAAAAGGTTTGCATGAAGAAGCATGTGGTGGTCATTTTGCCCAAGAATTAACTGTGAAGAAGATTTTGCTTGCGGGGTATGTTTGGCCAAGTCTGCATGTGGATGTCCAACATTGGTGTAAAAGCTGTCACAATTGTCAGATAAATGGAAATAGAAGGTTGGTGCATGGTCCAAGGAAAATCGTGCTTGCAAATGGACTGTTTGAAAAGTGGGGCATTGATGCTGTGGGTCCTCTGCCTAGGACAAAAAATGGTAAACTCTACATTCTAGTGGCTGTAGACTATATGACTAGGTGGGTGGAAGCACAAAGTGTGGCAAAGGTAAATGAGAGGACAGTGAGCAAATTTGTCTACACTCACATTTGTTGTAGATTTGGCACACCTTTGGAGATTGTTTCTGATAATGGTCTAGGGTTTAGAAAGGGATCGCTCACAGAAGTCTGTGAAGAACTTCACATTCTACATCGTCACAGTACACCCTACTATCCCCAATCAAATGGTTTGGTAGAAAAAGCTAATGGTGTCATTGCAGGCATCATTAGAAAGATGGTGAAAAACAAGACAAAGTTGTGGGATGACTTCTTGGATGGTGCCTTGTGGGCATATCGAACCACATATAGGGAAGCCACGGAGTTCACACCATTTCACTTGGTCTATGGTCAAGAGGCTTTGCAGCCTATCGAGCTCAACATTCCAACAATGCGACTTCATGGCAAAGGAGCACAAGATGATCAAGAGGTATGGATGGATGGACTGCTTACCTTAGTTGAGCTTGAGTGGAAAAGAGAAGCAGCATACGAGTGCTATAAGAGGAAAGCCACACAGACAAAGGAGAAGCTTGACAAGAAACTGAAGGACAAAGGCATCAATGAAGGAGATCTTGTGCTAAGGTATGACAATCGACTCGATAATCGTTTTGATGCCAAATTTGAAACAAGATGGCAAGGGCCATACATAGTCAAGAAGGCTTTCAATTCAAGTTACTATCAGCTTATGGACTTGAATGGTAAAGAGCACTCCAGGAAAGTAAACGGGTATCGCTTGAAGCACTATTTGAGTCGCATTCTACCAAAGGATCTACCAAAGATCTGTCAAAAGGCCACTGTCTCATGTAAGTATTGTTACATGAAGCATGAGTGTAACTCTAGCCAAAATTCTGAGGGGCCAAGCAATAAAGATCTCGTCAAGGACTCTGAAGCACTCTCTTTGGAAAAGATGCTCTATGATGGTACATGAATATACCATCATCCAGGGGGAGGGCTAATGATAGCCGTTTTTCGGCTCTGTGTGATTGCCATAGTGAGTTATCCCCCCCCTATCAAATCACTCAAACACTGTGGTTACCCTCACCCTTTCACTGTACATAGGCGTGCGTGAGTCACGGGACTTTTCCCATATATTCTTAAAAAACCCTCAATTAGCTAGTCATTGGGCTAGTTGAGCCAAAAAAAATCAAAAGAAATAAAAAATATAAGTATATTATGGCCCATGCGTATGTAAATATTTCTTTGTATATAGGGCCTAAATAAAATATTTTTTCATAATTATTTTGGTATTTATTTAAATATTTCTACCTAGGTTGTGTTATTTATGCTCTGTACATTGCCTCACCATTACCACAATTTTTTCTTACCATTTTTCATACTCTTTATTCCATATAAAAATATTTTCATGTAAGCTTCTCTTATATTTGGTGTAACTCCACCCCAACAAAAATCCAAAAAAACTAGTTTTATTTATGTGATTTTTCCCTTCCTACATCTATTTTGTTTTTTTTTCTAAAAAATTAGAACACCAAGAATATTTATCTTTTTATGGTAGCCTCATAATGAGAGAGATTTCTTTTGACCCCTTTATATTTTTTCCACTTATATTATTTATATTTGACATGTACATATTTTTTAGACCCCTCAATATTTGATTTTCTTAGTTGTACTATTCACTTATATCATGATCTCAACAATATCTTCAATTATAGATCTACCAAATAAGGTCAAGGGTAGGTGGAATGCATACATGCACTATGGAGGGCTCACTCTTGGAGGTATTCAAAAGAATCATCCAAAGAAGGACCCCACAAGGACCTTGTGCAGTGGAAAAAAACGGTCGGTTTTGCTGAATTTTTAAAGTTCACTTGCTCTCCGAATTTGAAAAGGTGATACAAACAAAAGTTGTAGCTCGTGGGCTGAACTTTTGCCTCAAAGTTTTTCATATTTTTTTGAGCTACGAGCTGTGAGCTATGATTTTTTTAGTGGACCTCAGTTTTCCCATGCTATGCAGCCACACTCTCTCTTCCACTTTATCATTTTCCTCTTTCACACACCTTCTCCACTCATCATCCCCACCTCTCTCACAACTCCTCTCTGCACCCTACTCACCTTCTCCTCAACCTTGAAGAATAAGAGAAACCATGGTGAACTCATACCTCCCACACACAATTCCATTCCAAAATTGACCACCTAGTCTCATTTTTCCTCCTCCAAATTACCCATATCTATAAAAAAACCACAAAATTCAGCCTCTTCTCTCAAAAGACAATATCATGGTGGTTGATTACTCAGCTTCAATTACCTTGTCTCTCAAGGAAGGTCAAGAGTGGAGAAAAAATTTACCGTCAAAGCTAGTGGACCGTCAACAAGCGTCAAAATTGGCCCTACTCAAGACACTTGGAGCATCAACCTTGTAAGAAATCCACCTTTTCTTACCTCTTAAGAGTTTTTCTTCCTTATTTGTATCCTACATGGATACTCCCATTGTAAATATCCAATTCCATTTGTAAATTAATACTAACTCTACTAACACTAACCCACTATGAAAAGTCCTATCACCTCCATTTCTCTCCTCTCTCTTTCCCCACCAACTTCTTGATAATTCCAAGCAAAAGAAATTAGATAAATTTCTGAAAATCTAACCCAACCATGGTTAGAGGAGTAACCCTAGCCTTCAAAATTGCTATAAAAGGAGGGTGTAGCTAGCACAAAAGGGGGGAGCCATAAGCAAGAGCACTATGCTATAGCTTGAGAAGCCAAGCTCAACCTCTCTAGAAGGAGCTCTTGAGTGGAAGCTCATTGTCTTATGCATGTGCATGTGTTGTAATAGGGGATTAGCAAGGGAACTCTATGCCATTGTAAGAGAGAGAGTGATCATTCAATTGAGAGTAGGAAATCTATCATTTCTCCTACTAGTGTAAGCCCAACATTTCCTGAATCAAGGAGGGTGGATTTGGACTAAGCTTGGATACTTTGTCTCCCTTCCAATGTGAAGTAATGGACAACAATGATGCATAAGTGTCTTGGTGTTTTTTGTTAAGTTCTTGATAGCTTGTCTCTGGTGTTGTCATCAATCTAGCCATAAATCCCACATACTGTAAGAGGGCGACAGGGTGGAGAGGACTCCCCTGGCTTTAAGACAGTGATTGGGGTGGCTTTTTTTGTGACGTGTTGTGGTGAAATTTACGCAAGCTATGTTGAACAAATACTAATCTCACTTTGATTTGTCATGATAGATTTGTAAGAAGGTATTAATGCAACAAGCACCCCCTCCCCCTTTCTCTCTCTTTCTTAAATATATAGTTGTGTTTGCTTGATCATTGCCGATACGTTTCAAAGCAGCCCGAGCAATACCTCTCTCTCTCTCTCTCTCTCTCTCTCTCTCTCTCTCTCTCTCTCTCTCTCTCTCTCTCTCTCTCTCTCTCTCTCTCTCGTGTTTTAGTGTGTGAGAGTGTTCCATTGGTGTTAGGGTTAGTGTAAATTCCTTGCTTGTTTGTGGGTTGCTCTAACGATTCTCCTCTTTTGCGTCCTAGTTCGCTCTTAAACTAGGTTGTGCCCCAGCCCCATTGAGCAGCACGGGAGCCTTGAAGGGTGTCTAGAGGTTGCTCTTCTTGTTGCCCGCCCCGGACCGCCTCACTAGTATAGGTGAGCATAAGAATCAAAGTCTATATGTTTTACGTTTGGCAAAGTGAAGGAGAAAATCCCAAAGACATTCACGCACTAAGCACATTGATGGAGAAGCTTCTACATCAAAAACCCTTCTTTGAAAGAAGGAATATATTGCGATTTTCTTTGATGTCACATGTGCTACATTTGTTCCTTGAAGCACCCATCAACTCCATCTTTCACACCGCATGCTTTTGTTTGATAGATTTCTCATATACATATAGAGTGTCCCGTAATTGGCACTTGCTTTATCCGACATCATTCATTATCGATGAGCTATCATTGTCCATTTGTCCCCAAAATTCATATACATGATGTACCAGGGTATGTAGATGGCTATCATGGCTTCAAGTTTGAAAAAATTGTATCTTTGACTAGCTAGTTTATACTGTTTTTTTTATATATTATAAATATAATAACCCTTAGCTTGTGACCTCTACTTGTAACCCTCCAACAAAGCTTGGCTTGATTTTGAACTATATTTGGCTTTCCAAGATAACCTTTTTGGATTTCAATCTTGAAAATGACTAATGGGCATCGCTGGCACCTTCTGGATCCTGTTTTCTCCTGCAGACATTTATTGCAAAAGATGACTAATCTGTCATTTTTGCCCCTTTTTCTTCTTGTCAGTATTGTTAGTCCCTTTTGTTTGTTAGGATTCATTATGTCACATACAAGATAGAATATTTCAATATAAAGATCTACTTCTTGTATACGGCCTTGTTGTTGTGTGAAGTGTTAGATGGAAACTTTACACTTGATGGCTGCTTTCATTTAATCGATCACCAACTTTCTTTGACCTTGTAGGCCACCCTATATTTTTATGACCATTCTCAATTATGTATGGCCTTATGTTGTTGTTGCAGGCTGATTGGTGTTCTTTTCTTATCTCTGACATTATGTACCTTCTTCTCTTTGTGCTGCTCAGGCATCTCTACAGTCTTTTCTTCATCTGGATTATGGTATTTTTTTAGTTTTTCTCAAGAAAACCTTAAAAAATGATTGAATAAAACCAAAAATTAGCTCAACTCAAAAAGAAAAATCAAGTTAATGGAAATTTAAACGTTATATACACTATATACATGTCCCTAGGGGCTCACATATGGCTTTTGTCCCCGTACTCCTCTTGTAATGCTATTATGAGGACATATACTTTGAATTTTGTCAAAAAATGTCACAATCAAATGCAAAACATCAATACAACTCACAAAACATTGCCCTCTAATATTCATATATTAGGTTTTCATTTAGAATGCCTCCCCCCCTCCTATTTGGAGTCCTCCTTGATGACAAGGTATCACCAAGGGTATGTGTTGTGCTTGGGCAATCAAAAATTGTGCCTATGCAGGCCTTGTAATGTAGCCCTATTATGCATACACAATCAATGCATGGAAAAGATTTATGATGTGCAAGATGTGGGTATAAGCAATTTGCTTATTGGCATTTGTTGGCGAAGCTTCCTACTCTAAGCAATGTGATGATCTTTGAAGCTCATGTGTCGTTTGCTTGATGGAAGGTTGTAGAGATTTTCTGAAGGCTTACTTATCTGTTTGATGCTTCTTTGGAAGTATAGCCCTGTGGTTGGTTGTCATATTTGGAATTGTTCCACAGTAGTGGGTTCTTTCTAACTGTAATATAATTGAAGGAGGAATTGAAAGAATTCAATCGGCGGTGCAGTAACAAAATTGTTATTGATTACCTTTGGGACCCACTTCTTTGTAATTACTGGTTGTTTTGTTGATGCTGCTTGTTTGCGAACCCATACCTATCCCTGCTTTGTTTGTGTTTGAAGAGACTTCTTTGGTATCCACCTTGTCTTTGTATGAGTCTTCAGTGATCCTTGCTTCAGATCTTGTGCTCTTGGTTAAGGATGAGATTCAGACTTTGGGAGTTGATACTTTGGGAGTTGACAACTTAACCGTTTTGGAATCCAAATGAACTCCTGACCTCTTTGTGCTTGAGTAAACTTTTTTGAAACCCAAATTTGATTTTGAAAGCTTATGACTTTGTGATTTTCTTAGATCTTCTTGCAAATTTTGATTGGTTTTCTTTTGGGGTTGGATCTAGCAATTTTTCTTCAGGGATCTTTATCTTCTTGATCCATACCTACTTTAGGCCAATCTGGCTCTTTGGTATCCAGATTCGTCGAACTTTTTGGTTCTGACTTGTTGTGCTTTTATTTTGGGTTTCATTGTTCAGTGATGACCTAAGTTTCTAGTGGGGGATGTCATAAGAATCATCACTATCACTGCTACCCTTCTCAAGGTTGCACCCTAGAACTTTCCCTTTGTGGTTTGGCTGGTTATGGAAAGTTACTGTTTGTTTGCTCTTGGGTTGTTGTTTTTGGGATGACTTTGGTATTTACTTGATTAGAGAGTTGATAGCTTGTTGACATGGATGTGATCTTGTTTGCTGAGTCTTTTCTTGTTGTATATGAGCCATGTATGACGATGCTTGTTGCAATTTTGTTTACATCGAGGATTTTGGAATCCATTTTTGATGCACTTTATCCTTGGAGCGGTGACATTGATTCCTAGCTTTTTTATTTAGACAATCAAAAAACCGTACATTAGTTAAAGTTTTTTGTTTATCACATGTTGGGTCATCCGGATTTTCATTGTTTGCATCTTCTTGAGCTCCAAGTGTTCTACAGAGTCGTAGAACTTGTCTTCTTCTTCTTCCTTGTTTTCCTAGATCACACTCACTGCAAAGTAAGGCACAATATCATAGCCATTTTCATCACAAAACTTCGTTGTTGGATCGTCTTGAATAGCACACACATCGAGAGTAGCCAAGATGTGTTCCCATTCAAGTGGCTTTAATTCTTCCTCAGGAAAGGGTTCCTTATATTTCATGTTTATCACCTGTTGCGTCATCTAGATTTCCATTGTTTGCATCTTCTTGAGCTCCAAGTGCTCTACACAGTCGTAGAACTTGTCTTCTTCTTCTTCTTTGTTTTCCTAGATCACACTCACTACAAAGTAAGGAACAATATCATAGCCATTTTCATCACAAAAATTTGTTGTTGGATCGTCTTGAATAGCACACACATCGATAGTAGCCAAGATGTGTTCCCATTCAAGTGGCTTTAATTCTTCCTCAGGAAAGGGTTCCGTGATATAATCTGTATCTTCAATTGAACTTTCTAGGATTCCTTCCTCTTGCTTTAAGCTTCCGCATTGTGAAGCTCCACATATCCACAGTTCTTTAGACTTACCCAACCATACTGGAAGTCCTGATCTTGCTATAGTAGCGGGATCAAACTCCTCCATAGGTGTTCTCATCACATCCCTGAAAAACTATTATTTACAAGCTTTTATAATAATACATTCCGAGAATGTGATGTCCTTACAAAGAAAGCTTTTTTCTTTTCTAACTCGAACAACCTTGTCATTAACAACGAAGAGGTATAGCTTGGGAAATGTACATTTTAGATTGAGATCATTGTGAAGATGGACGAGGTGCCATTTGTTATTCATAGAGAAGTCGTGCACCATATCATCATGGAGAAATATATGAGAGTGAACGGTTTCTTGAGAAGTAACATCAAAGACGAGTGATTCCCATACTCTTGTTGTTTGCTTCCACCTTCTTGAGGGAAAGACGATTGAAAAGCTCTACTTTGTAATATGGTATCTGAACACCTTTTCGTCCCCAATTACACAACACTTAATGTTATCTCCATAGTGGTTGACCACCTTGCTCTACCAGTAAGGAAGACATTCATGACACTTTCCCCTTTGCAAATCCACATTTTTAGTGTCCTATGGATACTCTTTAATTGAAAGATATACACAAATACATGAAGAGACATAAACCATGTTATTGTTGCTTTGCCATGTTCATGCAGCCACTCTTCTCTTTGAGTGGTGTGCTTGAGAATCTATGTGTCTCCTTGAGACCTTGTGTGCACCGCTTGAGCTTGGATGCATTGTCATCCACATAAATTGTTTATAGTTTATAGCCATTGACCACTATCATCTTGTACATTGTTGTAAGAAATGGAGTCAATAACACTCCTAGGTCGTCGACACTGCCATACACCACCTACACAAAGAATATTAGACTAGTCTATGCACACTCATGGTCTTAGTTACTGATATCCGTTTTTTGGCTCTCCATAATTGCCATAGTAAGTTACTCCACCCTACCAAATTCACCCAAACGCTATGGCTATCCCTACCATTTCATTGTACATAGGCGTGTGTGAGTTAGGGGGCTTTTCCCATATCTTCTTAAAAAACCCTCAGCTAGCTAGTCACTGGGCTAGTTGAGCCAAAAAGTAAAAAAATAAAATAAAATAAAAGTATATTATGGCCTCTTTGTGTGTAAATATTTCATTGTATATATGGCCTAAATATAGGGATTTTTTATAATTATTTTGGTATTTTATTTAAATATTTCTACTTAGGTGTGTGTTTTATTAAACCTATGTACACCTTCTTTCATCCTCTTACACCATAATTATATTTTTTGCCAATATGTACATACTCTAACCTCATATTTTTCCTTTATACAAATCACTCCCACATTTTCACCCTCACCCTCGTGAAAACAAAAAATTGATTTCTACTCATTGGTTACGTTTATTATATTATTTACTTGCATACCTTTTCCTCTTTCACCCAAAATAATTCAAGGAGGGACCATATCATATGATTTCAATATCTTTCCATATCCATAACTCCTCCATATTTTTATTATTATTTTTACTCATTATTCTAACACCATGTGCTCATTGAGCTAAAGTCCATGAATAGTCCATACACTAGTCCCACCATGTATATATTTCTTTATTCACCAATAATCCTCCTCCATGCATGGGTCAAGGGCAACTTGGATGCTTTGTATTATAATATGACAAAGGAGGGGGCCACTAAAAGAAATTTGCAGGCATAAAAACAGGCTTTTTGGTGAGAATTTTGGCACCTACCTCCACTCCGAATTTGGAGCGGTGGTCAAAAGCCAAAATGTAGCCCACACTCTGAATAATCACCTCAAATTGTTTCATGATTTTTGGAGCTACCAGCGGTGAGCTATGATTTTTTGAGTGGACCCCAACCTGCCCTCTTTTCTCACAAGTAGTCCTTAGTCTTCTCTCACCCTTCCACACACCTACTCACTCTTACACATCCCTCCCTCTCCTTCCCTCACTCAAACCTGCAATTTCCATGGATTCTCCCACCCTCTTCACCATTACCCTTCTCTCTCATCCCTATAGTTCTTTTATGAACCTCTACATACATACACCCTCTCCATGTCTCTCTCTATTGCTTCTATGTTACAATTTCATTTACCTCTCCTAAAAATATCTAAAATTCAGCATCTTAACCCTGATAACTTCTGCAAATTGAGGATTTTTTATCAACAAATCCTCTTTTCATCATGGTGGTCAACCGTGGCGGCGGCGTAAAGAAGCGAAGAAGAAGAAGAAGACCAGTGGTCATTTTTTCCACAATCTACACAAGGGTGAGTTCAAGCTTCTTCAAAGCTTCACCATCTCAATGATTCTCATTTAATTCACCCTTCTTCCTTCATCAAATCAACTCACTCTACCCATTGTAAATGTAACATTAACTTTCTAGTGATTACTAACGACTAACATACTAACACAAAATAGCATTGACCTAACCATAAAAGACACCTCACCTCAAGACATGTGTATAGTAACACTCTCTCTCTCTCTCTCTCTCTCTCTCTCTCTCTCTCTCTCTCTTTCTCTCTCCTTACTTACTTTCACCTTATCTACCATCAATCATGCTCTCTTTTGAGCCCACACCCATGACTCAAGCAGAGAAAGAAGGCCCGCAATGTTTTGATATTCAAAAAAATCATAATCCTGATTTGTTAGCTTGTAAATTAGGATTTCCAATAATCTTTATGAGGGGTCTCCAACCTATAAATAGACCCCTCATAAATTAGGATTTCCAATAATCTTTATGAGGGGTCTCCAACCTATAAATAGACCCCTCTCCTTCTTGTAAAACAACCTCCAATATCTCACATAGCACCCCAACACTCTATGCGTGAGGAGAGACTTAGGTGTAGCAACCACTTGTGAGCTTCACTCTTGGTGTGAGAGAAGCCTTCAAGCTACACATTGTAAGTGAGAGAGCGTGAGTTCCACAAATCTCAAAACCACTATTGAGGTTTGGTGCATCAAAGGCGTGATTCGACGTTCAAATCTTCGTCCTTCCATTTGTGCAATACGGTTTGGTGAATTCAGGGTGACTTGTGTATTTTGAGTTTTTATCGATTGATCTTGATTTTAGAAAGTGTTTTAGTGTGTTTTTCATTGCCATTTTTTTGTCCATTGTAAGAGGGTATTGTGGTGAGAGGTCTCCCACACCCTAAGACAATGTGTGTGTGTTTTGGCAATGTTTATTAATCACTAAGCATTGAGTGAGTTTTGTAAAAGTTCTATGATAGCATCATAACGAACCATCTCCATTTGCAAGTCACAAATAAGGTATTACGCAAGATCCTTTCCTCTCTCTCTTCCCTTTGCTCTAGCTCTCTCTGGTCCATTTCATGTGTGTCTTGGTGTGAGGTTGCTTGTGTGTGTTGTGTGGTGCATCTTCTTGGTTGTGCCAAAATCTCTCTTGCGTCCTAGTTCACATACCATAACTAGGTGGTGCCCCTATCTTGTTTGGGTTTGGCTATGGGTTTGTTGTTGTGTTGTGCTTGTGGTTGCCCCAGCCCCAATTGAGTAGCAGGGGAGCCTTGAGGGGTGTTTAGAGGTCGCCTCTCTTGTTGCCCGCCCCGGACAGCCTCAATTTTGGTGCCCCCACTGAGGAACAGGCTTGTGTATGTTTTGTGAAGGCTCAACCTTTAGCATAATCAAGTAGCTTGCATGAATCACGAGAATTTGTATGATCCCTTCATTCCCATTGCAAGGCAAAAGGTACACATAATTGTTAGTACTAAGTTGCAATTTCAGCGAGTAATTCGTAGAATTTTAGGTCCTCTTAGGTTGGTAGAGATAAACGCATCAGTAAATCCTTTTATTTTGCCTCTCATTAGGTACGACCTTAGTTTGGACGTCTATATTTTTGTTTTGTTTTAAGAATTAGGTCATGCATAGACCATGGATAATGGCCCAGGAATACAGGTTTTTTCCTTTCATTTCACTCCACACATTAGAGTAAACATTGCAATTAGTAGAAAAATCCATTTTCAACAACGTATGGTATTCATGTTTGGTGCCCAAAGAGTAGAAGAAATTCTCGCGTCACCAAACCCTGTCATTCTACCTCTTATTGATAATCATAGGTCATTTGATGTGAATATTTTTATTTTGTTGTAGAATAGATTGCAATTTAGAAAATATTTTTGTGTAAATCTTTTAAAGAAAGAAAAAACAAAAACGCGTCACTTTGAAATCAATTCAATGGAGAGCCAACGCCAAATGTCTGGATATCCTCTTTTCTTTGGAGAGCCTGGAGAGGATGCAGAATTATTTCTAGCGAATTTCAAGATGTCTTGCCGTATCAAGAGGATAGTAACTGATCAAGAACGTGTAGAAATGTTTGAGGTGGTCCTTAGGAAAGATGCTAGCACTTGGTTTGACTCTTTGCCTGAGGAAGTTAAAGGGAATTACACGAAAGTTTTGAATCGTTTCAAGAAATACCTCTTTGATCCCCAAAACACTCAGAAATTATGGCAAGACATTGTTTCTCATAAGCAAAAAGACTTAGATGACTACTACTTGTACAAGCAAGAGTTCCTACGTCTTTGGGCTCCATGGATACGAAATGTTGCTAATCCTGGTGATGGTGCAGAATTTCTAAAGAAGGAGAGGTTCATAGCCGGACTCTTTCCTGACCTTAAGGTAAAAGTTGAGGCGGGTGCACCTGCTACCTTTGATGCAGCTGAAACTAGGGCTAAAGAGAAACATAGGAAACTCAAGTGCTTAAGGGGGGAGGTTCCAATAGAAGGTCTTAGACCCAAAGGTAAGTCACAAGCTTCAACATCTAAGGAGCTTCCTGAGGTAACGACGGAAGTGATTGAGAAGTTAAATGAATATTTAAGCAGCTTGTCAATTCACCTTGCACAAGCCGTAGGTCCAAAGGGACAAGCAAAGAAGTCTGAAGATCGAGAGCCACGACCTAGGAGAGTCTTGCAATGTTGGAATTGCGGTGAGTCTGGACATGGGATGTATAATCGTTTTTGGCCCCGTGGGGAGCCAGGGAGACCTAACTTGAATTACCCAGTGATGAATGCAGGTGAAGGAACTAGTCAGCAACCACGGCTTATACAAAGGCCAAATGGAGCAAGACCACCTCCACAAGGAGTGGAAGGAGTTCCACCTTTGCCACACCCAAACGTGCATGTGGTAGAGGTGACAAATTCAAGAGAGGTTGACATGGAAGCAAATGGCATTAAGCGTGGCCGAGGGAAAGGTAAGGAGAAAGAAGGAGTTACATCACAAAGTGACCATGGACGAGAAAAGAATGCAAAGGAGACCAAGGAAGCTAAGAGGACTCGACGTCATATCAACCTCCAAGACTTTCCTCTTGGACATGGAATGGCTCCATACAACCTGTTGGAAGACATGAGAGGTAAGGGTCCTGATATCTCATGGCCTCAATTTCTTGCATTATGTCCACAAGTTAGGAGGGATTTAACAAGGGCAGTTAGCACTAGGAGAAGGTAAAAGAGAGTGTGCCTATTGTAAAAATTTCACAAACTGAAATGAATGAGGGAATTACACCTGTGCTATATTGTTACATAACAGGGAGATTGGTTAGGAAAGGTCTAGTGGATGGGGGTGCACAAATTTGCATCATGACAGAGGGACTCATGCAAAAACTAGGCATGCACATCCATGAGACACCTGAAATTAAGGTCAAGATGGCAAACAATAGCAAGGCTAGGTGCGTAGGCATTTGTAAAAATGTTTTTGTAGAGGCCTTTGGCATTAAGAAGGCAGTGGATTTCTATGTCATGTCTACCAAAGGAAATGGTTACCCATTTATCCTAGGGAGACCATGGCTAATGAAAATGCGAGCTTTGCAGGATTGGGAGAGTGGAAAGCTAATTTGCAGGAACAACAATCATAAGAAGGTTGTCTTTGACATGAAGGAGCAACGCCAAGAGGAGCTCCATGAAGAATCATCTCAAAGTGAGACGGAAGAAGGTTGGACCGATAACACTTCAGAAGAAGAAAGTAGCGGCAGCATTACTGAAGAGGAGTCTTCCATCGAAGTCATGGGGGTAAGGTTTAAGCCAACCAACCAAGAGACCTCTTGTCAAGGTTTGGAGGAGGTAGGTTCCCAAGAGAACCAAAAAGTGGAAGATGAAAGAATTCTAGAAGGTATGCTACCTACAACACTGACAAAGGACGAAAGAGAGGAGTTCAAATGTGTGCTAAGGAAATTTCCTAGGCTTTTTGCTAAAGACTACACCGATGTGCGTGGAGTAGATGTTGTTCAACACAAAATTGAGTTGAAGCCAGAGGCCACACCTAAGGCTCAGAAGCTACGAAGGCTAGGAGTCATCAAGGAGCAGGCTTTACTCAAGGAGGTAAGAAAGCTTCTAGCAGCAGGTTTCATTTATCCAGTGGAGAATTCAGAGTGGGTCTCTCCCATTGTTGTCACTCCTAAGAAAAACAGAAAGTGGAGGGTGTGTGTGGATTACCGTCCACTCAATGAGGCAACAAAAAGAGATCACTTTCCCCTCCCATTTCAGGATGAGATACTAAATGAGGTAGCTGGTCATGAGAAGTACACTGTGTGTGATGGCTACTCAGGCTACTTTCAAATAGGTATCGCATTGGAAGATCAACTGAAAACAACCTTTATCACTCCTTGGGTTGTTATGCTTTTAGAGTCATGCCATTTGGTCTGACAAATGCTCCTGCAACATTCCAACGTTTCATGAACATGGTGTTTCAAGCATTCTTTGGAAAGTCAATTAGGGTGTTCATTGATGATTTCTACATTTATAGCTCAAAATCATTGCATCTACAAAGGGTAGAAGAAGGTTTAAAGAAGCTCTATGACATGGGAGATCAACTCAACCCCGACAAGTGCCACATAGGTGAGGATGAAGTGATCTTGCTCGGTCACAAGGTTTCCTATAAAGACATTGAGGTGGATCCTTCAAAGGCAAAGGCTCTTATTGAGCTCCCATCACCGAAGAGTCTTAAGGAGGTCATCTCTTTCATTTAGAAGGTGAAGTATATGTCACGCTTCATTCACTTAGCCTCGGAGTTGCTTCATCCTTTGCAAAAGTTGACACAACAAGTAGAATTTGCATGGTCTAATGAGCTTGAAGAGTATTTTTGTAACATTAAAGTCATTTTGTTAGAGCTACCAACAGTCATGCCTCCTCGTTGGGAGTACACATTCTTTGTTAGCTCTAGTGTTGGAAGGGAAACAATTGGTGCTGTGTTGCTACAACAAGATCCCCACAGTACAAGGATGCGACCCATCTACTTTGCTAGTAGGGTCATGAATGCTTTGGAGAGAGACTACACAAAAGCAAAACTCATGATGCTTTCTCTCATGTTTGCGGTGAGAAAGTTTAGATCCTACCTGCTACCAAAACCTTTTGTAATTCTCACTGCAGAAAATTTGTTCCCTTGGGTGTCATCTCAAATGAATCTTTGTACTAGGATCTCAAAGTGGATTATGGAGTTGCAAGAGTTCCAATACTCTTTCAAGGTAGAAGATAGTGTGCGTGCACAATTGGCAGGGATTCTCACTTATAGGGTACATGAGAAGGAAATTAAGGTGCCTCAAGTAAAGACCCTACCATTGCCACCACCAAAAAGTATTCCCAATGCTTATAGGGTACATGAGAAGGAAATTAAGGTGCCTCAAGTAAAGACCCTACCATTGCCACCACCAAAAAGTATTCCCAATGCTTTTACCTTGTTCTTTGATGGAGCTTTTTGACGAGCCACAGGGAAAGCAGGGGGAGGGCTAGTATTGCTCAACCCAAGTGGAGAGGTGGTCATGAAAGAGAAGGTCAATCTACTAGGTTCAACTAGCAACAATGAAGCAGAATACGACACACTACTTCATGGTTTGATGATGTGCATTGGCCAAGGGATAAAACGTCTCATGGTAAAGGGAGATGCACTTCTCATTGTTAAACAGATTTTACGCATTTGGGCATGCAAGAATGACAGCTTAGGGACAAAAGTTCATGCCATTCGTAAGATGTTTAATCAGTTTGAAGAAGTGCAACTATATCATATTCCGAGGAAACAAAATGAAGATGCCAATTTACTTGCACAACAAGCAGTTACATGTGTTGAGAGAGAAGTGCAGTTCATCATGGTGGCAGCAGCTGTCAAGCAACCGAGATACCAGGGATTGGAGTCATTGGCTCCCATTATTGGCTACATTTTGGATGGTGAGTTTCCACAAGACTTCACGAAGGCTCAGAAGAGAAGACTCATGAAGAAGGCAAGTTTCTATCTCTTCCTTGAAGGCTCCCTCTATCAAAAAGGGAAGGATCAAGTGTGCAGAAGAGTACCAACTATCGAGGAAATTCCAACCATTCTAAAAGGTTTGCATGAAGAGGCATGTGGTGGTCATTTTGCCCAAGAATCAACTGTGAAGAAGATTTTGCTTGCGGGGTATGTTTAGCCAAGCTTGCATGTGGATGTTCAACATTGGTGTAAAAGCTGTCACAATTGTCAGATAAATGGAAATAGAAGGTTGGTGCATGGCCCGAGGCAAATAGTGCTTGCAAATGGACCCTTTGAAAAGTGGGGCATTGATGCTATGGGTCCTCTGCCTATGACAAAAAATGGTAAACTCTACATTCTAGTGGCTGTAGACTATATGACTAGGTGGGTGGAAGCACAAAGTGTGGCAAAGGTAAATGAGAGGACAGTGAGTAAATTCTTCTACACTCACATTTGTTGTAGATTTGGCACACCTTTGGAGATTGTTTCTGATAATGGTCCATGGTTTAGAAAGGGATTTCTCACAGAAGTCTGTGAAGAACTTCACATTCTACATCGTCATAGTACACCTTACTATCCCCAATAAAATGGTTTGGTAGAAAAAGCTAATGGTGTCATTGCAGGCTTCCCACATATAGGGAAGCCACAGAGTTCACACCATTTCACTTGGTCTATGGTGAAGAGGCTTTGCAGCCTATCGAGCTCAACATTCCAACAATGCGACTTCATGGCAAAGGAGCACAAGATGATCAAGAGGTATGGATGGATCGACTTCTTACGTTAGTGGAGCTTGAGTGGAAAAGAGAAGCAGCATATGAGTGCTACAAGAGGAAAGACACACAAGCGAAAGAAACGCACGACAAGAAACTGAAGGACAAAGGCATCAAGGAAGGAGAGCTTGTGCTAAGGTATGACAATCGACTTGACAATCGTTTTGATGCCAAGTTTGAAACTAGATGGCAAGGGCCATACATAGTCAAGAAGGCTTTCAATTCTAGTTACTATCAGCTTATGGACTTGAATGGTAAAGAGCACTCCAGGAAGGTAAATGGGTATCGCTTGAAGCCCTATTTGAGTCGCCTTCTACCAAAGGATCTACCAAAGATCTGTCCAAAGGCCGCTGTCTCATGTAAGTATTGTTACATGAAGCATGAGTGTAACTCCAGCCAAAATTCTGAGGGGCCAAACAATGAAGATCTCGTCAACGACTCTGAAGCACTCTCTTTGGAAAAGATGCTCTATGATGGTACATGAATATACCATCATCCTGGGGGAGGGCTAATGATATCCGTTTTTCGGCTCTCCATAATTGGCATAGTAAGTTACTCCACCCTACCAAATTCACCCAAACGCTATGGCTATCCCTACCATTTCATTGTACATAGGCGTGTGTGAGTTAGGGGGCTTTTCCCATATCTTCTTAAAAAACCCTCAGCTAGCTAGTCACTGGGCTAGTTGAGCCAAAAAAATAAAAAAAAAATAAAATAAAAGTATATTATGGCCTCTTTGTGTGTAAATATTTCATTGTATATATGGCCTAAATATAGGGATTTTTTATAATTATTTTGGTATTTTATTTAAATATTTCTACTTAGGTGTGTGTTTTATTAAACCTATGTACACCTTCTTTCATCCTCTTACACCATAATTATATTTTTTGCCAATATGTACATACTCTAACCTCATATGTTTCCTTTATACAAATCACTCCCACATTTTCACCCTCACCCTCGTGAAAACAAAAAATTGATTTCTACTCATTGGTTACGTTTATTATATTATTTACTTGCATACCTTTTCCTCTTTCACCCAAAATAATTCAAGGAGGGACCATATCATATGATTCCAATATCTTTCCATATCCATAACTCCTCCATATTTTTATTATTATTTTTACTCATTATTCTAACACCATGTGCTCATTGAGCTAAAGTCCATGAATAGTCCATACACTAATACCACCATGTATATATTTCTTTATTCACCAATAATCCTCCTCCATGCATGGGTCAAGGGCAACTTGGATGCTTTGTATTATAATATGACAAAGGAGGGGGCCACTAAAAGAAATTTGCAGGCATAAAAACAGGCTTTTTGGTGAGAATTTTGGCACCTACCTCCACTCCGAATTTGGAGCGGTGGTCAAAAGCCAAAATGTAGCCCACGCTCTGAATAATCACCTCAAATTGTTTCATGATTTTTGGAGCTACCAGCGGTGAGATATGATTTTTTGAGTGGACCCCAGCCTGCCCACTTTTCTCACAAGTAGTCCTTAGTCTTCTCTCACCCTTCCACACACCTACTCACTCTTACACATCCCTCCCTCTCCTTCCCTCACTCAAACCTGCAATTTCCATGGCTTCTCCCACCCTTTTCACCATTACCCTTCTCTCTCATCCCTATAGTTCTTTTATGAACCTCTACATACATACACCCTCTCCATGTCTCTCTCTATTGCTTCTATGTTACAATTTCATTTACCTCTCCTAAAAATATCTAAAATTCAGCATCTTAACCATGATAACTTCTGAAAATTGAGGATTTTTCATCAAAAAATCCTCTTTTCATCGTGGTGGTCAACCGTGGCGGCGGCGTAAAGAAGCGAAGAAGAAGAAGAAGACCAGCGGTCATTTTTTCCACAATCTACACAAGGGTGAGTTCAAGCTTCTTCAAAGCTTCAGCATCTCAATGATTCTCTTTTAATTCACCCTTCTTCCTTCATCAAATCAACTCACTCTACCCATTGTAAATGTAACATTAACTTTCTAGTGATTACTAACGACTAACATACTAACACAAAATAGCATTGACCTAACCATAAAAGACACCTCACCTCAAGACATGTGTATAGTAACACTCTCTCTCTCTCTCTCTCTCTCTCTCTTTCTCTCTCCTTACTTACTTTCACCTTATCTACCATCAATAATGCTCTCTTTTGAGCCCACACCCATGACTCAAGCAGACAAAGAAGGCCCGCAATGTTTTGATATTCAAAAAAATCATAATCCTGATTTGTTAGCTTGTAAATTAGGATTTCCAATAATCTTTATGAGGGGTCTCCAACCTATAAATAGACCCCTCTCCTTCTTGTAAAACAACCTCCAATATCTCACATAGCACCCCAACACTCTATGCGTGAGGAGAGACTTAGGTGTAGCAACCACTTGTGAGCTTCACTCTTGGTGTGAGAGAAGCCCTCAAGCTATACATTGTAAGTGAGAGAGCGTGAGTTCCACAAATCTCAAAACCACTATTGTATATGCTCCTTCATCATCAATAAATTGAGGTTTGGTGCATCAAAGGCGTGATTCGACGTTCAAATATTCGTCCTTCCATTTGTGCAATACGGTTTGGTGAATTCAAGGTGAGTTGTGTATTTTGAGTTTTTATCGGTTGATCTTGATTTTAGAAAGTGTTTTAGTGTGTTTTTCATTGACATTTTTTTGTCCATTGTAAGAGGGTATTGTGGTGAGAGATCTCCCACACCCTAAGTTAGTGTGGGTGTGTTTTGGCAATGTTTAGCAATCACTAAGCATTGAGTGAGTTTTGTACAAGTTCTATGATAGCATCATAACGAACCATCTCCATTTGCAAGTCACAAATAAGGTATTACGCAAGATCCTTTACTCTCTCTCTTCCCTTTGCTCTAGCTCTCTCTGGTCCATTTCATGTGTGTCTTGGTGTGAGGTTGCTTGTGTGTGTTGTGTGGTGCATCTTCTTGGTTGTGCCAAAATCTCTCTTGCGTCCTAGTTCGCATACCATAACTGGGTGGTGCCCCTATCTTGTTTGGGTTTGGCTGTGGGTTTGTTGTTGTGTTGTGCTTGTGGTTGCCCCAGCCCCAATTGAGCAGCACGGGAGCCTTGAGGGGTGTTTAGAGGTCGCCTCTCTTGTTGCCCGCCCCGGACCGCCTCATTACATAAAGAATAATGTTAGAAGGTCTACAAAGACAATCAATTCCACCATTATACCCCTCCACCTGCAAGTTGGCTAAATAGGGAAAGAGGAGCAAAGAAGCTATTAAGGAAAATAAATCCACCCTAGAGAGCTAAATGGGAACGAAGGAGCAGAGAAGATGTTGAGTAAAGTAAATCCATGCAAGAGAGAAGCTCTATGAGCATGATATGGTGGAGATCTATATCCTTAGGGAGAGGTGTGAAGCGAGGTTCACAAAGAAATGGAGAAATTCAATAAGTGGTGGCTACCTTGCAAGGTGGAGTAGAGAGAAGATAGAGATGGTACATGCAAGAGAGAGGGAGAGGGAATGACCAACACTTTCTTTTAGGAGAGATGGGGAAGAAACTGGCAACCACTAGAGAGAGAGAGAGAGATAGATTTTATTATCGTCCTAGGAGGTCAAATATGACCTATGGGACCAAAGTTACACGTGATGTAGTATGTGTATGGCTGATGAGTGACTCTTGATGATCCAAAATTGTGGTGATGAGAGTCGCAATGGAGAGCCCACACTCTGGCTAGGAGGAAAGTGTGTAGGTCTAAGTTATGGCTGAAAATAAGAGAGAAGCAAGTTTGGATGTGACGAAAAGCTAAGTACTCTAGTAGTGTGTGGTACTCAGACTCTCGAACTTGTAGTGAGCATAATATGCACAGTCAATTTGACTCTTCTTCATTGCCCCAACACCCTATCTCACATCGAAGGAAATGGGAGCTACGCCGAATGGCTGCGATAGTGCGTATTGCCGACAAGGGGATAGGCTCAAGCATATAAGTGTGAGTACGGTTTCCTCTTTCAGTGAAGAACATGGCTTTGTAGTTGGGGGCAATATGGGTGGTGTAATGTATGAAGCGTGACCCACTGGATTGCTCCCAAGCCGTAATACATTGGCGTTGTAGAAAAGCTTCATTCACTTGGGAGTCAATTGAAGCATCATGTAGCAAGTGTAATGCATCCCATCTCCCAAACCACGTCTTTATGTCTTGCATCCATCCCGTGCTCAAGATCTTGCTTTTACGCGTCTTTTGAACTTTTTTACTTGCTTCCCATGCAATTGTAGGAAGTCGATGTGAGGGGTTTTGATGCATCTTTATCATGTACTCCACAACCCTTTCCGTGCCCATAACCTCAATTGGAAGAGATCCCGACTCAAGAAGTACGAGCATATATGGTGTTTGTGTCTTAACTTGGATAAAGTTTGTAAGAATTTTTTTTTGGACATTCTCAAACTCTTTCCAAGTATACTTTGAGATGCTCCCGCCCCACACTTAACTCCATAAAGAAGAATCGGTGTCACCCCCAATCTCTTGTTACTTTCTCATTTTACATATATACCTACCATTATACATTTCCATTTCTATTATGTAAAAAAGTACTAACTAAAGTTTTACCTACTAACCTACTAACCTAAAATCTAGCCCTACCACCTATCTCCTCACCTACATCAGATAACTCCTAAAAGAATCTTTGCTCTGTGTAATTAAAAGTGATCATGAAAATTCTAATCCCTCCAAAAACCTATAAAATGAGGGAATGTCTTTGGAATATACATGAGGAGAAGAAGTGAGAAGTGTAGAGAAGGAGAGTGTGAGAGGAAGTGTGTGAAAGGCTTTGTGCAAGAAGCCTTGCATTGTGCGATGCTAGCTTGTGAGTGCAAATAGCCATACCCTTTTCCTAATGCTTGCTAAACTCACAAAATGCAAAGTTCTTTGCATAGTGTATGCCAAAGAGAAGAGAGGAGAGGAGTTGGAGGTTGCTTCTACAATTGGTGGTCTCATCAAAGAAGAGGTGGTTTTGGGCTCCATGCCTTGATGTTGTTCTTTCATCTTGTGTTTTCTAAACATCATGAAATCTACACAATTGTAAGTTTTGTCCAAGTGTCTTGTGTTTGTTGGTTGTTTGGGTGACATTATTTGTGTGTAGACCTAGCCTCAAGTAAGTCGCTGCTGTAAGAGGGTTGCAAGGTGGAGAGGATTCTCTTGGCCCTAAGACAATTCGTAGGGTGGCTAGATTTGAGTGTGTCTTTTGTGTTCATGACAAAGGGGACTTGAAATCCTAACCATTTTAGTGTCAATATAAGCCTATGTGTATTGTGGTTTGATATTAGTTGAGGTGCTCATATCACTTATCAGTTTTCTTGAAGCTTGAATATGCATGCTTGATATAAAAAACTTAGGCCTCTACATTTTCCAAATTTTGTGTCCGGTATTTGAGTGTGTTGTTGTGTTTGGGGTCTGTGTGTTGCGTTTGTGTTAGACCCTCAAATCCTATGAGCAGCATGGGAGCCTTGAGAGGTGTCTAGAGGCCACTTCTCTTGTTTCTTTCCCTAGACCGTCTCACCGCATATGCATACATTGCATAAACCGCACACAACCGTGCTCAAACTACTCTATGGAGAAAATTCCACATGGTCACAATGCGTACAAAACCCTAATCTAGATGTGTAACAATTCAAAAGTCACATCCCAAATAATGACTTGCATATGGAAATGCAAGATAAACTCTCTCTCAAATAGCACCACAATGTGACATACATAGTGAGAAATGCAAACCGCAAAAATGCTCTTCAATGTAGGAATCAAACTACCAAGGTTCTATACGTTGAGGTTTCTCTATAGGTCACTGTAAAACATTTAGCACTTAAAATTTTAAAGTTTTGATATAACCAACCCGTGCAAAACATGCCAAAACCTCATAATAGACTCTTGGATCACATAAATCTGAGTCTGGGTGTAAGAGATATGCCAAAAACGCCTTTTTAGCTAAAAAATACAATACAAACTTGTTTTTGTTGCACCAGCCATAATTATGATTAGAATTTTAGAAAATGGATACACCATTGTGTCATCTAAAATGTGTTAAAACCCCAACCTAAACTCTTGGATCATATCTATCCAATTCCGTATGATGGAGATATGCAAAAAACAGTGTTTTACAATGCGAAAATAGCAAAAACGAGCTTCAGTACTTCTTGCTCTTGCTTCTTCTTTGCAAAAATCAGCAATGGCTTGCTACACAAGCTCTATATAAGATTAATAATGTAATTTGTAAGAAGTAGAGGAATACAAAGCATCTCATATAGGCTCAAAAGAGAATCATAGCAATGCTTGTGTCATAGGGTAACACATCATCGATTGCATCGCTTGTCCTAGGTGGGAAGATACACATGCTATCACATGGGTCTACACATGTATTTCTCCACACAAGCAGGACTAGGGGTAGTGCAAACCTTGAAATGTTGCATAGGCCAAATACCATATGCCCAACACCACCCTTTTTGTTTTTCAATGTTGTGAACTTCTAGGCTGACATACAATGCCTTGGACTATGAAGAGGAATTACCATATATTTCAAGTGTTGGGCATTTGGAAATGTCTAAACAAGTCTGCAAGTGAGGTTGTTTATGCCTTTATTTTCAATTCATTTTTTTACTGATAGTGACCATCTTCCTTATAGATGCAAAGTGAGAGCCATGATATTCTATGAATCAAGAAGATGCCAAGGGTATTGACATGTATTTCTTAACTTTCTTGCTTGATGGAGTACGTGGAAGTGATGGAGCCTCATTGTTGTAGGGTTAGACAATACAATTCAACATTTAATGTGTGTTAATTTGGTGCCTTGGTGTGCCAAAAATTCTTGCTGTAAAGGGAGAGCCCCATGTTGGTGATGCACTCAAGGAGTCAACACCTAGGGATGTCCAAAGTGTCTGAACTACTTCTGCTTCTACTCAATATGCTTTGACTACCTCCCCATTTTCACCTGCTATTGCCCCATTTGATCTTATTGCTACCTCATCTACTCTTTCTATTTCCCTTGTGGCTTACCCATCTCCTCCTACTACTACCCTACCAATTCCATCCTGTTTTACTACCCCACTATGCCATTTTAAGCTCCTACTACCCCTACCCCAAATTTTGGTACTACTCTCAATGAGGTGGCTCAAGCAGGAGACAATGTGTAGGTGGATGGGATAGAGTTTATGCCACAAAAGCTCATGGGTGCTTGATTATCCTCACAAAACCATGCTCTTCAAAAACCTGAAGATCTTTTGGTATTTCTTTCCTTATTTCCATAAGAGAAACTCACTGCTAGGCTAGATGATCCCTACTACAAGAGTTATTTCACCAAGTTAACCAACGTTGTGATCTTGCCTCAATTGGAGCAGTAGACTCTACACCAATGGGATAACTTCTTAAGGTGATATGTATTGTTGTTCATGGAAAACTAGGTTACGTTGGAGGATAGGAAGAAAGAGATTCTTCTTTTGATGCCAAGGCAAGCCTACGATAGAAGTATGATTGGGAATAGAAGGTGAAGGATGGGAGTGCATCTGGAACCTAACCTCACTAAGATGGAGGTACCCTAGTATAAGAGACATTCAAGACACAATTGGACACACAAGATGGGGTGACTTTGTTATAGAATAGCCTACTAACATATTGGTGACTATAAAATACTAACCAAGAATGTTTGCTAATAACTGAATACATTGTAAGGATTTTCCATCAATTATTGAAATATAATGAATGATACTTTTTGGCCTATTGAGTCTTATGTATACCTAGGCTGCATTTATACACTTGTATATTCATGTGTGTGTGTGTGTGTGCGTGTTTTAAATGTTATTAAACATTGTATATCTATACAATATGGATATATCCATATAAAGAGAGTTTTGATTGAACTATACTTCAATCAAAATATACTTTGATTGAAATCCATTTTTATATATAAAAAAAGGCATTGAGATTTCGAACAAATTGTTAAGAGTCCTCAGTTTTCAACTTGACACTACACTTTTCAGCATCTTCTACATCCTTTTACATCTTTGCTTGCTAAGTCTTTGAGCTAATCTTTCTATATGCTTCATTTGCTCACTAGATACCTTTGGCTTTATTGTGGGTTGGGTTCTTGGTGAATCACTCTCTGAGAAGATGTGTCACTCTCAGTATCATATCTTCTCAAGGTGCTCAGACTTGGATAGGAGTGAGTTATAGGGGGTGGTGATGGCACACATGGTCCTATTGTGGTCGTAATTCCACCTCTATAAAAGTCATGTTCTATGGTTGCATCTGGGTACAACCATGGTCCATTAGGCAGATTCACTTGAGGAGGCATGTCTGCCATCTCTGTGATCATTTCAGCTCTTGTTATCGCTCTAGAAGGGAATCCAGGTGGCTCCCTTTTTGGAATTCTCATTCTTGGCGGAGGTATTTGTGGTCCTTCATTGACCAAATGTCCACCTCTTTCTAGTGCATTGTGTAGGCTTGTGTCAAAATGTGGATAGATTGGCATTTCAGTTCTTCTAGGTTGGATTTCCATACCTCTTGTCATATCTACAAAAGGATTAGTGTATTGGATTTCCATCCTTAATAAGCACCTTTGGCCCTTGATCAGGTCTCTAAAAGTCAAGTCTGGGTGGTCTTCTAACCTCTGGAAACTCGTTTTTGGGTACCCTAAAAGTTTGGATTTAGAAAGCCTAGGAAAATTCATCTCTAAAATCGTCCTATTGTCCGCAAGCTTTTCTCCTGGCTATACCTGACTCAATTTGGAGTTGTCTATCAAAAGTTATAGTTGTTTTAGTGAACTACACTTGAAACAACACTCAAAACAGTTTCAGGACCAAGGATTGTTTCTTGTTTCTTGACCAAATCTGACCCAAATTTGTTGAAACTTGGTCACTAGGCTTAGTTTATAGTGCTTAACACTTCTAGAAGCTCAATGTGAGTTTTCACCTCCAAAATAGGGCTAGAGACATCATAACGTATGATGTCTTTTTGCTCAAATTTTGACAAAATTTGGTACATGAGCTCTCCTTGATGTCCTCTACCCACTAGTATACTCAGTTTATGATTTCACCTTTATTTTGACACTTGAGACTTTATACGCGTATAAAGTCTTTTGTGGCAGAATGAAGTGACTTTTGTTCCACTGATTCCTTATCACTCAAGCAACTCTCAGCAAGTTTCAAAATTCAATTTGGACATTTTTTGGGCAAGTTAAGACCAATACAAGCCTGAATCTACAGTTTTATATCTTTTGCTCTTTTCAAGTCCAAATGAGCTCCAAATTCTATGAAATTTTGGCTAGAAACTTCTTTTATGCTCTAGGACACTAAGATATACTCAAATGTGTGATTTGACCCAAATCTGGCCTATGAGACTTTATATGCATATAAAGTCGGTTGGATCAGAATTCACTTAGATTTCTACCCAAGGTACTCCTTGATGCATACAATTAGAATATGTGATCACTGCAAATTTTGGATGTCAAAATTGCTCAAAATCACCACTTTTTCACCTTTATCTTCTTGTATCTGCAAAATTTTCTTTAAGTGCAAAAGTATGTGTCCAAATGAGATGAAATTTTGCAAGCAAGCTTAACACATCATTTCCCAACCCCCTGTATGGCAAAAGTGAAATTTGACTTTCCGATTTGGCCTTGAGACTTTATACGCATATAAAGTCTATGTGCCCAGATTTTGACAAAATTTGGTCAGTAAGCTTGTCTTGTTGGTAAGTTCAAATTTCAATTTTGGCCTCTAAAAGTGCACCTTAAACTTCGTACGTGTATGAATTCTAACTGGTCAGAATGAAGTGAGTTTCACTCCAGAGCTTCCTCTCTATACTGGCAACTCTTAGCAAGTTTCAATACTAAATTTTGATCCTTTTTGAGCAAGTTTAGGCCAATACATGCATTCAGTTGCCTAGATGCGTCTTATGGTCTTTGCAAGTCTAAAAGTGATCCAAATTTGATGAAATTTTGCCTATGTGCTTGCTAAATGCTGTAGATCTCAAGGGTACACTTACTTGTACTTTTGACCCCAGATCTGGCCTCTAAGACTTTATAGTACATAAAGTCTTTTGCTCAAATTTTAGTCATGTTTCTACAAGAGGTGTCCCTTAGTGTGTGGAACAAGAATATGTCCTCACAGCAAATTTTGGATGTCAAAATTGGACAAAATCATCACTTTTACAAGGACATGCCCTAAAAGAATAAAATCCCCCCAGTTTTCAATCTATAAGCCCAAATGACATGAAATTTGGTGTGTGTTCTCAACACAACATGCAGAAGATGGGTATAATGTCAAAAGTTCAAAACTGCTGCCAAAATCACCCTTAAGACTTCATACACGTATGATGTCTGATGATGATTTTTTGGACAGTTTTCATCCACAAGCATTCCCAAGTCTCTAGCATTGGTTTTCAATCACTTCTATCAATTTTCATGCAAAAATGTGCTCAAAATCACAAGTTTTTCTTTTTCCCGTTTTTGACACTGGGTCTTTTGTCTTTTGGGTGTCAAGAGTTGGTCAAAACTCTGGTTTCAACGTGTACCTAGGGTAAAGCCCCCCTTCTGAACACATTGGTGCAGTCAGATTTTCAAAATTTTGTCTCATAATGGTGCTAGAGACTTCATACGCGTATAAAGTCTAAGTTTACAAAATTACAGTTTTTGTTGATAGAACTCTTGCACATGCCCTCTTATATGCTCAACAAAAATCAGTCATGCAAAAAAGTCAACATAACTCTTTTTATTGCATTTTTTCTCAAAAGCAGTCTATTCAAAGACTCTAAATGCAAACAAGCACTTCAGCAATAAATCAATGATGAATAGCTCTAGATAAAAATCAGATCACTTACCTAAAGCTACTCCTACAAATCGTATGGGGTTTTGCATTTATGAGTAGAAAAACACTTCAATGCCACATACGGACTAGCAAATGCTTTTATCACCTCAAAACCACTCGACCACCAACAACTACTCTACTCTACTAATCCTAACTAAACCTATCTAGTCGTAGATCCTCGGCAAGACACACGCTTTTTGGCAGCTATCCACTTGATCTCAAAATAACCTCTTCTGAATCCACTTAAGAAAAACGTTTTCTTTAGCCAAAACTAAATCAAGCAACCATCACACGAGTGTTAGTAGGAATACCTACCTAAGTGCTTGTATCCCAGGCAGCAGCACCAATGTTGCGGTTGCGGAAGCAAACCACACCACCCATAAAGTTCATGCAACACAACGTAGATCAACATAATGTCAATCGAGGACACAGATGACATGATAGGCACACGGAGAGAAAATCTTGTTCGCTTGTCAGGCTGAGACCATCCTACACATACAACACTCTGGAAGGCCAACTAAGCCACAATCTAGAATCTAACTGCTCTCAACTACACCACCTAGCCACATACACACAAAGGAAAGGAAACCCAACAAATCATGACAGAATCGCATGAAACTTATGGAACATCATCCCCTCACTAGGATACACCTGTCCCTAAGCCTCTACACTCAAAACGTGGTATGAAGCGTGAGCGCGTTCGCTCCGTTCAATGAGGAATGCCTTGCATTGTTGTGTAGCTCTTGCCAAGGCTACAACAATGACGTAGTAGGATCCACAATGCGATGAATGAGCGGGGAGTAGTGCCAGGATGAAGCTCACGCTCTCTCTCTTCCTCTCTCACACACAGTAGACAACAACACTAAAACTATGATTATGATAAAAGTTCTTTACAAAAATGACCTAGGTACCTTATATACTAAGGCTACCTTAGGTTAAACCTAAAATAGAGTTTGAGGGGTTAAATGGCTTGGTATTTACAATCTGGAAGTGCCATTGCACCCCGGCTTCTACAACTAGACTAGCTACTTATTACAAATGATGTTTATGACCATAATCTACAGCATTCCATAACTCTCAAAGAATAGATGTTGGTACGAAAATTGAGTTATGTCGTGTTCGTCAACACAAATCCTTACTATACTTCCCACCATAGCACACCCTAGATGGGACAAGCAATTTTATGTTAACCCCAGTGTAGGGAGTGATACACTTGGAGCCATACTAATGCAAAAGGACCCCCAAACCTCTTTCATGTGTCCTGTATACTTCTCCAATCGCGTCATGACCCCATCATGACCCCATCAAAAAAAGGATTCACCATGGTAGAGCAAAAATAGGATTCACCGTGGTAGAGCACATGGTGCTTATGATTAGCACAAAGCGTCGCACAGACCCCAACGGCCTCAAAACGCCAGGAGACAATGCACACCAATCTGGCCATGGGAAGTGAACAGGGGGCACCACCTAGCTTTGAGCGGCTAGGATGCAGACAATGGTGATTTGAAATAGCACAAACAATACACCGACAGAGAGAGAGAGAGAGAGAGAGAGAGAGAGAGAGAAGTTCAATACAATATTTATAGGAACCTTATCTTCGGCAAGATGGCAATCATGGTGAGAGAGAGAGAGAGAGAGAGAGAGCCTATAGTGCGTTCTCTAGAGGTGATTCGTAAGCACGGAGATTTCTACTTTCTTGAGTGTGTGGCGACCATTGGAGTCAAGGTGTGGACATGGCTTCTTCCCATAGTGCTAATTCTCAAAATGCTACACCAAAATCCCTTCTCTCTTTATGCAAGTGTTGCGAGTCCCCTTCCACCAAAATGCTACCAAGTACTAACCCCCTGATAGTGACCTCTCAGTGCCCTTTTATAGGTGGAGGATGAATTAGGTTAGGATAATTTGATTAGATTAGGGCCCTAATTAGGAGAGACAAAGCAAGGAGTTGGGTCCCAGATGGTTGACCCTTGCTTTGTCTTAGGAGAATTTTAAAATTGATATCTCCTAGGTGGGCCTTTGTGACCATCACCTAGAGAGAGGTGACAATTTACAATGGTTGTTTATACAGATTTTTGGCTTGAAACCGGAAATACCCTACAGATGTAACCATGGAGATGCATTGTGGACAAGATGCCGACGAATGGCGGGCCTCGCTGGTGCACCGATGTCGTGTGTTCACCAGTTTCAGGGTCAACCGGAACATGCCTTTGGCACCTTTCCTTGATTCGGTGTTGCCATCGCGCAAATTGTGTCAGGCCAAGGGCCAAACCAAGGGGTCATGGACTCGGCCAAGGGCCGGCTGCCAATGGGAAGGGGTCCGAAAGGGGCTAGGAGCCTATTAAAGGGAGGCTGGGCGGATGGACCAGGCATGGCAGTCCCTTGGTGATTACACTGGTATCAGAGCTTCAGGCTATTTTGGGACTGAGGCACGTTTTTTGGAATGCATGTTGCATGCAATCTCTAATGAAGGGGAAAGAAGCCAAAGCCGAAGATCTGGGGCGCGTGCAGTAACCCTTTGTCGGGGCCGAGGCTACGTGGACGACCTGCACCGAATTGGGTGTAGCTGGGCTCAGTAGGAGCACAAGGGGAAGGGCTGCAAACCTCATCACTGGCCTGGCCTCAGCAAGCATCGCCATCGCGAGGTAGAGCTTCAAGAAGCAAGGTGCAGGTGGCCGTCATCTGCAGCAGAGAACTCCGCAATTTTTGTTATAAAAAAACCCCTTAAGGGTAGGCCGTTCACACCCGGCAAACCCTAGCGGGGTTTCAACAAGGGCCATCCCTTGCTAAGTCTGTTGCTCCAAGGGATTTCTCTCCGCATCGATGGGCATACACAGCACACAAAGGCTGTGGTACTGCATATTTTACAGCCCGCATCTGCTGCAACTCGGTTTTTCAAATTTCGACACGCCAAAGCTTGGTCGCATATTTCCCAGTTTTGGTTTTTGTGTACGATGTACGTCAACTCGGTGGTGAAGGTACATTGCTTCGTGTTCACGACCTTCTCATCGGCTGCACCAGTTGTCGAAAAATTTCAAGTTCCTTTGGCGTAGTGCATACGATGCAACCACGCTCGTTGGCAACGCCAACTTGATCAAAGCTTTCAAGACCATCATCGACTGCAGACTTGATCATTATTTTCAAGTTATTCTTCGTTTTGGATTGCCGTTCTCTTTCGGATTCAGCATTTTTTCCCATCCAAGGCGTAATTATCCGATTATTTATAGCAACCTACTACGAGCTCGTTGGAATTCAGGTACTCTTCTTTCTTTTCTCACACAGTACGTCCACAGCATGGATTCGGACATAGATATGCATCATGCATTTGATTTCGAGCAGTCTGCACCCGTTTCGTCTGCCGATGCCATGCGGACGGTTCCTCTCACGAAGAGTAATCGTGCCCCAACAGCAACAGATGATACGTATGAGTTGCTAGACATGCAAGATTTCCGCGCATTGCAAACACGCATGACTGTGCGTGAAACGAATTTTGCACAATTAAATCAGAATGTCACAGCATTATCCGATTTGATTAAGTTGCATATGCGGCAGCAGGCCACGGGCCCTGCTACTCAGCCAATTCAAGAGCACGGCTCCAGACCAGGCCAAGGGCCGGCTGTTGAGCAAGGCCCTCCTCAGGGTCCGCTGCACTCTCTGACCCAAAAAGAGGTGGACGATTTGTTGAAAAATACAAAGCCACCAATTTTTCGGGGAGAAGAGCGTGAGCGAAACAAGGACAACATGAATATTTTTTTCAGTAAGTGGGATGGTTTCATGACCTTAGACGTACCCCGGATGCAGCCAACGCGCTGCACACAAGTCTAACTTTGGACGACAAGGCCTACAAATGGTGGATGTCTGTCAAGCAGAAGGGCATGCTACCACAGACTTGGACAGCTTTTGAGAGTGTCTTCAGGAAGGAATTTCTACCTACCAATGAGAAGGATAGAAAGTGGACCGCCTGGGACGAATGTTCTATGCGCCAGCATAAAAAATTATTGGAATATATTTCCCATTATCGGGATGTGATCCTCAAGCTGGAAGGGATGTATACCTTTCAGCAGGTGCGTGGGTTCATCCGTGGGTTAACTCCCGAGCTTAAGAAGCACATTAAAACCCAGGATCCACAAACACTTGAGGATGCAATAGTGCAAGCTCACATCCATGATGATCCCGATGATCGGGCATTGCATAGTTCGCATGTGCACGGCACTACACCTGTTTTAACACGTCTACAGCATGTGCATCATAAAAGACAAAATGTCTCTACTGCATCAGAGACCTCCAAAAAGCCCAAGGGGTCTAGAGGTCCTCTCTCAACGGAAGAGTTTGAGAAAGCCAAAAAAGAAAAGTTGTGCTTTAAATGTTTGGGAACTAGACATAGCAAAAAGGATTGTCCCAAGGGGAAATCTGCTGCTCAAGACAAGGGGAAGGAAAAAGCAGTACACATGGTGCAGCTTTTACCTCTTGAGTCCTCTTCCCAGTTTGCTAATGTGGAAGTAACACACACCGAGGCGGTGCATGAGTGCTATATCACGGCCTCCATGTGGCAGCAGACTTTCAGACCACATGATTCGGTGCGTATGCATGGCTCTATCCAAGGGCACAGGGTGCGGATCTTGGTAGACGATGGTGCATCGCACAATTTTATCAATTACAAATTGGTGAAATGACTCGAATTGCCCCAAACCCTAAGTTCCCATCGCTACAAGGTAGCAATGATTAATGGCCATGATGCTGAGATATGGGACACTCAGGTTAAAGATGTACCTCTAGAAATTCAAGGATACCGTACCTCTTTGGATTTCCAAGTCATGAATATGGAGAGGGCGGATGTGGTTCTTAGTCGTGAGTGGTTTCATAGTTTAGGATCATCACTTAGACGTAGCTATGAGCATAATAGTCTAATGTTCGAATCCAATGGTGTGCACGTACTGCTGTTGGGGGAGAAGTATGTACCTTCCTCACCACTTATTTGTACAGCTGAGCTTATGAAGCTCGCTTCTGATGATGCAATAGAAGAACTCTTTTTGTGTTACTCACTGTGCCATTTTATTTCCAATGTGGATGATGTTTTTAACGATGCTAAAGTTTTGAATACAACTTCCTCAACGCCGCATTCTTCTCTCTCTCCTCTTCCAGCTATGTCTACTAATTCAAAACAAGCAAATGTTGCTAAGGAATTGAAGGAACTTTTAAGGGAATTCAAGGATGTGTTCCCAGATGATTTGCCACCAAAGCTACCGCTGACACGTTCTGTGCAACATGGCATAGACGTGGTTGTAGGCAGTAAGCCAGTGAGTAAACCGCCTTACCGAATGAGTCATTTGGAGGCTGCTGAGGTGGAATGCCAGCTTGCTGACTATCTCAGTAGAGGGTTTATTCAACCAAGTTCTTCACCATGGGCCTCTCCCATTCTCTTGGTGAAGAAAAAGGACGGTAGTATGCGCATGTGGGTAAATTACCGTGGATTAAATGCGGTTACTGTTAAGAACAAGTACCCATTGCCACGAGTAGATGAGCTGTTTGATAAGCTCACCCACGCTCGTATATTTTCAAAGATTGATTTAAGATCTGGGTATCATCAAGTACGCATCAGTCTTGCGAATATACCCAAAACAGCGTTCCGAACAAGGTTTGGACATTATGAGTTTTTGGTAATGCCCTTTGGGTTAACCAATGCTCCAGCTACGTTCATGACACTCATGGATAGTGTCTTGAGACCATACTTGGAAAAGTTTGTTATCATTTTCCTCGATGACATTCTTGTATATAGTGCATCTGAGGAAGAGCACTTAGTACATTTGAAACAAGTGTTTCATTTGTTACGCCAAAATCAGTTATATGCCAAGGAATCCAAATGTGATTTCCTCAGGGAGGAAATTCACTACTTGGGGCAGCTTATTTTGGCTGCAGGGTTACACATGGATCAATCCAAGGTGGATGCCATTCGGAGGTGGACCTCTCCCAAAAATTTGGAAGAGCTCCAGATTTTTTTAGGCTTTGCAGGTTTTTATCGTCGATTCGTTAAAAACTATGCCCATATTGTTGTTCCCATGACAAATCAGCTAAAAGCCAAGGGCAAGACTTTTCAGTGGGGATTGGAACAACAGCAAAGTTTTGACAAACTTAAGGACACATTAGCCACAACTCCTATTTTGGCTATTGTGGATCCCTTAAAGCCATTCGTTTTGGAAACGGATGCTAGTAATCGTGCGATTGGAGTAGTCCTTCTACAGAAGGAAAGGCCGATTGCATTTGAAAGCAAGAAGCTGGATTCAGCAAAGCAGAATTACTCTGCTTACGAACGAGAGCTCTATGCAATAGTGTCTGCTTTAAAGACATGGCGACATTATTTGTATGGTGCACAGTTCGAGATTGTGTTTGACCATGAAAGTATCAAGTGGTTTACACAACAAAGTGATTTGAAGGGTCGCAAGGCCAGGTGGGCTAAGATTCTTCAGGAGTATGACGCCAAGCTACGATATCATAAAGGGCGGTACAATGTAGTGGCTGATGCTCTCAGCCGAATGCTAGAGATCAACTCTCTCCTTTTCACGGAATTGCGGAGTGAGTTTTTGGAATCTCTCAAAGGTAAGTGCGAGCATGATACTACATACTCCAAGGTGTGGAGCTATCTTAGAAAGAGGGATCCTTCTCACTCCAGTGTTGGTAGTGGTTTTGTTTCCTCCACACCCAGTTCTCCTCTATCGAGTGATGAACTGCAGAGATGGAACAATTTTTCCATAGATGATGGGTACCTACTCCACAAGGGGAGAGTGTGTGTACCGACGGACGCGGACATTCGGCGCCAAATTCTTTATGAATGTCACGATAGTCCAAGTGCACGGCACTCGGGAATTAAGAAAACTTATGCACTCGTAAGACGACAGTTTTATTGGCCAGGTTTGCATGGGTATGTTCAAGACTATGTCTTGCATTGCCAAAAATGTCAAGTTAATAAAGTAGAGCGCCTGAAAGCAGGAGGACTCTTACATCCTTTAGAGATTCCCAACGGTAAATGGGAAAGTATCTCCATGGATTTTATTGTGGGTTTACCAACCACTATTCGAGGACATGACTCAGTATCGGTGGTCGTAGACCGGTTGACTAAACTTTGTCGGTTTATTCCAGCAAAGTCAACCATTAAGACCCTAGACTTAGCTAAGTTATTTGTGGACAATCTTTACCGGTTGTATGGATTGCCAAGTAACATTGTGAGTGATCGTGATCCCAAGTTTAACAGTCATTTTTGGAGGGCTGTTTTTAAACGATTGGGTACACAACTTAATTTAAGTACGGCTGATCACCCTGAAAAAGATGGTCAGACGGAACGAGTCAACCAAGTGCTAGAGGATATTCTACGAGCATACGTTAGCAAGAAGCAATCAGATTGGGAAGATTATCTTCCTATTCTTGAGTTTGCATATAATAGTGCTAAGCATGTTACAACTGGTTTTAGTCCATTCATGCTTATGTATGGTTTTCAACCTAGATCACCAGTGACGGTGGGGTTGGCAACTGAGAAGCTCCAACAGGTCAAGGAGTTTCTCCAAGATCATATGGAAATGCTGAGACTTGCTCGTGAAAATGTTCGACAAGCACAGGATTGGTATAAGAAGTATGCTGATGAGAAACGTCGGCAAGTTACCTTACGGAAGGTGAAAAGGTATTTTTGCGTGTGCCAGAGCATTCAGAAACTCTGAAGACTGGACCGACACCCAAATTATCTCCCCGTTATTGCGGGCCATTCAAGATACTCAAGCGCGTTGGTGATAGGGCCTACAAACTTGAGTTACCTGCACACTTGTGTATCCATCCGGTATTTCATGTAAGTCGTTTACGTAAATGCTTGCATGGGGACGACAATGTTATCGGCCAGCAGATATTGGTTGATTTCACTGAACCTCCCACTCAACCGCATGAACCTGAACGCATTTTAGATTTTCATGAACTCCGTACTCGTCATCATGTACGTAGTCAAGCTTTAGTCAAGTGGAAAGATCGACCTGAAGAGGGTGCCACTTGGGAAAACATAAGTGTTCTTAAGAAGAAATTCCCCACTTTTGTTTTCGAGGACGAAAACGCTTCTCCAAGAAGGGAGTAATGTCAGGCCAAGGGCCAAACCAAGGGGTCACGGACTCGGCCATGGGCCGGCCATGGGCCGGCTGCCAGTGGGAAGGGGTCCGAAAGGGGCTAGGAGCCTATTAAATGGAGTCCGGGCGGATGGACCAGGCATGGCAGTCCCTTGGTGCTTACAAATTGGCCGTTCTTCCTCTTTGTTGATGTCAAGCTTCGTTGTTTTTTATACTTTTTTTGTGTGTGCATATGGCGTTCATGTGCTATGTGTTTATACGTGTGTACGCATGTAGGTGAGTGTTTAAATGTATGCATGCACGTATGCGTGCTCGTGTATGTATGTGCATGTGAGTGTTTACGTGCATATATATGGGATTGTGTGTGTGTGTGTAGGTGTGTGTGTGTATGGTCGGCAAGAGTGCGGGAGATGGGTGAGATAGGCGTGAGTGAGAGTGCATGCGAGAATGTGTGCGTGGGAACAAGAGGGACAGAAATATAACTATTATATATTTTTATAATTCATGGAGCTCGGCCGGCTTGAGTGAGTAGAGAGAGAGCAATGGCAAGAGGCTGAGGGGTGAGTGTGTGGGTGTGGGCGCGTTTGTGTGTATGTGTGTGTGCGCGCACTAAGAGAGAGAGAGAGAGAGAGAGAGAGAGAGAGAGAGAGAGAGAGAGAGAGAGAGCCATTGTTACGCCCTGCTGCCTGCGGGCTAGCCAAGGGGAAAGAGAGATAGAGAGAGCGGGAGTGAGATGGGGAGAGGGAGTTTTGAGGGGGTAGTGTGTGTGTGTGTGTGTGTGTGTGTGTGTGTGTGTGTGTGTGTGTGTGTGTGTGAGAGAGAGAGAGAGAGAGAGAGAGAGAGAGAGAGAGAGAGATTGTTCGGGCTGCTTGGCCGCCAGGAACGAGAGGGGGGGCGGGGAGGGGGGCCGAGGCTGAGGGAAGGGGTGTGTGTGGGTGGGTGGGTGCTATGAGAGAGAGAGAGAGAGAGAGAGAGAGAGAGAGAGAGAGAGAGAGAGAGAGAGAGAGAGAGAGAGAGAGAGAGAGAGAGAGAGAGAGAGAGAGAGAGAGAGAGAGAGAGAGAGAGAGGAAACTTACTAGTTGCACCCGCAGGGCCGCTCACATAGAGAGCAGGTGAGAGAGAGAGAGAGAGAGAGAGAGAGAGAGAGAGAGAGAGAGAGAGAGAGAGAGAGAGAGAGAGAGAGAGAGTAGGGAGAGAGAGAGAGAGATGGGAATGAGTGCTGGGGAGAGCAAGGGGCTAAGGGGTGCAGGGGAGAGAGAAAGGGAGTGGTGAGTGAATGAGACAGAGAGTCGGCCTGTGGTGGTTGACAAACAAGAGCGGAGGAGAGGGGCTTGGTGAGGTGGTGAGAGAGTGGGGGTGAGAAGGGAGAGATGGCCCACCGTAGGGAGAAAGAGGGAGCATGGACGAGGGGGGTATGGATGAGAGGGGTGAGAGAGAGAGAGTGAATAATGAAAGAGAGAGAGGGAGAAACTTCTTTTACAAACATGGCGGCCCGCCAGAGGGAGGAAAAGGGTTTGTTTTATACACCCATTGGGCTAGGTGACACAGGAGCAAGATAAGAGAGAGAGATAGTGGGTTGGCGGAGCCGAACAGGGGAGAGAGAGGACTCGTCCTCTGGTGATAATGGAGGATTGTGTCCAAACCGAGGGGCGGCCCACCATGGACAAGCATAGAAGGGGTGCTATCACTTAACGAGCGGTGAAAACTGAGCAAGGGATAAAAGGCGAGCAACAAAAAGTGAGTAAGAGAGATATGAATGTGCACACCACAACATGCTTCATTTGAAACTACACAATATACAACATAATAAATGGATATATCTCAACCCATAAAGCTCATGGTTTTGAACCTTCACCACCAACCACTAAGATGAATTTACCATATTTTATTACATGTTCGAAAAAAATCTCAAGAGCATTGAACAATGCTTGAAGCTTATGAGGCAATGGATTGTTGCAAAGAGGTACCCAAATAGTGCCTAGTGATAATTTACATGAAGTCTTGACGACCAAAGAATGGTTGTTGATATTATTATGTGTGTTGAGTGAGGCCTTTGTGAGGGCGAGAGAAGAAGTAAGATTTATTAATTTTAATAAAACTATTTAATGTTTGAGAGATGTTTTCGGACAAAGACATTGAAGACTAATGCAGAGCGCTAATGCAATGCTGAATCTCTCTTTTGCTATGTGATCTTATCAATTGCACTCACCACGACCACTTAAGAAAATCTAATGCTTTGCATCAATAGGTATACTAAAATGGCAATAACTAGCATTTTTTTTGTTTAAATTGAAAAAAAAAGCACTTCATATCAAACAACAAGGACATATTTGCTACAAAAATTAAGTCTCCTACTTCATATCTCGTTTGTAGTTCGCTCGGACCCGTGGGGAGAAAGATTTAGGTGCAATTTTTGGAGGAAGAAAAGGGTCATGGATTTTGTTGGAGGTTCGAGCACAACCAACAGATGATCAGTAGCAAGGCTCAACAGGACATGCCGGTGGAGCCAGAGCCATATCCAAAAACAATAGAGATGCAAAACCGACATTTGTGAAGGAGTACGAGCGAAAGTGCGACGCAAGAGAGAGTGGGAGAAGAAGAGCACGACGATATGGTGAAATCGCTCTACTGTAATGTGTAGAGCATAGTGAGTTCTTATTAGGTTTTTACAAAAGAATATGTGTACATACCTGGCGGCCCGCCCACTTACCTAGGCGACCACATTGGGCTTTATACCCCAACAACCTCCCACTTAAAGTCCAATGTGGTACTTTAAGTGTGAAAGAAGCTACTATACAAGCTAATATACAAGAGATGTACTACCCTACACCTAACTGCTTGCGAAAATGCGCAAAGCTCTCTGAGGGAAGTCCTTTTGTAAGTAGATCAGCAAGATTTTCTGTGGTGTGAACTTTGACAAGCTAAAGTTGCTTATCCTCGAGCATTTCCCTGATGAAATGATACTTCACATCCACATGCTTTGTCTTTGAGTGATAAACTGGATTGCGAGCCAATTGTATAGCACTTTGACTATCACAATATAACACAGGCATCTCTTCTCTGATTCCCAAATCTGTTACTAGTCGATTAAGCCAAATTGATTCTTTGCATGCCTCTGATGCTGCAACATATTCAGCCTCTGTAGTAGACTGAGTAACACAATCTTGTAATCTAGAACGCCATGATACTGCTCCACCAGTCAATGTAAAGACATACCCTGACATAGACCTTCGGTTGTCTAAGTCACCTGCATAATCTGAGTCTGTAAAACCCTTTACACTTAGATCCTGACTCCCATAGCATATACACATACTCTTTGTAGCTTTCAGGTATCTCAATATTCCTTTCACTGCCTCCCAATGTTTCTTGCCTGGGTTTGACATGTATCGACTTACTACTCCCACTGCAAATGCAATGTCTGGGCGAGTAGCAATTATTGCATACATCAAACTACCCACTGCAGACGCATATGGAATCTTATCCATTTCAGCCTGTTCTTCCTCAGACACAGGACAATCTTGTTTGCTAAGTTTCACATATGGTGGCAATGGAATACTCAGTGCATTGAAATGTTGCAAAACCTTGTCAATATACTATGTTTGAGATAACCAAATCAACTTCTTTGATCTGTCTCTCTCAATGCGCATACCAAGTATATGACTGGCCTCACCCATGTCTTTCATGTCAAACGATTTTGCCATCTTTGACTTCAAAGCTGAAATTTCTTCCAAGTGCTTGCCAGCAATCAACATGTCATCCACATACAAAATAAGGATCAGCCAACTACCATCCTTAGCCTTCTTTGTATATAGATAGTGATCGAACTCACTACGTTTGTAGCCTTGAGAAATCATAAACTTGTGGAATTTATGGTACCATGCCCTCGGTGATTGTTTTAAGCCATAAAGACTCTTTAACAACTGGCATACCCAATCTTCCTTGCCTTTCTCAACAAACCCTTCTGGCTGCTGCATGTAAATTTCCACATCTAAATCACCATGCAAGAACGCTGTCTTGACATCCATTTGGTGCAACACCAAATCTAATATGGCAACCAATGCAAGAAAGCATCTCAGTGTAGTCATCTTGACCACCGGAGAGAAGACTTCATCAAAGTCAATGCCTTGTTCTTGCTTAAAGCCCTTGGCAACAAGCCTTGCTTTGTACTTTGGCTGACTATCATGAGCGGTGATCTTATACCTGTAAACCCATTTACAAGGTAGAGCCTTTTTGCCCTGTGGTAATTTAACTAGCTTCCATGTCTTGTTTTTATGCAGAGCTGTCATCTCTGACTGCATGGCCAATTGCCAATTCCCGGAGTCCTTCATTTGCACCGCTTCCTTGTAACATGAAGGCTCATTGCAATCAGTCAACATGACATAATTCATAGATGGAACAAACCTATCAGGAGGTCGCGTGACACGTCCAGATCTACGCACAATAGGTGGCTCAGGCTCAGCCGCAACCTGTGGTTCCACTCTATCCTGTCCTTACTCCTCTTGAGCCCTGACATTTTGTCTTGCACGTGCAGGTCCATCTTCTTGGAAGACAACTCTTCTAATCTCCTCAACCCTCTCTGGTTTAGAATGATATTTGGATTCATTAAAGTGAACATCATTGCTGCGGACAACCTTTCTAGATTCGGGATCCCAAAGTCTGTACCCCATCTCACCAGAATTACCATAGCCTAGAAAGATGCACTTTGTACTCTTTGGCTCAAGTTTGTTCCTAAATTCCTTTGGAACGTGAGTATATGCCTCACAGCCAAAGACTCTGAGATGCTTGTATGAGGGCATTTTGCTTGACCATACCATCTCTGGCACTGAATCCTTCTGCAAAACCTTGCTAGGAGATCTATTTACAAGATGAAGAGATGTTGATACAGCTTCAGCCCAAAACCCATTTGGCAGCTGTGCATTAGACAACATACTTTTGACCTTCTCTTGTATGGTCCTATTCATCCTCTCAGCAACACCATTTTGAGGAGGATTGTAAGGAGCAGTAAGTTCACATTTTATACCTTTTGACTCACAAAAGTCCTGAAAGGCCTTTGAAACATACTCTCCACCATTGTCAGTGCGTAAGCATTTAAGCTTCTTGCCACTCTGATTCTCCACAAGTGTCACAAACGTTTTGAAAACACTAAACGCTTCATCCTTGTGCTTGAGAAAGTAAACCCATACTTTCCTCGAGTAATCATCTATAAATGTCATAAAGTAAGAAGCTCCCCCTAGAGATAGGTTAGGCATAGGTCCACACAAATCACTATGAACAAGAGCCAACTGTGTATCTCTTCTACTGCTTCTATGCTTATGTGGCTGCTGTGTTTGCTTACCATACAGACAATGTTCACAGAATTCAAAATCATTAAATGAAAAGCCAGGCAAATAACCGGAACGAGACAAGATTGTCATTCCCTTCTTGGACATATGTCCTAACCGGCTATGCCACAAAGAAACGTTCGGATGCTCGGTTACATTGATTACATCTTTAGAGACATTTGATACATAAATCATGTAAAGTCCTCCAGACTTTACTCCATGTGCTGTCATAGAACCCTTGGATATCTTCCACATGTTTTGTCCAAAAGTGGTGACGTAGCCAGCATCATCAAGTAAACCTGTGTTGATCAAGCTCTTTGTAATTGTGGGAACATGTCTCACACTCTTCAGCGTGAAAGAAGGCCATTCTGAAACTTCAATTGAACATCTCCAACACCTAAGATATCACATGTCTGCCCATTGCCTAGCTGAACATGATCTTTAGTGGTCACATAAGAAGTAAACCACTCCTTGTTTGGAGACACATGAAGTGATGTCCCTGAGTCTATAATCCAGTCACTCAGTGCATTTCCATCAGATGCTGTAAGAAGAGCTGAGTCCATTGTATTCTTCAAGAAGTAGATGTCTCCTGACACTAGACTGGCATCCTTTGCAACAGTGTTTGTCACATTTATTTCTTGAATCTTCACTGAGGACTTGTTCTTCTCACCATGGTCTTCAGCTTTCTCTTTGCCTTTTTCTGCTTTCCATTCTCTGTAGTCTCTTTTCATGTGACCCTTCTTGCCACAATGGTAGCATTCTATGTCACTCTTGCCTTTAGCACTGCGGGACTTGCTACGAGACCGATTCCTCTTTCCACCTTTGTACTTTTCTTTGGTCCTTCCCCTGACAACTAAGGTTGTTCCTTTGCCTTTGTCCATTGTCTTTCTATTGGTTTCTTCAGTAAGCAGACTTCCTTCTACACCTGCTATGTTCAAACCATCTGGAGGTGCAGAATTACTCAAAGATGTGCAAAAAGTGTCCCAGCTTTCCGGCAATGTGATCAACAGGAACATAGCTCTAACAGGTTCATCAAACTTGACACCTTGAGCTGACAACTGACTATAGATTGTGTTGAATTCATTCAGATGATTGGACATAGGTGTCCCTTCTTTCATCTTCAAGTCAACAAGCTTCTTAAGCCAGTATAACTGTGAAGCTACACTCTGCTTCTCATAAAGATCACTCAGCTTTAACCATGCTTGATAAGCCGACATCTTGTCGGCTACATTGAAGTAAACGCTTTCTCCCAAAGTCAGCATAATGGTAGAAAGTGCCAATTCATCCATTTCGCTCCATTCATCTTCGTCCATATCTTCCTGTTTTATCCCTTTGAGCTTTATAGGTTTTATCTACTTCTTTTGTACCAACACGTGCCAAATCAGCTTCTTCCACAATGGGAAATTGGTTCCATTCAGCTTCTTGATATTGTAAAGAGCAGTGTCCTGTGATCCGGCCATAGCTACGCTTCATAGTGGTTTACTTTCCTGGAAAAAATTTGGCAGAGTTTCCCCTGTAAACTGACCTCTGAACCAATATCAACCTGTCAAATGAACCAAGAAAGCTTCAGATTCTGCATAAATTTTGGCGGAGTCTCCTTTGTAAAATGGCTCTGGTGTACTCAAAAAACAGACCCAAAAACAACTCAAAAAACACTGTCTCTCTGACACTGTAAGCTGCAGGTAAACCTGTCCTGCACCTGTACTGTCTCTCACTGTCCTGTAAGCATAGACTGTGACAATGCCTCAACGGTAGTAAAGCAAAGATGCAATCCCAACTGTCTAACTCACAGTCAATACATCCTAGCTGCCTATCTAAGGGTGCTCGAGGGATCGCTCCAAGACCTGTATCACCGAAAGGATCTCAACATTCGAGAATCCCCCAGCTCAATAAAACCTCACTCGACCTCAACAAAGGCTGCACTAGATCTGACAGTACATAGACTTCCCACAAAGTCATACATCCACAAATTTCCCATTGTATGCTGTAACCGCTGCGGCAGTTGTTTGTTGCGTGACTCACAGCCAGCAAACCCTCAACAAACATACATCATCTCTGACAATACATCCCATGTGGAAGTACCTGCAATGTCAGGATGAAATCTGGAATATCAAGCAGCAAACACAAGCTACCTAATGAACTAGTGGATGTCGCCTACAGTCTGTGTGTAGATGCGCCCGTGTCGTATGTGACACGCCTCCAAGAACTGTGAGCCGTCCTTCGATGTGTAGACAGCCACAAATCAACACTCTGGGAGTGTCGATATCCTCAACACCTGCAGTCGTAGGCCGAAAACCCCAAATTTGCAGAGTCAGATCTGCACCCGTCGAGACCACGTAGTCGAAAATGGCTTGCGCAGACCTTTTTCGAAGCCGAACGGTGACCGAGATGACCTCAGAATGAAATTCTGACAACACCGAGCCCTTAGGGCTATCCCACGAGATTTGGGGCCGTGTCTTCGCCTGTCGAATTTCACTCCAATCTGAGTTGGTGACTCTAGCCTCTTGCAGTGCTACCCCGAGCCTCGATCTGAGCTCTGATACCAGTTGAAGGAGTACGAGCGGAAGTGCGGCGCGAGAGAGAGTGCTAGAAGAAGAGCACGACGATATGGTGAACTCGCTCTACTATAATGTGTAGAGCATAGTGAGTTCTTATTAGGTTTTTACAAAAGAATATGTGTACATACCTGGCGGCCCGCCCACTTACCTGGCGACCACATTGGGCTTTATACCCCAACAATTTGCAATTAATTGCAAGTTTCCCTTGGCCTCACGTAGCCAAGTACCCGCTTATGAATATGGAAGGCCTTGCCATAGGTAGAAAGAACCTCAATACCGCATCTGACACTTTATCGCCTTTGCACAGCAACATCTCCTGCTTTGTTGCTGGCGACGACAGCCCCCCTGCATCTTTTGCACCCTTGGCCCCACAACACTTGCACGGCCTCTTCCTGAACCTTTTGCACCCGTAGTGTCACCCATGCAATAGTCCCATCCAAGGTGCACCCCTCCCCCTGCATGTGCCACAATCTGATAGATGTGGGTTGTTCCCCCCACACCCGACCTCTGTTGGGATTGAGACGGGCCATCTCATTCTCATAGGCTCTCCTACGGCCTCTTGTTTGCTATCGGTCCTCCCTTGAACGTGCACGAACTAGCTAACATCATGCCGTGATATACGACACCTTCATAACAGGTGTTGCCTTTCCAACATGCACAGTTTGCCATAGGTGAGCAAGCGCCACACAACTCTCTCACCGGCCTGTATTAACTAGCGTTTCCAAATGCTTCCCTATACACCCTGGTGAGCACTAGCCGCTATCAACTAGCGTTTTGAAAACATGTACCTATAACCTTGTTTAGAAACCTCTCACTTGCCTCTTCCAACTAGCGTTTGGAAACGCTTCCCTTTAAACCCTGGTGAGTGAATAATTTTTAAGTCTTGTTCTAATGAAATTTTGTCTCTCACTAGCCCATTTGCAATTGAGTTTTGAAACGATAGGTTCAAGCCTTTATGAGAGCCTCGAGGAATTCTTCACAAATTTTTTTCATGCCTAAAAACATTCAAGACAGACCAACCTTTTTGCACTAGCATCCGCAAATGCTATGCTAAACACACTCGTGATGGCACATTGAGGAAATTTCTTTCTCATGTTAAATTTGGGACCTAGTTTACATACATGCATTAAAGTTACTTTTATACCTTAAAATGGTAATGAGACACTAGCCTATTTGCAACGGTGTTTTGAAATGCTACACAAAATAAAAGCCAAAGCCACATAATGTGAGTGATAATATATTTGGGGGGCAACACGTTGAGAAAAGAGAAACAAAACCAAATAATACAATGTTTCTGATCTTATCAAACAAACGGGTGGCACTGTTTAGTCTTTATTTTTTCATCCAATAGTGAGGTAACTTGCAAGATACCACTTAATGAAAAATGTTTGGGCACCGTATTTTTAGTCTTATACATTTTTACAATCTATTAGCGAGAATCTCTACAGATTCCCTTGATTTCTCTTTTTTTCCGTAGGCATCAACCCTGTCCTTGCTGTCCACGTTGCGAGCCATCACCTCGTTGGCAAGCTCCACATCTACGATAGCCTGCTCGTCGAGACCTTGGCACCACACTGCCACTGTGTCCACATTTTCCTTCCTCTTCGTGGCTGCGGCCAGTTGTCTTATTGTCACCACCCTGTCCCGCAACATCTCCCAATATGACCACCATCCCTGCTCCTTTGTCTGAAAGAGGAAGATAGAAAGTGCATTGCATGCCACAGGTAGGATGCACTGTGGAGGACAATAGATAGGAAGAGAGAGAGAGAGTTTTAACTGAGCAAAGTCTTGAGGCGGCCGCAAGAAGGGCTTGAGCTCTGGATTGCCAGACGGGAAACAGGGTCTGCGATGCAAATCGGGGTCTGATTTAAAGGAGCGGAAATAGAGCAGGTCCGCAACAGAGATGGTGTGAGAAGAGTCACTCCATTGATTAAGCCAGACTCCCTAAAGCTTGTACAAGCAGCAAAGGCACTTGGAGTCGATGACGAATTGCAGGTGCTTGGCCACGCTTAGCATGTACTCTTTCATCAACCGCTGTCTGTTGCACAGAACTCATTGCTCCAAGACTTTCCGGCACTGCGGCAGTTCCATCAGCAATGTAATGACTTATATAAATAAAGCTAGAATCATCTCTGAAGCTCCTAGTGCAGGCGGCTCGCATGCATGACTCCTCTCTGTATCGCCCCCGCTCTATTCCCCTTCCGTTCTAGCCCCTGGCAGACACACACAACCATTAAACATTACTCCGCCTTTGCGCAACTTTGTCCCTGTCTAAGCTGTCTCCTCTTCCCAAATCGTACCTCCTCAATCTGGATTCTACAAGGAAAAATCCCTCTTCTCTCTCGCCACGTGCCACCTCTCTTCCCTCTACACATTCGATGAGCATTGATTAATTTATTTATTTCTTACAATGAAGCGGATCTCTTTTCTTTCTCTCAAGCCAGTGGCATCTTCTAAGAGTCTCCATAAAGAAGTGGTGGCAAAATTGTTCACACATGCTTACGCTTTGGAGACGAACTGCTTCATTATTTTTAAACGTAACTCACTCTCTCTCTCTCGCAGGTGAGATATCCCCCTTTTTCACCCTCAAAAGCCTAAGAGGATCTATTGAGATTCTTAAGGAAAAAAAAAAAAGAAAAAAGATTAGAGGGACATATTTGCAATGTTACCCTCGTTTGTTTACCAAAGTAGGCCCCAAACATATGCCATGGTGGTAATGCATCTTCCACATTTGTGTATTCATGGTTTTAAGTACCACCCATCCAAAAGTGTTTTATTTGTCACACTTGGTTATTTGTGTGTGCACATGCGTGTGATTTTAATGATGAACTTAGTAGCTTTTTTGTGTAGTACCATCCCACTAATTGAAAGAATGTACTAAGGAACTCTTGGGTTTATTATAACCACTAGTTTGGCCGGCGGCCTTCTGTCGCCTCTATGTGTGTGTGTGCACGCGCGTGCGTGCATGTGTGTGTGTGTGTGTGCAACCAAGAGACGCAGGAGGGAACACCAGTCGGATCGATTTGCACTCGCTATGTGTCAAAAGGGGGGGGGGATCCCTCTCCCTTTCATTATAGTATGTAATCAACTAATGCCTTGAATTAAATCCAATATCATGCTTAACCAACAATTCATCAAAGGAATTCAAAACGCTCCAAACAAATTGAATTTAAACCATAGAGACATGTGATCCACTTGAATTTTTGCCCTCGCTCACTTTTTGCCGCTCACTCTTTGCTCGTTAAATGATAGCACCCGCATAGAAGGGGTGGTGGTGAATGTAAAAACTTTTTTTTTTAACGTCTTCTTGGTATTGTGGTCCTCCCCGATTGGGGTTGGTTCTTGCAAACACGGTTTTGAAGCTCTGCTTTTGATTCTTCTTCAACTGATCTGTAGGAGCGGATATCGAGTTGGCTTCTGAACTAGCCATTCCATTTGGCCATTGGTGAGATTTCTGGGATATCCATGAATCTATAACAGGTCCGGATGATGGCCTGTTCCTTGGAATAGTGTGGCCCGATCAAATCGGTAGCTTATGGCTTCTAGAACTTTATGCCAGTGTCCTCCTGGATCCCAAGTAAACAATAGGATCATTATCTGCAGTGTTTGAACAATAAAATTTGCATGCCAAATAGGAACAAATTTGTAATCACTAGTAGTGAGAGGAAAAATGAGCATCTTGGCTTCTGCAAAGGTAGAATTGAAGATTATGATTTGCAAGAGTGTGCCACGAATCCACCATAGATGGACGCCTTGTTGGTGTGGTGAGCTCCAATTGTCTTCAAAATGTTGCTTATTACTGCGATTGGAAAAGCCAGCAAGCATATCATGCTCCTCTTGGGTGTACTACTCAAACATGTCAACTGTCTTTTCTGATATTGATAGTAAGCCACATACCTTTTGGCTTAAATAGAAGCATAATCCACTCACCTCTCTCAAAGAGAGGATGCACTATTTGTAAAAAGTGCACCAAATTGGGAATGAGGCCTTCATTCTTGCATTCTATCAACCTTTTGTCTATCCATGGCTCCTTAGCTTTTATCTCCATGTTGATCTTACCTCTATATGTTCTAGTGGTTGGTTAACCATAGCCATAGGTCTGATGCATCCCATGCAAACACAATGCTACATTGTGGAGGAATCTGGAACATCCTTAAAAGGTTGGCAACATGCTGATCATCAAACTTACTCTGAACACCCTTACATAAACTGGAGGCATTACCCATCTCCAAGTTTATAACACGTTTCAGTAGACTAGATGCATTACCCATCTCCAAGTCTATGATACTACACAATAAAGTCTTGCTCAACTACCAAGCCTCTTGAACAATATCCAGCTCCAAAACTTCATTCATACTTACCTCTTCGTTATGGTCCTCTGGTGAAACTTCCTTGATGTAGGATGCCTTTAGCTTGCTACAGTGTTCTTGGTCCATGCTGGTGCAAAGTCTTCTGTTTCCAAATCCCTCCCCTTTTCTTGATACGTTGTCCTTCTTCTGCAAAGCCTTGCTAGCAGGCTGGTGTTCCTCTTCTCTTGTATCTTCCATGCTTTTTGCATTCCTCTTACACTGACGAGGCTTGATCAACACTTTACACCTTCTTACTTTACACCTTCTTACCCTTGCTACCCAATGTTGTCCATTGATAGCTTTGGTGCCTATTTCATCCAAGGTTAGAGATGTACTAGCATTTGTAACACAATTTTCTTGACTTACCTCCTTCGTTGGGGTAGCATCTTTTCATTCTTTAACCTCTTGTTCCACGGCTTCAATCCTTTGAACAAAATTCTCGCTTAACCCTTCTTCTATTATCTTCATCTTGATCTCTTTTGCAAGACCAATGAAGCTTAGTGTGCAGCTGCCAATTGGTGGTGGGCATAGGATGAGTGTAAGTGGTGATTGTGGTGGTAGTTGCATTGGTGGCTCTAAGACTTGGATTGGTGGGACTGGCTGTGGTTGCATGGCTGGTGGTGGGGTTTGAAAAGGTTGTATTGGTTGTCGGGGTGGTGGTGGCATTGCCCTTGGTGGAGAAATCTAATTCTACCTTCCTCCTCTATTGAAGTTCTGCCTTCTTGGATGTGAGCAGTAATACATGCCATGGTCGTCCTCCCCACAGTTATAGCAGTGGTATTCTTGGTTTTGCCTTCGTTGTTATCTCCCTTGATCTAGATTTCTGACAGGTGCATGCCCTTGATGCACCAGATGCACAGATAAACTTTCAAGATGAGTAGTGATGTGACTCAATAGATCTTGCTGCTCTTCCAATGCCTCTTGTGGTTGAGTTTTGTGAGAGGCTATTGCAGTCACTAGGGTTAGTCGGACTAAGATCAATCCCTCTAACTCGCTGACTCTTTCTTACATGTGCAGCTTCTTGTCTTTAAGGTGGGCTACTTCCACTGCCAACTCATACGTTGAAGGGAATCTCCCTTTTACCTTCTCTTTAAGCGGCAACCTAAGGCCAGCAATGAAATGGTCCTTCTTCAGGAAATTAGGCGCTCCTTCTCCTTCCTCCAGTGAGGCAACCCATCGCTCCCACAAATCCAAAAACTTGGATTTGTAAGTGGCATACTCTAGCAAATCTCCTTGCTTTAACTCTGTCAGCAAACTGCCATAACTTTTCTGAGGTTGTACCTCCACCAAACCTCTTCACAAAGGCATCACGTAGTACGTCCCATGAATTCTTGGTAGCTTGGGGCAAGGCTTTGTACTAAGACTTGGCCTCTACTTTCAGTAGAGGAGAAATTCCTAGCCGTGAGACATCGTTATCCTTTTTGGAACCACACAGGCGATGTCAAAGTCATCCAAAAAATCGGTGGTGATGTCTTCTCCCGTTTTTCCACTAAATGTGGGAAAAGAGACACTTGCCATGGCGGTAACTCAATGAGCAGGGAATTACAAACATTTATATAAATAAGAAAAATGCAAGTGACTCAGCGGCGCATAGCGGCTTTCTTACAGGGTTGGGTGGATGGGTTTAAAACATGATAAAAATGGAAACATTGAAAGAGTGGTGGTAATCCAACATGGGGAGAATAATGGGGTTTGACAAGCTAAGGATTTCTCCCAGCACCACAACACCGAACAGATACACTATCTTCTATTGATAGAAGATTTTCCTATCTACATAAATATTCACATGCATGTGTTGCAGGAACCTAAACAAAAAAGTTGTTGGTCCGTTTTCCATAATGTACAGAAGGTGGAGCACTTACTTATATTCTTACTCAATCAGTGTTGATGAGTCGGCACATCCACAGGAGGTCGTCGCCCTTCATAGGCTCCACTTCTCCTTTGTCGCTCAGCATGTATGGAATGATGGTGACGCGTTTGACTACTCCTAACCTTTTAGCTAGGATCAACTGCAAGTAATTACCGTAGTCCTCCCGTTGCATGAACTCCACTCCATTCAGCTGTAGCTCATCTCCAGCCCGCTGGGTCTCACCCGTGATGGACATTTTCTTAAGGATAAGCTGTACGGGGAGAGGAGGAAGGCCCTCTATCCGCCCTCCAAAGGAACGACGACAGTAGCCAAACCACTCCTCCATAGGGCATGGGAGCCATATTAACACTTTTTGCTTCAGGGTTGTTGAAATAGACTGGCAGCACCGCATGCGCCGTGCGAATCGATAAGAGACCTTCCACCACTTTGCCTCGGATGATCTCCGTTTTGGCAAACTAGGCATGACTCTGCTTCTCGTACTTGAAGCACTCATGTGGCCAGGTGCTTCTTCCTTTCGGTTCATGTGTTTCAGGACTGGCCTAGCCCTTCCTTGCCTTTGGCTGGAGTGGCCCCTTTTGGCCACTTAGGAGTAGAGGCTATACCTTTGCTTGTAGATTCCTTAGGGAAGAGAGGCCTTACCGATCTTTTTACTCCCTTAATATGGATGACCTCCTTGCGGTGGACGTCAATGTAGATGATTTCTACCTCTTCGTTACCTTCATTGCTGGCATTCATTGATCGTGTGCTTTGGTTGACAACAGTGATGGCATTTCAGAGCCTTCCCACCTGATGCTCTTAATTTGCATTTAGCACGAGCAATACGAGCTGGGAAGCTTACCTTTTGGATACTAACGACACTACAGCCTGGCAATAGCAGTTCAATGAAGGCAGTTAGTGTTTCTTCAATCTCCTCCTCCTCCATTCTCCAGTTGGAGAATTCTTGCAGCCATTCATCCATGGTTGATGATGTGCGTTGTCTTCAACATTGTAAATTGGAGGTTTCCAAGAAGCTCTCCTCAATGGGGGAACCAAATGATGAGCGCAAAGTGTGCCACGGACCCCGACGGCCTCAAGACTCCAGGAGCTGATCCACTCCGAGTTGGCCACGGAAAGTGAGCAGGGAGCACCACCTAGCTTTGAGCAGCTAGGACGCGGACAATGGTGATTTGAAATAGCACAAACATTACACTGAGAGAGAGAGAGAGAGAGAGAGAGAGAGAGAGAGAGAGAGAGAGAGAGAGAGAGAGAGAGAGAGAGAGAGAGAGAGAGAGAGAGAGAGAGAGAGAGAGAGAGAGAGAGAGAGAGTGAGCCTATAGTGCGTTCTCTAGAGATGATTCATAAGCACAAATGTTTCTACTCTCATGAGTGTGTGGCAACCATTGAAGTCAAGGTGTGGACATGGATTCTTCCCATAGTGCTAATTCCCAAAATGCTACACTAAAATCCCTTCTGTCTTGATGCAAGTGTTTCCAGTCCCCTCCCACCAAAATGCTACCAAGTATTGATCCCCTGATAGGACCTCTCAGTGCCCTTTTCTAGGTGCAAGCTGCATTAGGTTAGGATAATGTGATTAGGTTAGGTCCCTAATCAGGAGAGACAAAGCAAAGAGTTGGGTCCCAGATGGTTGACCCTTGCTTTGTCTTAGGAGAATTTTAAAACTGCTATCTCCTAGGTGGGCCTTTGTGACCATCACCTAGAGAGAGGTGACAATTTACAATGGGTTTCTTATACAGATTTTTGTCTTGAAACTGGAAAATAATAATACCCTACGGATGTAACTGCGGAGATGCGTCGTGGACGAGATGCCGTTGAATGGCGTGCCTCACTCGTATGTCAGTGTTGTGCACTTGCCAGTTTCGGGGTCGATCGGGACATGCCTTCAGTGTCTTTTCTTGATTCGATGTTGCGATCGTGCGGGTTGGCCGTCCTTCCTCTCTATCGATGTCGAGCTTCGTTGTTTTTAATACTTTTTTGTGTGTGTGTGTGTGCGCGTATGGCATGCATGTGCTGTGTGTTTATATGTGTGTACCCATGTACGTGAGTGTTCTAATGTATACGTGCACGTATGCGTGCTTGTGTATGTATGTGCATGTGAGTGTGTACGTGCATATATATGGGATTGTGTGTGTGTGTGTGTGTGTGTGTGTAGTCGGAAGAGTGCGGGAGATGGGTGAGATAGGCGTGAGTGAGAGTGCATGCGAGAATGTGTGCGTGGAAACGAGAGGGAGAGAAATATAATTATTATATATATTTTATAATTCATGCAACTCGGCTGGCTTAAGCGAGGAGAGAGAGAGAAAGCAATGGCGAGAGGCTAAGGGGTGAGTGTGTGGGTGTGTGTGTGGGCAAGTCTGTGTGTGTGTGTGCACGCGCTGAGAGAGAGAGAGAGAGAGAGAGAGAGAGAGAGAGAGAGAGAGAGAGAGAGAGAGAGAGAGAGAGAGAGAGAGAGAGAGAGAGAGAGAGAGAGAGATGGGAATGAGTGATGTGGAGAGCGAGGGGCTGAGGGATGAGGGGGAGAGAGAAAGGGAGTGGTGAGTGAATGAGAGAGAGAGTCGGCCTGCCCTGGCTGACAAACAAGAGGGGAGAAGAGGGGCTTGGTGAGGTGGCAAGAGAGTGGGGGTGAGAAGGGAGAGATGGCCCACCATAAGGAGAAAGAGGGATTATGGACGAGCAGTGTATGGATGAGAGGGGTGAGAGAGAGAAGGAATAATGAAAGAGAGAGAGGGAGAAATTTATTGTCCAAGCATGGCAGCCCGCTAGAGGGAGAAAAAGGGTTTGTTGTATGCACCCATTGGGCTAGGTGACACAGGAGCAAGATAAGAGAGAGATATAGTGGGTTGGTAGAGCCGAGCAGGGAACAGAGAGGACTCGTCCTCTGGTGATAATAGAGGATTGTGGCCAAACTGAGGGGCGGCCCACCATGGGCAAGCATAGAAGGGGTGGTGGTGAATGTAAAAACGTTTTTTTTAAAATCGTTTTCTTGCAATTGTGCTCCTCCCCGATTGGGGTTGGTTCTTGTGACTGTGGTTTCGAAAATCGACCGTCACTTGCATTGTTGTTTGCCACTACAAAGTTCTGCTCTTATCTATTTCCTAGACCCTTTGTAATTCTAACAATGGAAGAGGTCTTTCCGTACATGAAGTAACACATGGATGTCTCATCTAGAATTTCTAAATGGCTCATTAGATCACAAGAGTTCGATTACACTATGCAAGTGGAGAACTCCACCAGAGCTAGTCTGGCAGGTATTCTTACTCATCGTCACTATCAGAAGAAGCTAAAGATCAACACAGCAGGTAAAGAAGTGACACCAATGGTAGAAATTCCTAAGCTAGAAAGAGCTCGCTCTCTTTTCTTTGATGGAGCATACAAAAGAATAGCGGATCAACAAGCTATAGCTGGCATCATCATTTTTTATGAGAAAAAGAAAAAGGTATTCTCTTTTGGGCACTTACTACACTCCCACTCCAACAATGAAGCAGAGTACGCGGCCCTTATTTTTGGTTTAGAACAATGTGTTTTGCAAGGGGTTCGGAACCTAAATGTGTTTGGCGATGCCATGCTCTTGATAAAACAGATAAATGGCACTTGGATTTATAAAAATCAGGTTTTTCTTGGCCAATTGTGCCAAGTTAAGGATCTTTTCAGAAAGTTTAAAGCAGTGTAGTTATTTCATGTCCCTAGGGTAGAAAATCAAGAAGCGGATGCTCTATCCAAAGAAAGAATACAAGATGTTCCCATAGGAGCAATCAAACTGAAGATGCCCCTCTTTCAGGGTAGCAATGCTATGTCTGATGTCATCAGCTTCTTAGATACAGGAGAATGTCCTAAAGTGTATACCAAGGGCTAGAAACAATGGCTTGTTCAAAAGACAACAAGATACTGCCTTGTCAACAACACCTTGTACTACAAGGGCAAAGACCAAATCCTGAGGCAAGTGCCAATCTCTAATGAAATCACGGAGGTGATCTCAAGTTGGCATGATAGTGTTTGCGGTTTACACTTTTCTCTAGATATTACTAGTAGGAAGATTCTATAGGCGGATTCTCTTGGCCTAGTCTGAACAGGGATGTGCATCATTGGTGTAGAACATGCAGGGCCTATCAAGTATCCAGTGATCGATCACTAAGCTACGAGGCACAGATTCCTATGATCTCATATGGCCATTTGAGAAGTGGGGAATAGATGCAATTGGTCCTTTACCCAGGTCCCAATCAGGTAAACTATACATTCTAGTTGGTGTAGACTACATGACCCGATGGGCGGAAGCAGCAATCACCACACGCATTACAACCGAAGAAGTGGTGAAGTGTAAGACAGGGGTGACTAGAGCCTGAGAGTCCACCACCCAACAACCCTTTATATAGGCATGCCCTTGGCCCTTTGCCCTAGTTGGAATCCTCGTTCCACACCGCCTATCCCGGCCCTGCCTTATCTAGTCCGGCCTTGCCGGTGTCTTGACATTACTCCCCCCTTAAGAAGAGTTTTCGTCCTCAAAAACAAAAGTGGGAAACTTCTTCTTAAGAACACTAATGTTTTCCCAAGTGGTACCTTCTTGAGGTCAATCTTTCCACTTGATTAAGGCTTGTTGAACTATGTGATGATGTGTATGCAACTCATGATAATCCAGAACAGGTTTAGGTTCATGCATTAAGATAGGAGGTTCAATGTAATCAACCAAAACCTGTTGGTCAATGACATTGTCATCCCCATGTAAGCGCTTTTGTAGACGGCTTACATGAAACACAGGATGAATGCGAGAATGTGAAGGTAGTAATAGTTTGTAGGCATGATCACCCACTCGCTTGAGTATTTTGAAAGGCCCACAATATCGGGGAGATACTTTAGGTGTCGGTCCAGTTTTCAAACTTTGTGAATTTTGTGGCACACATAAAAATAATTCCTCCCCTTCTTCGAAGGTAACTTGCCAAGGTTTCTCATCAGCGTATTTCTTATACCGGTCCTGTGCTTGCCGGGAATTCTGACGAGCAAGTTTCATCATATCCATATGGTCTTGGAAAAAATCCTTAACCTATTGGAGTTTTTCGGTTGCCAACCCCACCGTAACTGGTGACCTAGGTTGAAACCCGTACATGAGCATGAAAGGACTAAAACCTGTTGTGACATGCTTAGGATTGTTGTAGGACAACTCGAGGGTAGGTAAGTATTCTTCCCAGTCTGACTGTTTTTTGCTGATGTATGCTCTTAGCATATCCTCTAGCACTTGGTTAACCCATTCCGTTTGAGCACCCATTTCTAGATGATCAGCTGTAATGAGGTTTAGTTGTGTACCCAATCGTTTAAAAACAACTCTCCAAAAGTAGCTGTTAAACTTGGGATCACGGTCACTAACAATGTTACTTGGCAAACCATACAATTTGTATAGATTGTCCACAAATAACTTGGCTAGTTCTAGTGTCTTAACCGTTGATTTGGTCGGCATAAACTTACATAGTTTAGTCAACCTGTCTGCAACCACCCATACTGAGTCATGACCTTGTATAGTGGTTGGTAAACCTACAATAAAATCCATAGAGATACTTTCCCATTTTCCATTGGGAATATCCAAAGGATGTAAGAGTCCTACTTCTTTTAGGCACTCTGCCTTGTTAACTTGACATTTTTGGCAGTGCAAGACATAATCTTAAACAAATCCATGTATACCTGGCCAGTAAAACTGTCGTCTTATGGGAGCATAAGTTTTTCTAATCCTCGGGTGCCCTGCACTTGGACTTTCATGACATTCATAAAGAATTATTGGCACCGAATGTCCGTGTCCGTCGGAACACAAACTCTGCCCTTGTGAAGTAGGTACCCATTGTCGATGGTAAAATGATTCCATCGTTGTAGTTCAGCACTTGATAAAGGAGAACTAGGTGTGGAGGTTAACTGTACACTACCGTCGTTGGAGTGAGAAGGATCCCTCTTTTGAACATGGCTCCACACTTTGGAATATGCTTCATCATGCTATATTTTCCCTTGAGAGAATCTAAAAATTCACTACAAAGTTTTGTGAGAACAAGAGTGAATTAATCTCTGGCATTCTGCTTAGAGCGTCTCCCACTACATTGTATCAGCCTTTGCGATGCCTTAGCTTGGCGTCATATTCCTGAAGGATCTCGATCCACCTGGCTTTTTGACCCTTTAAATTTGTTTGTTATGTAAACCATTTGATGCTTTCATGGTCAAACACAATATCGAATTAAGCACCATAGAGATAATGCCGCCATGTTTTTAAGGCCGACACTATTGCATAGAGTTTGCGTTCGTAAGCAGAATAATTCTACTGAGATGCATCAAGCTTCTTACTTTCAAATGCAATCGGCCGTCCGTCTTGTAACAGGACTGCTCCAGTAGCACGATCATTGGCATCCATTTCCAAAACGAATGGTTTCAAAGGATCTACAATAGCTAGTATAGGAGCTGTAGCTAATGCATCCTTGAGTGTATCAAAAATGTGTTGTTGAGCGGATCCCCACTGAAAAGATTTTCCTTTGTCTTTAAGTTGATCCGTCATAGGAACAGCAATTTGAGCATAGTGTTTAACGAACCTTCGGTAAAAACCTGCAAATCCTAAAAGTATCTGTAATTCTTTCAGATTTTTAGGAGGAGGCCATTTTTTTATGGTATCCACTTTGGATTGATCCATGTATAGGCAAGATGAAATAACATGCCCTAAATAATGAATTTCATATTTTAGAAAATCACATTTAGATTCCTTGGCATATAACTTGTTTGTACGTAACAACTCAAAAACCTGCCTGAGATATTGTAAGTGCTCTTCTTCAAAAGCACTATAGACTAGGATGTCATCAAGGAAAACAATGACAAATTTGCTCAAATATGGCTTCAAGACACTATCCATAAGTGCGGGCGCATTGGTTAACCCGAAGGGCATCACCAAAAACTCGTAGTGTCCAAACCGTGTTTAGAAGGCAGTCTTAGGTATATCGGCAAGCGGAATACGGACTTGGTGATATCCTGACCGCAAGTCAATTTTCGTAAAAATGCAAGTATGAGTTAGCTTATCAAATAACTCATCTACTCTTGGCAATGGATATTTGTTCTTAACCGTAACCGCATTTAAGCCCCGGTAGTCTACGCACATGCGCATACTGTTGTCCTTTTTCTTCACTAAAAGGATAGGCGAAGCCCATGGTGAAGAACTGGGTTGTATAAACCCTCTGCTAAGGTAGTCAGCAAGCTGACGTTCCACCTCAGCAGCCTCTGAGTAACTCATACGGTAAGGTGGTTCACTAATAGGTTTACAGCCTACAGCCACGTCAATGCTATGTTGTACTGATCGTGTTGCCGGTAATCCTGATGGAAAATCATTAGGAAATACATCTTGAAATTCCTTTAATAATTGTTGTAATTGACTAGCAATGTTTGCATGTTTAGAATTAGCAATTGGTGGAATAGAGGAGAGAGAAGCATGCGGCGTTGAAGAATGTTCAACAGACTCAATGTTAGAAAGAAAATGAGACAGTGAGTAACACAAGAAAACCTGATCTATTTCATTTTCAGAAACGAGCTGCATAAGCTCAACGGTACAAATCAGTGGTGATGAAGGTATATCTTTTTCTCCTAACAACAACACATGTGCGCCATGGGATTCAAACATCAAGATGTTGTGCTCATAGCTACGCTTCAGTGATGGTCCTAGGCTATGCAACCATTCCCTACCAAGAACCACATCAGCCCTTTCTATGTTCATAACTTGAAAATCCAAACAAGTAGAGTACCCTTGTACTTCCAATGGAACACTCGGCATTGAGTCTCCCATATTTCAGTATCATGTCCATTCATCATTGCTACCTTGTAGTGGTGGGTACTCAGATTTTGAGGTAGTTTGAGCTTTTTCACCAATCTATAATTGATGAAATTGTGAGTATCACCGTCATCTACCAAGATGCACACCTTGTGCCCTTGCAGATATCCGTGCGTACGTACTAACTCATGTGGTCCAAAGGTTTTTCGCCACATGGAAGCTGTGAGACAACATTCATGCACCAACTTAGTGTGTGTTACTTCCATTGTGGATAATTTCAAGGAAGACTCAAGGGGCAGTAGTTTCACTGTGTGCACTGCTTTCTCCTTCCCCTAAGCAACAGATTTCCCCTTGGGACAATCCTTTTTTCCATGACCTCTCCCTAAACATTGAAAACATAACCTCTCTTTCTTGGCTTTATTAAAATCCTCAAGAGAAAGAGGACCCTTGGACACCTTGGTTTTTTAGATGCATCTGAATTTAGCAACTAGAAATTTTATTTTATTGTGCCCATACTTCATGTGTGTATTACCATGTATACTATCATGCACGTTATAATTATGTATTTTCTTCTCATCAGGGTCATCATGAATATGTGCTTTCACTATGGCTTCCTCAAGTGTTTTAGGGTCTTGGGTCTTGACATACTTCTTAAGTTCTGTTGTCAGACCTCGTATGAACCCTCGTACTTGTTGAAAGGTATCCAAGCCTTCCAACTTGAGGATAACATCCCGATATTGAGAGATATAGTCAAGGAGTGATGGGTATTGGCGCATGGAACATATGTCCCAAGATGTCCAATTCTGATCGGCCTCGTTAGTAGGAAAAAAATCCTTGCTAAACATTGCTTCAAAGGCTGCCCAACTCTGTGGTATGATGTTCTTCTCCTTGAGAGACATCCACCATTTGTAGGCCTTGCCTTCCAAAGTTAAGCTCGTCTGCAGAGCTCTGACTGCATCCGGAGTACGTCTTAAGGCGTGAATTTCATCCCATTTGCTGAGAAAGATGTTCACTGCATCCTTATTGCGGTCTCGGTCTTCGCCCTTAAATACTGGTGGTTTAAAGTTCTTCAACAAGTCATCCACCTCTTTGGAAGTGAGAGTATGCAGCGTATCGTGAATTGGGCCTTGCCTCTGTGTGCCAACATGCTCATGCATGTGGGTGTCAGCAGGACTTTTAGATTGCTGATGCATTAATTGAATTACTAATGTGGAAAGTTTAGTAACATTTTCATTTAAAGCTTTAAAATTTTCATCCATGACGGTCATGCCTGTGTGAAGTGCATAAAATTCTTGAATATCGAGTAACTCATAAGTATCTTCTCCTGTCATAGCATCGCGGTTACTCTCCTTGAGAGGATCCGGCCGCGGGCCATCATTGGTAGGCTCAGGAGTACGTTGCTCAGAATCTAATGTCAAATTGATATCCGAATCCATGGCTACACAGTGTGGTGAAAGAAGTGCTCAGAAAATATACCTGATATTGGGAGCACTCGCAAAGTAGAGTAGCTGTGCTAACTCCGTCAAAATCGATGGTAGTCCGCCGTATATGGAACTCCGTAAGCTCTTGATAGTTGAATCAACTATGCTTGAAGATCCCGACAAAAATTTGTACTGCTTGAAACATCGTTGATGACTGAATCTTCTCGAAGGAAGAAATTGCAATAGATATTCTTCCGAAACTTCAACTCTGTCAAACTTTAACTTCAATCAACTTCTGCAATTTCTATAATTCGGACAGTTTTCCTAGAATTCGGTAGCCCCTTGCATATGCTTGTGTCGGATCTCGGCCAACAATCCTTCGAACACCCTAGCTTGGGTATGGGGTGTGTGCCCGGGTGGGCACGCCCCCTAGCTTGAGGTTTTTTTTAATGAATTTCCCAAGGCCAAAGCCTTTGGATGCGTTGTATGTGAAATAAAACGTCTGTAGTTGGCTATGGCGACCATGGCTGTGCCGCAAGGGCGAGGGAGAGAGAGAACTCCCCGCGCGTTGCGCTCTGGGCGTCGCTCCAATGACGTAAAATCCTCCTCAAGGCAGCGCGCATCCGCTCTGCTAAGCCACGCAGTTTTTGCCGGAGGTCGAGGTTGCCTCCCTCCCGGCACAAGCGGTGCTTCTCACAGAGTCGACCTCGTCGTCTCCCTTAGCAAGCGGCTCTTCACGCCCACAAAGAGAGGAGCATGCAAAAGCTCCACGCCCTCTTGTCCAAAATTAGACCTTGCTCTGATACCCATGTAAGACAGGGGTGACTAGAGCCTGAGAGTCCACCACCCAACCACCCTTTATATAGGCATGCCCCGGGCCCTTTGCCCTAGTTGGACTCCCCGTTCCACACCGCCTAGCCCGGCCCTATGCCTTATCTAGTCCGGCCTTTCCGGTTTCTTGACACGAAGTTCATATTTGAGCACATTTGTTGCTGCTATGGCACACCTCTGGAGATAATAAGTGATAGAGGGCCAGGTTTGAGAGGCGGCTTGGTAGGAAAACTGATGAAGAAGTTAGGCATCACACGTCAACACTCCACTCCATATTATCCATAGTGCAATGGTCTAGTAGAAAAGGTAAACGGAATGATCTATAAGATCATCAGAAATCACATGAATAACTACACAAGTGATTGGGATAAGTATCCCATGGCCACTCTTTGGGCCTACCACACAACATTTTGAACATCACTAGGTTTTACCCCTTTTCATCTGGTATATAAAAAGGAGGCCATTCTACCCATTGAGGTACAGATAGCCAGCTTGTGAGTATGGCTAGCCAGCTACAACGCCCAATTGCCCATCTTTGCAGCAACATCTTGGATCTAGAAAGGCTTCAGCTATATAGTGAAGATGCGATCAACCACTCTGCAACGCAAGCAGAACGATGCCAACTCACATTCAATCAAGGGCGTAAAACTAGTCCTATAAAAAACCAGCCACTTTTGTGGCTTTTTGAGACTACAAAACTTCTCAACAATATGTTAGTTATTCAAATAGAAAATGGTATCAGGGAATTATGACCAACACTCAATATGAGTTGATAAAAAATAGTACAGAGCTAAATGAAGGTCTAAAGGTGTCTTTCCATTGCCATCTTCTACAACTAATTCGTACGCATGGAAAAAAAAAATCTATTTTCTTTTGAAAATAAATCAAATCATTTTTAAGCAGGCCGAAACTTCTTTGAAAAATCCCTCAATAGGTATGTGATAGATGAACCAAGCTTTTGTAACCCATATACAAAGACTGCCGACATTTTTTACTTCTCCAAGTTAAGTGTTGAAGTGGAGTTTTACGTAAAATTTACTAATTTTAGAAAACTAATTATTATTTTTTTGAGCTTTTCATGTAAATTGTGTATTTAGAAACCTTTTTCATATCTTGAACCCATGTTTAGGAAGTTTCATGAAATTTTGATGTCATATACAAAAGTTATGTTTCATTTACTAGAATTCTGATGTGAGCCATTTTTGTGGCTTCAACCAGTTTTGTGGCTCATTACAAGTCTAGTGTTAATTAAGGAAAAGGGTCTAAAGAAAGGCATAATAGTATTGAGATACAACAACAAATTCGACACTAGGAAAGATAAAAAGTTTTAGCCTAGACGAGAAGGGCCATTCATCATCAAAAAGCGATACGCCAATGGCAGCTACAAATTTATGGAAGCAGATGGCCGAATTCACAAGACTAGAGTCAATGGATGGAGGTTAAAATGGTACTTCTTAAGGTTTGATCCAGAGTTCATGCTAGATATTACAGAGGAGGGAGAACCCTCCAACTCTGTTGCTAGGGAATTAGAAGCAGAGCTAGAGGCATGAATGCCTCTAGCCAAAAGGGGAGGGCTAATGATGGCCGACTTTGACAAGCCACGGTCGCGGGAACCAGCCCCAACCAGGGAAGCTGAATAATAATAAAAAACATTTTATCTCCCTGAAGATGCCACTGCCACCCTCTCCCCCCTTGCTCACGCATACGTGCAGTGGGCCACCCCCCTTTGGCTGGTACCACCCTTTCCCCTCTCCTCCATTATCCACCTTCTCTCTCTCTCTCTCTCTCTCTCTCTCTCTCTCTCTCTCTCCCCCCCCCTCCATTATCATTGCAAGCCAAAACTCTCTCTCTCTCCCTTGTTCGTCACCAGTCCATGCAGGGTGCAGGAAAGTCTCTCTACCTCTCTCTCATTCCCCACCCATGCCCACATGCTCCCCCAGTCTCTCCCTCACCCGCTCTCTCATCCTCTCATTCCCCTCGTTGACTCCCACTCTCTCTCTCCATCTCTGTGTTGATAGCCAGGCGCAATAGTATAGTCTCTCTCTCTCTATCTCTCTCTCTCTCTAAACACACACCACACACACATACCCTCAGTCTCTCTCCCCATCTCTCACACCCCTCATCTCTCTCTCTCTCTCTCTCTCTCTCTCTCTCTCTCTCTCTCTCTCTCTCTCTCGTTTCCCTACCCACACACACTCATCCACACACACACAAACTCCCTCACCCGCTTCCTTAGCCTCTCTCTCCCCTCTTGCTCACTCCCTCTCTCTCTCCCTCTCTCTCTCTCTCTCTCTCTCTCTCTCTCTCTCTCATTTCCCTACCCACACACACACACACACACACACACACACTCCCTCATCCGCTTCCTCAGTCTCTCTCTCCCCTCTTGCTCACTCCCTCTCTCTCTCTCTCTCTCTCTCTCTCTCTCTCTCCTACACACACACTCACATATACAAACACACGCACTTGCTGCCACATATACACACTTTCACACATACATTCCCACATAGCCAGCAGAATCTCCCTCTCTCTTTTACCATGCACATACACACTCATACACTTACAAGCACCTACACACTCACATACACACACATACGCGCACACACATATAAACAAGCACATGCATGCCATACACATGTACAAGAAGAAGAAAGACCGAAGATCTTGAACAATTGACGCCCAACACAATGAAAGAAGAACAACAAAATAACGAGATGACGACCATCAATCAAGAAATGACGCCGAAGGCATGCCCCGGCCGGCCTCGAAAGTGACGAATGTGCTACATCAACGCACCAGCGAAGCCCGCAATTCACCGACATCTCGTCCACGACGGATCTCCACAATAAACATTCGTAGGGTAATCATTTTTTCCGTTTTCAAGCCAAAAACGTGTATAAAAAAACCAATTGTATATTGCCACCTTCTCTAGGTGATGGTCACAAAGGTTCACCTAGGAATATCATTTTAAAGTTCTCATAAAACAAAGCAAGGGTCAACCATGTCTGACCCGGCTCCTTGCTTCTTCTCTCCTAATTAGGGCCCTAACCTAATCAAGTTATCCTAAACAAATGCAACATGCACCTATAAAAGAACACTGAGAGGTCACTATCAAGGGGGCAACATTTGGGAGGGGGGGGGGGGGTAGCACTTGTAAGTCAGCACTTGAGAAGGAAGCCATGCACACACCCTAACTCCAAGGGTCACCACACACAAGAGTAGAATCTCCATGTATATGGAAATTTCCCTGGAGAACGCACTATAGTCTCTCTCTCTCTCTCTCTCTCTCTCTCTCTCTCTCTCTCTCGCTCTCTCTGTGTGTCACCACGGACTCCATCTCACCAAAGCTAAGTTTTCTGTAAATACCACCTTGAATCAAAATTTCCCTCACATCCTGAGGGGTTCTCATCATCTACGTCTCTCTCTCTCTCTACGGTGTGCAGTATTAGTGTTCTTTTACATCACTATTGTCCGCGTCCTAGCCACTCAAAGCTAGGTGGTTCCCCTTGTTTACGTCCCGTGACGAGTTAATTTCTACATGAGTTTTAGTTATATACAAGTCTCACTACAAGACACACCGTGTTGGATCTCTCAAACACAATTGCATATTCAGTCATGTGCTCCTCCATGTAGTCGAGAAAGATTTGGAAGGAATCTGCATTTAAGTTGGTTGTGGAATGCATGTAAATTGAGCCCTTGAACACACTCACAAATTCATGGGCATGATGTGCAATACAAACCTTTCCAAGTTGTGCGAGGAGTGTGTCACATGACGTTGCCATGTGTTCATGGGCAAGGAAGATGCCAAGAGAGCTTATAGCTAGAAGTTTATGAATGTGATCAATGAACTCAAAAACTTAGAAAGTGACTTATACCCAAAGTCATTAAACCCTTAAATCAACTAAAAACTACAAATAACAAAAATCTCATGACAAAACGACATAAGACACCATCTGAAGCCATTGGCATTTGCAATCAATCAAGTTGAGCAGTTTGTCTTGGAAGCCTATCAAAAACTGAAGTGCTCTAGAAAAACTTAAAAATGAACAAATATGCACATAGATGAGATTCAAAACACCATATTTATTAATGGGATAAAAAGTATTATTTACAAGCTTTTATAATAATACATTCCGAGAATGTGATGTCCTTACAAAGAAAGCTTTTTTCTTTTCTAACTCGAACAACCTTGTCATTAAAAACAAAGAGGTATAGCTTGGGAAATGTACATTTCAGATTGAGATCATTGTGAATATGGCCAAGGTGCCATTTGTTATTCATAGAGAAGTCATGCACCATATCATCATGGATAAATATTTGAAAGTCAATGGTTTCTTGAGAAGTAACATCAAAGACGAGTTCCTCCAATACTAGAAGTAGACAACATTCATTTAATCATGAGTAGACAACATTCATTCAATCATGTCTACACCCATCCAATGCACTCTTACTTTGGGAGAACTGTTAAAAATAAGACCCTAAAGAAGGTGGGAATAGCCGGGCTACTCTCAAAAACATTAGTAAAATTGAAACACACAATGGATAACAAAGAGTTTCGATCTGTTCCAATGAACAAAGTCGGAGAATACTATGAAGGGGAAGAAGGAAACACAGCCCTTCCAGTGAAATATAATGACATAGAAACCATGGCAATACTGGATAGTGGGGCAGGCATAGCCATAGCCACAAAAGCAGTATGGGAATCTTGGGGACAACCAACCATTAGTCAAACTCGAATGAAATTGCAATTGGCTGATGGACACATTGAAAGACCCTTAGGACTACTTGAAAAAGTGACAGTTCATTCCTATGGGATTGAATATCAACACAATTTTGCCATAGTAGACTTTGAGAAGAAATTCAATTACAAAATCATATTGGGAAGACCTTTCATGCAACAAGTACAGCTTATCAAAGATTGGGGAAACAATTATCCGTACTTGAAGTAAGTGGGATCAATAACAAGGGTTAATCTAAAAGATCACACTTATAGAGATGTCATGAAAATGCCAATACAAGAGTCTGATTCAGTCTCTTCGGCTGAAACTAAGCTTCTATCTTGGTTGAAAAAAGACACTCCTTTTTGGATGTGCGGAGCTTCAAAAAACGGAAGCTTAAAAAGAGAAGAATGTATCTTGGAAAGGGATTGCACGGATGAAGCTTATGTACATGAACCCTTTCCAGAGCATTTGTTTGAGCCATTTGAGTGGACTCAAATTTTAGCGACAATGGATGTATGTGTGAATACGTCTATGCCTACTCAATTTTGCAATGAGGACGGCTACGCCATAATTCCCATCCAAATGATCTCAACCCTCCACATTAAAGATGAAATTGACAAAATCAAGGACTTGATGAAATCTCAACAAGTCTTTTCAGACCTCTACTATGATGCAACAGATAAGTTAGAAGAACATTCAGCTACCTCAGATGATGGGGTCGGAAAAAGAACATGTGAGAGCAAAGCTACTCATGACGGGAGGGAGGAAAAGTTTTTGACTTTCCTAACCAGAAACCGAGAAGACAGAAATGGTATTGACAAAAAAGAGACACCAAAAACGTGAAAGCTAGACCTCTGCCATCAGTCTCCAGTAGAACACAGTTTCTGGTGTAGATAGATGCACATGATTGTGTCAAGGAAAAAATCACTGGCATATATCCTTCAAACAAAAACCCAAAAATGTTGAAAACATTGAGAAAAATGAGGAAGGATACTCAATCAAAACTGAAAAAAACAGGAAAAGGAGTCAACCATGACACGAGTTGAGCGAAGAAAGAAGTATCAAGAGTTGAAAAAAGCTCTGAAGGAGATATATATGACCGAAATGGAAGCCACAGAAGAGGATGGTAAAGATACTCTCCAAGAAATATATTCTCCAGGATCGAAAAACCATAGTCGAACAACCTGTTAGAGAACTAAGAAAACAAGGTGAATCCTACAAAGGTCCTGAAAACGCAAAAAGGATAGATCTGGTTGAACCAGGAGAATAGTCTAGACTTGCCTACATTGCAAATGACCTAGCAGAAGAAGAAGAAGAGATTTTCTTAAGTTTACTGAAAGAATATCGAGATGTCTTTGCTTGGTCTTACAAGGATCTCAAGGATGTTGATCCAGAAATCTGTCAACATACCATACCAATGAGAGATGATGTGAAACCGAGTAGACAAAGACCATACACATATAATGAGACATTCTCCAGGAAGATTAAAGAAGAGATTGAGAAACTAAAGGAAGCCGAATTCATTTATGAAATTGAACACACAGATTGGATATCTCCAATTGTGGTAGTACCCAAGAAAAATGAAAATTACGTGTGTGTGCAGCTACTAGTGGCAACTTTCCTCTTCCAATCACTGAGCATGTTTTGGAATGAGCTGCAAAAAAAGAAGCTTACAGCTTCTTAGATTGATTTTCGGGATACAATCAACTTTTGGTTTATCCAAAGATTAGCATAAAACTGCTTTTGCAACGGAATGGGGTATTTTTGCCTATCGGGTTATGCCTTTTGGGCTAACTAATGCTCCTGCCACTTTTCAAAAATTGATGAGCCATGCTTTAAAGAATATCTTAGGAAATTCTTGGAAGTATATATGGATGATCTATGCGTACATTCATCAATCCGAGCTGATCATTTTGAACACCTCAAAAAGGTATTCGAAAAATGTAGACTTTATAGGATTTGCTTAAATCCTGAAAAGTGCACATTCATGGGTAGACAAGGAAAAATTCTTGGACATATAGTGTCTAAAAATGACATAGCTACTGATATGGATAAAATTCATGTCATTGCTGATTTACCTAGACCAACAACAGCCAAGGGGGTTCAAGTCTTCATGGGGCATTGTGGATATTATAGACGGTTCATTTACATATACACTATAATTGCAAAACCCATGTATAGCTTGATTACACACTTTGAATGGACTGATGCATGTGAAGAATCCTTCATGAAGCTTAAGCAAGCTCTCACCTCATCTCCAATATTGAAAGCACCAGATTGGAATAAGATATTCCACATACATGTAGATGCTTCCAATTTTTCCATCTGATGTATACTAGCTCAACTAGGAGACGGGAAAATTGAATTTCCTATTTCTTATGCTAGCTAACACTTGAACATGGCAGAAAAGAATTACACCACCATCAAAAGGGAAGGATTAGGAATGATCTATGCTGTAAAAAAGTATAGACATTACCTATTAGCCAACAAATTTGTGTTCTTTGTGGATCACCAAGCCTTATTGTACTTGGTCAACAAGCCATGCAGCACAGGAAGAATAGTGAGATGGTTTATCATTGTTCTGGAATTTGATTTCACCGTGGTTGTAACAAAGGGCACTACACATCAAAGATCAGATCATTTGTCAAGGATTGTTTTAGGAGAATCACCTAAAGGGATAGATGATGATCTACCAGAAGCCTATTTTTTCTACGTGGAAATGATACCTTGATGGTCGAAAAACATGGTATCATTGATGACAATAGCTCAAGTGGATTCGCAAATACCACTTCCTATTACAATAGGATTAATTGAGCAATCGGCTATGTATCAATTACTAGCTGGTAGGCTATTACAAAAGAAATCAAGAGGGAATATTGCTCTTATACATTAATTCTGAAGAGAAAAACCAATACCTAAGTCAAGCACATATTACCATAGTAGGACTTCACTTTGCGGAAGATCAAACTGTGCAATGAATTTTGAGACTTGGAGTATTTTGGCCAACTATAAGGAGTGATGTTTGGTCTTTTGTAAAGGATTGTACTCAATGTCAAAAACAAACACCCATACCTCATGTAACTTTGTTCCAAATGTCGCCTGTTTATAAGTGGAGTAACTATCTAGTTACTTACTTATCAAGCCGAACATTTCCTGAGGATATGATTAAACGCCGTCAAAGAGAAATTGAAACTAAAGCAAGAGATTATTCTCTTATTGGAAACCAGTTGTATCGGAGAGGTAACGATCAACATTTGCATCTTTGTGCAAATCAAGACAAATATAATCCAATTATAGAACAAGCACATGCTGGATTAGCTGGAGGTCACTTTTCTAATGAGACCACCACAAGAGCAACCTTAATGGCAGGCATATAGTGGCCAACACTTTTTGCAGATGCCAAAGAGTATGTTCGAAGTGTGATGCTTGTCAACGGGCAAAAATTCCAACACGTGTAGATAGCATGCCCTTAAGACCAATGATGGGGGCTAGAGTTTTCACAAAATAGGGTATAGACTTTGTTGGGCCAATACATCCACCTGCTTATAGAACCCAAGCTCAATATATCATTGTAGCTACGGACTATTTGACCAAGTGGGCCGAGGCTAAAGGAACTCAAAACAATGATGTCAGAAATACTACCGCGTTCTTATATGAGTATGTATTCACAAGATATGGACTTACAATAGAAATTGCTAGTGATAAGGGAACTCATTTTCTCAATGAGGTAGAGTATGTGCTTAATGAATTTATGATCATCCATAACAAATCATCTCCCTATCACCCTCAAGCAAACGGACAAGCTGAGCATACAAATAAAATTCTTAGCTCGGTATTGACTAAAGTGGTTAGTTCAAGAAGGACAGACTGGGAAATGAATCTCCATGTTGCTCTATGGGCTTATCAAGTTTCATTCAAAACAACTTTACGTGCTTCACCCTTTAACATTGTTTATGGTCTTGATGTCATATTGCCAATAGAATTTCTATTGCCGACATTAAGGGTAGCTAAGGATCTTGAGTGGATTGGACATGAATTGTCAAAAAGACTTGAAGATTTAGAAAAGATAGATGAGCAAAGGCTAACTGCTATAGCTCACACTATGCACAAAAGTGGAGACAAAAACATTTTTTTGATTCTCATCTAATTACAAAAATCTTCAAAAAGGGGGACTTAGTTTTAGTCTATTTCCTTAAGCAGCAGATTCCCAAATTTAATAAAAAGGGAAACGAACCATTTATCATTGAAGATGTATCTCCAAGTGGAGCAGTTAAGTTGTCCACCCTAGATGGTGAACCAATGGCTAATTGGATTAGTGGATGTCATTTAAAGAAGTACAATTTTCCACTAACCAATGAATTGCTAAAAAGGATGCATGCAGCCAAGCAAAGAAGGATAAAACGACAGCAGGTTATTGATAAAGACCAAGAGGAAGATCGGCTTTGGGTATTCAAAGGAAAGTTGCTCTCAAGAATCAACAAATATCGATTCCCATCAACACTCTGGAAATAGATGACCGATAATGGGAATTGTCGAAAGATGTCGTATCGACAGATGATGAATGGTTAGATGGAATGGACCTTCACATCAAAGTACAACTCAAAAATCATACATAGAAGCTCGAGTAAATATAGTCAGTTATTCCACGTACAAGAAAGCAACAAGTCAGTCATTGACGGCAGGAATAATGACTATCAAAGGATGCAACAAGAACCCAACACCAACATTGGGAGTAGTCAACTTAAATGTGATAGTACATGGATGTTCACATTGTCCTCATCAGTTTGTATGCTTACCAAATGAACACATGAATGAGACAACGATTCTTGGAATTCCCTGGATGCAGACATACCAGGTAGTACCAGATTGGGATACCAATCAACTAAAGCTATCACCTAAAGGTGGACAACTCATTTTTCCAATTGCACCAAGCAAGGAAGAATGGAAAGGAAGTAATCAGCAGAGAAAACCACAAAGAAATCAAACCTCTCAACAAGTAAATGCTACAAGTAGCATGCAAGGAGTCATGCAAATTTGGGTACCAAAAGCACAACTTAAGGACAAGCCAATTCAAATCTGGGTGCCCAAAACATCACCGACAAAACCAAAGGATGATCCAAGGTTCAAAATACAGAGACGAGCACCTCCAAGCAAGGAACCTAACATGAAATGGATTTGGAAGCAAAAGGAGCACTTATCTTCTCTGCCACAAACAATCAAGCAATGGAGAGTTAAGTCTGAGAAGATTCCACCACACCATTCTTCACCAAGCAAACCAAGCTACCAATCGCGAGAAAAAGGTCGACAACAACCATTGTTGATACCAAAAGCTCAGAAAATTAGCGTGCTAAAGCATCCTGCTGGTACAATCAAGCAGAGAGCACACAAACTACAAGATTTGATCTTTGGAAGATAGCGTCAGAAAGCCTCGACATCAGGAACCCTTGAGTTAATTACTCAAGACCCAACACTTGCACAACATATTGGTTTGAATTGCATTGATCTTCAAAGCATGGTAAAGCCAACCAAGGCTATGCATAGACACGATTGTTCAATCCATGCACACAGCCGTCTCGGAGTACGCCATCTAGGAGGGGTGGAAGGAAACTAAGTAATTAAGGGCAACGTTTGAAGAGGCAGAAAAAAGTTTGATGTTTGAAAAATTACCTAATAATGTCCTTATAAATCATCAACACGGAAAAATTAACTCATAATATCTTCCCGATGATTGTAAATAGTGTATATACTATCAGAAAATCATAAAAAATAGCCCTTTTTGGTTATTTTTCATCATTTTTCTTGATATTGAGACTTAAAAATAGAGAAATCCAACAAAAAACAATAAAGTAGTGTTTTTCAATGGATTTTATTAATTATTGAATTTTCACTTTGCTATTTTAGTGCATTTTGTTAATTTCTTTGATTTTTTCAATAAACATGTCAAAAATTAATGATAAATAGCAAAAGAGCTCAGATGGAAAAAAATGAAGACACACTGGTGATTAGAAAGACAAGGTGGACAAGCACAAAAATTTCAATCAAATTGGTAGATGGAAGCGGGAAGCCTAAATTAAACGGCCATACCTACTTTTGCAGAATTCTTGCAGAATGAGCTACAGGAACCCGACTGAGGAAATTTTTGAGTCTAATATAAATTTCATGGCCTAGTAGGACTAACAGGGGAATTTGGGGAAAAATGGTTCGGGAAGTCCGAGTATAGATACCCAAGGTAGGCTAAAATCACTTCATTTCCACTTGTTGCCTTTGGAGAGAGAGCCTTTCGGCTTCTTTCGCGCGCACTTTTGGGAGTCCACAGTCACTTGTTTTCAGCGCCATGTCACACGAGACATGAGGGGTAAGTTATATACTTATCAATGATCCATTTTGTATGGCCGTTAGCTAGTCTAAACCTGTGGAAAAAACTCTAGAATCGAAGCTGTGCACGAAGAACTACGACCAAAAATCGACCATAGCTGCCTGTTACCTCAACCAAATCGAATGAGATTTGAACTGTAGCATGCCCCAACATAACACTTCTATATCAACAGTTGACCATTCGGCAAGGGTCGAGGGGGTCCCTAGTAGAAAAGCTAGGTTTTTGGCTGATGCCAGAATTGCATTCTTACTCCACAGATAGCTCGCATATGAGGTCTATACACAATGTATATGATTGGTTTCATAAAATCAATCAACTGAAGCTCTCAAAAAAAAAAAACTCGAAGGCTACAAAGCGTCAAATTCGACATATGAGGTCTTCACTGCAAATAGGCCAAAATTGGATGAGTTGCTTCACGACAATGTTGCGGACAAGTCCAAAGCCTTAAAAGTGACTTACCAACACTACACACCAAGTCACAAAAATCGGTGATTTCAGAGTCGACAAAGGAAGAAGTGATGCCGGCAAGACCAAACTTTACCAAATTCAATTTAGGACTTATAGAATTTGTTTAGGTCAAAATTTATAAGTTTTGCAAGAAAATGATGACTATTGTAAATGATTATTTACTTTTGCAATATTTTGGCTTGAAATTTGTATCATCACCTCACCTATCACTTGTACACACCTATTACATGCCAAATTTCAAGTATGAGCCAAAATGATCAACTATAGCTTGGGAAATTGCCAAAAAACGCAAAGAAGTCCTTGCAAGCCAATTTCTGAGTTGTGAGCCACATTTTTTGATCCAAATCACCTCGTATCACATACACACGGTCTATACCATGCCTAAAACCAAATTGTACCAAAAAATGTTCATTTTGATGAAAAAGTTAATAATCACGATTATTTACTTTTTGACCAAAATGTGGGAAATTTGCAACTTTGCCATCATGGGACCAAACTACATGATGTCCTAAGCCCACTAGCCAAGTTTGAACAAATTTGGAGCTCAAAATCTCAAAATTTCTTCACATCTACTGTTTTAAAGACCTAAAACCAAAATTTGGCACCATTTTCATCCTATGCACCCACATGAGCCCATATTTCACTCAGAGTATCTATTTGGTATATACTTCAAGCCTATAATGCCAAGTTTGCAAAAAGTTGAAAAAATTATTCAACTCTGAAAATAATCGCGATTATTTTCTTTTGTTGTAATTTTTTATTTTGACTTCATAATTTTGATTGTTACATGTTTTTATTCAACTATGCATGTTTAAAATTTTATTTGAAGCAAATTGGACTCAATTTTTGTCAGCATTTTACAATGAAGGACAATTCAAAGAAGAATCTATCAAATTTGGTAACTTTGATACTCTATTCACTTAATAGGAGCCATGCAAGATGCAAGAGCTACCACCATACCAACTGGACCCCAATTCAGGCAAGACTGCCAAAGCAACCTACCTGTTGAAAGAACAACTTGAAGAGCATAACCCAACAATATTCACAGGTAGATTCAAGAGCAAAGAAAGACATCAGATAGAACTACACTAAACCAACATGCATGAATATAAGAAGCTAACCAAACATGGAAGGATACACCAGTCCACCTATGTTAGCAAAGTTGAGTTTCAGAAATAAAAAATTCTTCATATGCTAGGAAAGGACTAGGAACAAACAACTTGTAATGCCAAGGGTGATGTGTGGCAATCACTCAATCTGCTATTTTAGATGTGTGACAAAGATGGTTGGTCACAAAATAATTTCAGCGAGTTTAAGGAGAACCTTCAACTACTGAAGAAAGCATTTAAGAGAGCATGGAATGAAACTCAGATCACATTACATAATATTGATAAAGCACCCTTTTAAATAAAAAGGACTAAGAGGATGTTTAAAATGCGTGACAACTTGTTTTATTTGCAGCACATCATTTTCAATCACTTGCCATACTCCATTCAAAAGTATGAAAACCCAGGCATATGGAGCACCCAAGTCTTGGAAAGGTCTCATTACATGGCCAGGAATGCATATTTTAGACACACACAGCATGGTGGCTCTTGAGATAAGGAAAATAGTTTGAAGGAGTTGTTTCAATGGTTTTATCAAAGAATCCTTCATTGTGTGAAAAAACATGTATTGGAGAGTTCAACAATAGCACAAACAGTTAGGCATTTGCAACAAAAGAAAAGGAAACGAGCAGACACATTCAACAACTCACGGACTCGTGAAGGGCAAAGAAAGTGGAGAGAGATGATGGAATATTTAGGCCTAGAGAATTTGATTTTAGGTCACAACATGTACATGGGATGCCGAATGATTTAACATATCCTGTACAAGTCACAAGTCTCTCAACTTGATGTGACTGTTTAGGGATACCTTTTGGCACATCACCCTTGTATTGAAGCAATAAATGTTTGCCATAATATAAGAGTTTGTTTTGGGTTTTGTTTCACTAAAGAGAGTGCCATTTCTATATATGTGTAATAATAAGTTGTACCACCACCTATATACACCGGACACTATCGAAAACATTCTCTTGCAAAACCTTTGTCGAGGAGGATAACTTTGTCTCCATTTTCTGGTAGCATTGTTCCACCTAGGAAGCATGAGAGCATCTTTAAGGTGAATTTTGCAGTATTCCCCTCTTGGGACATTCTATTGTGAAAGACTAGTATGGGTTCCTCATAGAGTTTGGCAAGATATTGTCCTAGTGCTGGATGCCTTCCACGATACTCTCTTGTTTGATGATGAAGAAAGTCATCCTTTTCAGTAATCTACGACTATACACACAAGGATGAGTTAGTGAGTGAGAGTGATGGGGATGGGGTTGGGGGGGGGGGGGGGGGGGGGGGGGGCTGCTTACCATGAAGCTCTCATGCATATACAAGTCATCCTTCCATAGGTCCAGTGACCTCATTGACCCTTGTGTTTTTGGATGCGTGAACCATTCCTCTACTTCTTGATTACTTGACGTTGTTCCTGATATCTTGGAAGATAGAATCATACGGGAGTGTCTCTCTATACTCTTTTGCATTGTCAAAGCAGAGTTTGAGGCAGAGTTTGAGGCATTCCAATGGGTTACTGGAGGTTTCCATCACCACGTCATCACTTTTGTCATCAGATACAAATCTACCCCTCTCCTCTTGAAATTAGGAGATGGTGGCAAGTGCAAAGTCCTCCCTTAAAGAAAATATACTTTGAATGTCATGGAGGAAAATGTATGATCTCTCACTAAATTTAAACTCTGGCAATTTAGGTAGCATCAATGTGGCTTGCTTCTCATTGAAGCCAGACACATCTAAAGGTGGCTTGGTTTCAGATATTTTAACTAAGAGGATTTTGCTTCGTTCCATGTCTTTAGGCTCTACCTCAAGATTAATAGCCTCCTTAATCTTGATGTCTTCATTGAACTCCATGTCCTCCTCCTCCTGCTCATCGTGTGGTAGATCCTCTTCCTCCATAACCTATGAAGGATCCTTAATGAGACTAGAAAGTAGAGAATTTAAGAACACTACAAGAGGCTCTTCATATTAGCGACGCTCACACAGCGACGCTCAAAAAAAAAATTCCCGACGTCGCTATGAGCGTCGCTATAAGCGTCGCAAATTTACAAAGAAATTTGCGACGCTCATAGCGACGCCGGCTGGGGTAAAAAAATAACCAAGCGAGCCCCAAAAACTCAGATCTCAGATCTGAGTTTTTCGGCGCCCTCAAGCAAGGAGCAGGTAACGCTCTCCCTCACTCTCTCTGTGTCTCTCTCTCTCTCTCTCTCTCTCTCTCTCTTTTTCTTCTCCAAAAACACACACACACACACGAGGAGAGGAAGGAGAGCCAGGTATGCTCCTTCCCTCTCCTCATTCTCATGTTCCCTTCCCCTCTTTCTCTCTCCCTCTCTCTCTCTCACACACACACACATACACACACACATACTGTTTTTGAGAGAGAGAGAGAGAGAGAGAGAGAGAGAGAGAGAGAGAGAGAGAGAGAGAGAGAGAGAGAGAGAGAGAGAGAGAGAGAGAGTACAAACAAAAACAAAAACGCACACACACATACATAAACAAAGAATGCACACACACATTGAGAGAGAAAAAGAGAGAGAGAGAGCATGCATAAACAAAAAACGCACGCATTGAGAGAGGAAAAGAGAGAGAGAACATGCATAAACAAAAAACGCACACATTGAGAGAGAAAAAGAGAGAGAAAACATGCATACGATCCAAAAAAACGCACACACATTGAGAGAGAAAGAGAGAGAAACTAATTTAACGTCGTAGGAAACTAATTAAAATTAAAAGACCTAAAGATCTAGCCGACGAGGAGTTGAACTCAAGACCTATTATTCAAGAGGGAAATGGCATAATCAATCTATCATACTTGGCATGGGTGATAGAAAGGTTATACCATTTATCTCTTTTTATTGGCACACACATCCACACACGCGCACACACACAAGAAGAAGAGAGTTATAACGTCGTAGGAAACTATCTTAAAAGACGTTAAAGATTAGGTTATATGTAGACTTACATTAAATTAGATTTAGGTTTATTTTTAACTAGATTTACGTTTATTTAAGCTAGATTTAGATTTACGTTATATTAGATTAGATTTAGGCCTCCATAGACTGCGATGCCTGCATGAAGCGGGTGAAGAAAGCCCTCAATGGAATATAGGGTATTGCTGCCTTCACTCATGGTGGGCTCTGTCGATCCAAAAGTACTGGTGAAATGTCTTCAGAAGATAGGGAAGAAGGTGGATCTTCAGGGCGGCAAGAGTCACTACATCCCCGACACAATGACCATCTAGACAACCTCTAGTCATTAGACTTATGTTAAATTAGATTTAGCTTTATTTTTAGTTAGATTTACGTTTATTTAGATTTACGCTTATTTACGTTAGATTGAGCTAGTCCACGCAAGAATTACTTACGGTTTAGGGTTTAGAGTTAGACGAACAGTGAAAAGATCTACTGTGAAAAGATGTTAAGATGAAGTGAAGTGCTACAGCTAGAGAAGAGGCAAAGGGGTTTTGTCCACTACATGCAGTATCATGTAGACGTGGGTGTGTAGATTTCTTGTACCCACAAATATAGGTATTGACCAATAAAGACGAGATTATAACCTGGTGGTTCTGATCTCCGTGCACCTCTAGAACGAGGTGTGCGGGGATTGGACATGACTAGAGAATGTGAGGTAAAGAGAGAGAGAGAGAGAGAGAGAGAGAGAGAGAGAGAGAGAGAGAGAGAGAGAGAGAGAGAGAGATAAGACGAAGAATGCCAATAGAATATTAAATTTGTTGTCCAGGTTATAAGTTTTTTATCCTCATTATGAGTAGCGACGAGGATGTGGGACCGTCCAACCGAAACACCTATCTCTCAACGAGGGTCTTATGTCCTTGTAATCAATGCAAGCATGCTGTGCGACGGACAAGACGTGTTTCTTTGCAGCACGTTCGCGAATTTGGCGATTTTGATCCATCTATTATAGATCGGGTTGTTGCCAATTATAACTCGTCGGACTCTGACGCTGGCCAACAAGCAGCAATCTTGCAACCCAATAGACGTGTTCGCAGGCGCTTTGGTCAAGCAGCATATGTGAGGCCACAAGATGTAGCCTCTGACAGCTCGGGGGATGATCATGCAGAGCACATTCCCAACAAGGCAATGTTTGAGCCCGAGATCGATGAAATGATCGAGACGATCATGGATTCAGAAAGGCTTATCTATGATGATATGAAAAGTGAAGCCGATACGCCATTGTATAATGGAGCACGTATGTCTAGATTGAAAGCACTCCTGGTTCTTCTCAACATGCAGGCAAAGTTTGGATGGAGTGACACTAGCGTCACAACGCTTTTCAGGTGATCTATTACAATTAGTTTACTTTAATAGAACTCTAAATGTATAATGATCTGATAGATTTTTACACGACTGTATCATATTTTTATGTTGTGTAGATTGCTGAAAGAGCACATACTACCAGCTGACAATGTGATGCCAGATTCCCGAGATGAAGCAAGAAAGATTTTGCGAAACTTGGGGATGGATTACAATTCTATCCACGCTTGTCCTAATGACTGCATTCTTTTCAGAGGGGAATTCATAGACATGGAGAAGTGTCCGAAATGTGATTCCGGAAGATATCGAGTAGATCTCCACGGGACAAAAATTCCACAAAAGGTTTTGCGACATTTCCCTCTGCTTCCTCGCATCAAGCATTTCTTCGAATGTAAGTCCATGGCCGCCCTAGCATCATGGCATGAGGAGAATAAATCTTCGGATGGTGTGCTACGAATTCCTGCAGATTGCGTAGCGTGGAAACATATAGATGGAACATGGTCGGATTTCGCCTGGGAAACTCGAAATTTGCGCTTAGGCCTGGCTATGGATGGCGTAAATCCATTTGGTCAAAGATCAACATCTTACAGTGTATGGCCCATTGTCATCGTCAACTACAACATTCCCCCGTGGTTGACTACGAAGAAGGGGCACCTATGGCTAAGCTTGATTGTGCCAAGGCGATATAAAATGGGGAATATGGATGTGTATCTTCGTCCACTATTGGAAGAGCTACAACAATTGTGGATTGGCATAGAGGTGGTGGATATGAGCCGACACACAGGACGACAGAATGCTTTGATCAGAGGCATTCTAATGTGGACCATGCATGACTATCCCGGGATAACAGAATGCTCAGGTGATCTATTGACACTCCTCACTCAAACACTATAAATCTTGTTTTTTCCCATAGTTGATCTATTATCATGTGTATACATGCAGGGCTTCAAACAAGAGGATACAGAGCATGTGTCACATGTGGACCTAGACTGAATGCACGTAGGGCACCCTCACTGAAGAAGCAAATCTACGAAGGTCATCAAGCGTATCTTCCAGAGAATCATGTGTTATGCGACGGCTTTTTGGGAAGAGAGCCACCAAGGATGTCTGCACAAGCATGGTTAGAGCAGAAGGAGATGTGCGATGACGGATTGCCTCCAGGGATGAAGAGACTATCTCTATGGTACGAGTTACCATACTGGCCCCGACTCATGATCAATCACTTGCTCGATCCAATGCACATATTCAAGAATGTGGGTAATCTACTATGGGACCATTTGACCGGCAAGAAAGATACTTTGGGAGCCAGAGTTGACCTTAGAAATGTGGATCGTATGGAGCAATATTGGCCGCAAACAGCGTCTGATGGATCGATAAAACTCCCTAAAGCACCATGGATTTTCACAGGAGCCCAAGAACGCAAAGTAAAAGAGACCATTCGATCTTTGCGGACCCCCACTGGCGTAATGCACTCGCTCCGAACGTGTTTTACTAAAGAAGGAAAGCTTACCGGTTTGAAGTCACACGATTGGCATAAAATGTGTCAGGTACGTTCATAGTGGACTTTAATATCATTGCATAAAATGTGGACTTTAATATCATTGCTGCACATACTTTACAGTTTATTTTATCGGTTGCCATTGAGGGATGTTTGTCTCTCGACATCCGTAACACAATCTACAAACTTGCAAAGCTGGTGCAATGGATCTCACAAAAGGAGATCAACGTAGACTCCATACCATTCGCCAAACTAAATGCTGCGGAGCTTGTGTGCATGTTTGAGAAACATTTTCCTACTACAATGCTAACCATTCAGGTGCATCTTCTTGTTCACATAGTTGATGAGGTGGAAATAGCTGGCACAGTTCATTCCAGATGGATGTTCTTCTTAGAGCGTTTCATGAAAACGCTTAAGGGATATGTGCGTCAAAAGGCACGTCCGGAGGGTAGCATGGCAGAAGGTTGGTTGGTATCAGAGTCCCTAGTGTACATTGGAGAGTGGCTAGACGGATTTGATAAATCCCGGGACACGCTATGGCGAACCATAGATGATGAGCGCATATCTGGGATTGTCATGTGCAATCTCGGTGTTGAGAAGAAGATGACGGAAGATCTAGAGGCTAAAATCAACCGATTTTGCATGCTTCACAATCCAGTGATGCAAAAGTGGATTTCACAATATGAGGATGCAAAGCAAGAGCGACAAAGGGCACGAATCGAGTGGAGACGGGGAAGACGACCACCGATGCACTATCCAGCGGTTCTGGAGAGCCTACCAACCTTCATGAGCTTAAGATGGTTGCACAACCAATTGAAAAGCGCACAACAATGCGGTGACGAAGTGACTGAAGAAGAGTGGGAGTACTCTCGGGGTTGCGTGACCAAGGTAAGTTTGCAATGTACGACTAGCAAGTGACTTTATTTATAAACGTTTGAACGGCCACTCATAATCTTTGTTCGTTGTAGTATAAGTCATACACAACACCATGGTGTAAAGGTCGTCATTTTAGGGTGGAACGAATCGACAAAAAGCGTTTTACTCAAGATTGTGGAATCATGGCAAAATTTGAACAGTCTAGTCGACGACGTTCCTCTGATGCAGATCTTGTGGTGGCGGAACTCACTTACTTTGGCACGCTGCAAGAGATTTTGAGGATCGATTACAGAGGATTTTTTGTCGACTTGTTCGACTTGCAATGGTTCAAGATAATCATGGAGGGTCGCAACGCTAGTGTGCGTAGAGGAGAGTCTGGTTTTCTTGAGGTGGATTCTACTAAGAAATGGACTGACCTAAGAGACACTTTCGTACTACCCGAGCATTGTGAACAAGTAAGTATGTAAATAGTTAACATCCCCCTTTTACAAGTTATGTGCTTGAAAGCTCTCATGTAAGTTATGTGGCTCTGGCAGGTAATATTTCATCCTACAAAGTCTACATCAAAGTGGTGGTACGTCATAGAGGTAGCCCCTCGTAGTGCAAGGACGTATGAAGGCTACCATGTGCCAATCACAACGACATCAATGGAGGAGATCAGAGAAGATGCTCAATCAGAAGCCGCTGCAGTGGTGCCAGGCGAGCATCAAGATGCTACTACTCTATATGGGGTGCATGCAGAGGAGCTACAAAATGAAACAGAGGATATGTGTTTAAACGGAGAGCTCTATATAGATATAGGAAGTTATGCTGAGTTATGCGAGGATGAGAGAGAGATCTCTTAAAGCCACAAATATTGTATTTGAACAATTTTGCTCCGTGTTGTAAAAGCTCTGGCTCTCTAAGTACCTTCCATGGTGTATAACACTCTTTTCTACTCGCGCTCACATCTTTTGATTGAAAATTCTGAGTTTTCGACTTGCCTCTTCTATCACTCGATTCATTGCGTCATTGTATTTATATGCGTCATTACGTCATTGTATTTAATGGTCTTTGCATCATTGTCTACTCTATTCATTCAATATTAAGTTTAAATATTCGTGTGTTTAATGCAGGTATGGATGATGAGGAGTTTCTTTCTTCTTTGTCACCGCAGCAGAGACAGTGGTACGTGGAGCGTCATCGCTCTGGCGCATCATCGCGCGTTCCTACTCCATCCACGTCTCCCTCTCTTTCGGAGCATTCGATGCGCTCCGAAGCTTCGGCGTCGACGAGACGAGCTTCACACTCGTCTAGACACCGGCGCTCTAGTGGTGGCGGTGGCGGTTGTTGTGGGGATTCCGCCACCGATGCCTCCACACCGCCTCGTGTTTGACGAGGCTCTTTACCCTCCCCTTCTTTGCCCGCCCCCACACCAGCCACAGCATCACCATCTACGCCAGGTTTTGCACGACTGACTATTCCTAGAAGCTACACACCTCTACCTACTCCGCCAGGAGCCACCCCACTCAACACTCCTCGCTTCGGGGCCCAGACGCCGGTGGAGACACCTGACGTCCGTACCCCCATCGACACGCCGCTAGAGACCCCTGCCGGGACACCCAGGTTCACGCGTCACCGGCCAGAGGGCTTGCCTTACTCCGTCGACATCAGCGGCGGCATCATCATGGATGATGATGGCAAGAAGGTGATCTCGCGCATGCGTGGTCTTTGCTCTCAGCTGTTTAGACACTACATACTAAACAAATGGAGTGAAGTAACAAGTGATTTAAAAAACAGAGTCATCAGCATACTTCATGATGAGTTTCCCATTCCAACACGGGATCAGCGCTTCAATGAAGACCTGATGAAGATTTGAATGCGCGAATACTGCAAACACAAGCGTTCCCAAGTGCAAAAATCAATTAAGAATGGGTGGAACAGGCTTGATTGGCTGGCCAAAGAAGATTGGAAGAATGCGAAGAAAGCAGCGCGCGAGAATCCCGACAAGTGGAAGCAACAAAAGGATGCAGCCAGAGCGCGAGTAGAGGCAGGGAGCTCGCACCACTTGGGGAGCAGTGGATGGGCATCATTTGAGGCCGATTTTGTAAGTGTTTTCACATTGCTCTTTATGCATGTTCGATAGTTTAGGGTTTATGAGTTTTTTAGTTCTAACATATTGAAATCTTTGTATGTTTTGACAGTGGTCGATGACAGGATGTGATCCCACACCGTACGAGCGTGAGTACGCAGGCAGGAAGGGCTTAAACGCCTTGATGGACATTCTCAGTTCTCGCGGCGGCATGGTTAGTATTAGGGTTTACTCTTTTTTATTTTTTGTATTGTTTTATAAATGTCGTTATATGTTTATACTTACTGAAAGCTGTCTTATTGTCTTTTTTTGCAGAATCCGACAGATATGCCGCTTGGACGTGATGAGACGTCTGACTAAACGACGTCAGTTTAGCCGTAGCTAGATAGCATTAGTTTAGGGTTTCTCATAGCTTATGTATCATGAGACGGATTTTATACGTCTTTTTGAACCATGTATATTATTACATTTGTCACCGCAGTTCCTTTTGCCAATCAATTCTTTATGCCTATGATGTTGTGCAATTGTCATTATTACATTTTCCAATCAATTCATTTTGCCTATGATGTGTACAATTGTCAATTTTGCAAACAATGCGTCTTGTGGGTGACTATTTTGGGTCTATTATCTACCTTTGCACTTTTTTTAAAAAGTGAATCAAGTACAATATGGTTGATGGGTGGCAGGGCATTCAATGCCCTGCCACCCAAAAAAAATTCTCTCGGGCGTCACTATAAGCGTCGCTATTTATGGCTCTGTAGCGTCGCTATGAGCGTCGCTATAGTCTTCTGTGTAAACGTCGCTATAGGCGTCGCTATATAGCGACGCATATAGCGACGCTCTCGTAGCGACGCTCGTAGCGACGGTTTTAGCGACGCCGGGGGTTATAAAAACCCAATGTATCGCTAACAGTGTCACAAGAGCACACAACCTCTTGTAGTGGAATATAAGGAAGCTAAAGGATTCGTGGAGTAGCTTGAACTCTCATTTGTGCATGCGACACCATGAGGGTCTATAAATAAGAGGCAGTTGATGGTAATTCTTATATGACCGTCTTTTGGAATCACAATCTTTCAAGTGCACCACCACCATGTCAGCAAGATTCACCTTGCACTTTTGGACCTCAACATAAAACCTATCTCTTTCATACTTTAAAAAATCATTGTGCTGAGTCATCAAGAATGAATGGGGCATTAAAGATAGAAGAGACCTTGTCAAACATATCACCATATCCTATAGATACTTCAAGATCAAACAATCTGTCATTAATAATGGATGGGTCTTCAACAACAACTACCTTTTCTCTTCACCCCTTCCTCCTTACATTTTGTAGCTGGCTCACTGCTGACAGAAGAAAAATAAATATCCATCATTTTGGTGCTAGGCAATTAAAGCTTCAGGATTACAGGGACTTTTTCATTTTCTGATGCTTCTAAGTCATTGGGAGGTTTGGTAGTCCTCAAATCCTCGCCAGGAAATATATATGTGGGCTCTACAAAGTCCACATTTCTCTTTGAGGAAACTCTCATCAATTGAGGTGGTCTCTCTTATGATTCTTGTTGACCAAATACAGTCTCTTGATCTTTTGTCTGCCTCTTCGTTCTATGAGATCTTAATCCTAACAAAAACATAATCTCTCACTCTCTCTCTCTCTCTGGGTATCTATATCTTGCACTCTCTATGTTTGTGTGCGTGTGTGTGTGTGTGTGTAGTCTTTGAGTCACTCTCTCCCTCTTTCTATCCTTCTACTATGCTCTACGATGCGTGAAAGAAAATCGATGGATTGTAAACGCATTGATGTGCACCATGGGATGAAAAAGAGAACCTCCTCTATCTCTCAATATTTACTCCAACGGCACACATAGAAGAATATAGCAACACTATGTGCATCCACGTGCGTCGTGTGACAAAAATGAAAGCTCATATATATCGATCACATAATTTATAATCCTCATGCAAATAGGGATGTGTGACCTATGAGACCGAGCTACAATTGAAAATATGCTTTTGGAATTGTAATGGATACCCATGGAATGCGGGGGTTGGCATTGATAAACTAAGAAGCAAAGTCGATGCTGTACTTCTTGATGAAACTTGGGAGCATGATACACAAAGGATTAATGGCTTGGAGGATTACAATGTAAATTCATTGATGTGGTCAAAGAATCTCAAGCAACGAAGAGGACAAGGAGGGGTAGCATGTATGGTTAAGAAAGGATTGGAAGATTTTGTATCAATTGTGAAAGATGACAAGTACAAATGTTAAGTATGGCTGAAAATTAGGACACCATGGAAACAAAATGAGAAGCTTTCAAGAAAGTTATTTGTTCTTGTGCCAAAGAATGCTTTGCCATAAAGCATCTCCATGGTATCAGCAAAGATAGATCACGCAAAAGGTGGTTTGATAAAGAATGTCAAGATGCTCGAAATTCCTTGATAAAGCTTGATGCAACTATGGACAGAGACAACTGTCAAAGTCATTTGCATACATACCAGGCATTGATTCAAAAGAAGAGAAAAAGATGGGAAGTAAAGCAACAATTTTTTCAAGTCCAAGAGAAGGCACATGCATGTGGAAGATTCTGCAGAAACTTGAGGGACAAGCGGGTTGAGAATTTTGGTAACTTGAGTCTCGTGGATATGTACACACATTGTTGGCAATTATATGAGCAAGAAAATGCTAAAAAAAATACCATTTTATGGTTCACTCTCAGGTATGCCCTCTTTTTTTACTATTGAGGATGTATACGGTGGGCTAGAAAAGTTGGCCACTCGCAAAGCGGAGAGATCTTCAAGGTATCAAGCCGGAGATGATAAAATGGACGGGAGATTTTACCCATGAGTGGATGTTTGATATGTTCAACCTTGCACTTCCACATGGTATGCCTTATAATTGGAGTACTAATGGGGTTAAGCCTTTGCATAAAGGAGGGGATGTAAAGAATGTAAAAAACTACCGGAATATAATGATTGGGTCTCTTATGGAAAAGTTGTTTGGGTGCATAATGGAGATGAAATTAAGTGATTGGGCTAAAGAGAATGACAAGCGTGCAAAGGGACAAGCGGGTTTTTGTCCATGCCATAGCACCATTGATCATCTTGTCACTCCTTGTGTTCTCATGGAGGAAAGTCGGTTGAAAGGCATGGAGAAGGATGGAGAACTCCAAGTGCCAGTTTATGCTTGTGGTTTCTCGAATCTATGAGAAGGTGATTTGTCAATTGCGCATGGGAAGAGAAATTTCAGAAATTTTTGTAAGCACTATCGGGGTTAAACAAGGATGTCCGTTATCAACCACTCTCTTTGTTCTATGCATCGATCAATTGGAACAAATGGTACTTGAATTTATGCAAGAAGAAGGCATTGAAGAGGTCACTATTTGCAATGCGGTAATCATGCTTTTGTTGTATGCGAATGATGTAGTGCTTCTAGCATACACTTTAGAAGATGCACAAAAGCTTATGGTTGTTCTCGAGAACTTTTGCTTACATATAGTGGGATGATTGTGAATGAATCCAAAACAAAGGTTATGCTTGTGAAAACGAACCATAAGGAGAATTTATGCATTGTGTACAACAATGAGATACTTGAAGTTGTTGAGAGCTTTAAGTACCTTGGCCTTGAGGTTCCGTCCAATCATAATTGGCATGAATGTGCTATGCATCGTTTGGAAGGGGGAAAGAGAGCATATTATGCATTTGAGAACATGTGTAATGTGGGAAACATCAAGTGTCGGGTTCTCAAAGAAATATCTTTTTGATGCATTGGTGACACCGGTTCTTCTTTATGGAGTTGAAGTGTGGGGCGGGAGCATCTCAAAGTCTACTTGGAAAGATATTGAGAATGTCCAAAAGCGTTTTCTTACAAACTTTCTCCAAGTTAAGACACAAACACCATAAATGCTCCTACTTCTTCAGTCGGGATCTCTTCCAATTGAGGTTATGGGCATGGAAAGGGTTGTGGAGTACATGATAAAGATGTGTCAAAACCCCTCACATCTACTTCTTGTAATTGCATGGGAAGAAAGCAAAAAAGTTCAAAAGACGCGTAAAAGCAAGATCTTCAGCATGGGATGGATGATAATAGACTGCATGGGAAGCAAGAAAAAAATACCTGCAGTTTTATAGACTGCAGGTCCATCCCAAGGGGGGTCAGAACTGCATCGCACGAGATTAGACAGTTCAGAGGAAGGTCTTGTTGCCCTTCACAATAACTCAGAGGCTACTTATACTTGCAGGTATGAGAGAGAGAGAGAGAGAGAGAGAGAGAGAGAGGTGTGGATTGGGGGGGGGGGGGGGGGGAGGTGGTGGAAAGAGACAAAAGACTCAATTCTCTTTGAGGAAGTAGCACTAAGGGGCGTGGGGGAAAACTGTATTGATTGCAAAAAGATTCCCATGTGCCATAGTGCTACTTTCTTCTAAAGAAAGTATATACGAGAGAGATATTCTTATATACATAGGTGAAATTAGCACATGAGACTTCATCAGAAATTCAAGAACCATATACCACAACATCCATTTCAAGTAGACATGTCTATTTAATCATTAGCACTAAAAGATATATTTGTCTAATGTGGAGTCCATATCCTAGTTTTTGTGGGGTTCTGCTAGAGAAAAGGGGGAGAGAGAGAGAGAGAGAGAGAGAGAGAGAGAGAGAGAGAGAGAGAGAGAGAGAGAGAGAGAGGAGAGGGAGAGAAGAAAAGTTACATCATTGTCAATTGTCCTAATGGTGTGCGGGGAAGTTCTAGAGAACCTCAAAAACATGCCAGCGTGCCATACAACTACATCCTAAAAGTTTATGAAATTTATGTAGGAGAGAGTGACAAAAAGAGAGAGAGAGAGAGAGAGAGAGAGAGAGAGAGAGAGAGAGAGAGAGAGAAATGGAGAGGGTAGAGGTTATGAAAAGCTCCATTTTAAATATATATATATATATATATATAGAGAGAGAGAGAGAGAGAGAGAGATAAATAGTTTTAATTATTGTCCACAGAGGTCAGATATGACCTATGGGACCAAAATTAGACATTACAATGGTTGCACATAGTGAAAAGATGACAGTACATATCATTTAACGAGACTGAGTGTCTGTTAGGGGAATGAGAAAAGAAAATAGATACCTAGAGAGGGTCAACAACCCTGGGGAGAGCCGATTTGGGATTTGAAACTCCTGGATGATAGCTTTACTACCTCGATAGACTTCCCATTTGCCTTGTTTGCGGGCTATGTACCTTCTTGAGCTCTTCACTTTTGTGTTTGAGTTGTAGCGGAGTGAGTTCTTCTACAATCCAAAACTTGGTATCTTTGAGAAGACGTGGTTGTTGAAGAAGCTTGAGTCGACCTTCTTGATTTAGGGAGAGGGAGAGAGGGAAAGAGAGAGAGAGAGAGAGAGAGAGAGAGAGAGAGAGAGAGAGAGAGAGAGAGAGAGAGAGAGAGAGAGAGAGAGAGAGAGAAGTAAAGTTGCATCATTGCAGATTGTCTGAATGGCACACGGGGGATTCTTTCAAAAAATTAAAGAGACACCATTGCATCATACAAGCACATCCTATTTAGTCATTCATTCTAAAGGATGCATTTGTCAAATTTGCAGGCTAGATCTTAGCTACTATGGGATCCTGCCATAGAAAAGGAGAAAGTGATAACACATCTTTCCATTAGCAAAGCTAGAGAGAGATCACCCTTACCTGCATCCATAGTACAAAAACAATCAGTGGATTAGTTTCCAAACAACATTACAGGTAACTAAGGTGACTCTAGTTGTCATCCATGTCACCCTAACTTCTACTAAAAGAGGATAATGCTGTAAAAAGTGGAAGATTCTATTAAGGGATGAGTCTATTAGTATTTTGAGACAGGTTAATCTGATCAAATAACTACATTCATACTAGCTAAACCATGCATATAACATGGTACCCTTGTACTAATAGTTACCACGCATAGACCATGCATGCCTATTTCCTAAGATTAGTCACTTTTGCATACCTTAGTTAAGAAATTAAGCATAATTTAAATGTTTTGGTACCTCAAATGGTCCAATTTCTTTGTTCAACAGCATGGCAGCATGGTTTGAAACTTCCAAGTTTAGTGTTGGTAGATCCTACTTACCTTCTCACTTAGAGAAGAAGCAGGTGTAAGGCTAATGATTTACTCTTACTTGATCTCTTACTCAGCAAAGATCTAACACAAAGAAATCCCTTGCTATGCTCACATATTAAGCAATTTTTCTTTAGGAAATACTAAAATGGAAACTAAGTGAGCTCAAAGTATTGAGTTCACCTTTAAGTACTGCTCCTCTTGCTCATAGTATCTTACTCTGCATCAAAGGTGCCATAGATCAGGCATGCGCACCATGCAACAAACATGGACTGCCTCACAAATTTTGATTTGTCTATCATCGATTTCAATTATAATAAATCCGTTATAACTGCACCATCAGCCTATCTTTAACAGCCCCTGTCACCACCCTCGCAAAAAGGATTCTATCTTTAAGTTGGCCCAAGGTATAGGCCCTTGGGTTTATTGCATTCCAAGTCCCCAAGTAAAAAATAAATAAAGACCTAGTTCACTCCATGTTTAGGGTATAACCTTAGCCTAACCTAGTTAAGTTTCCTTTGTGATCTAGTTAGGCTATGTATTAGTTAGGTCTGATCCAGGTAGTCTTAGCTAGGTAGTGGAAGTTAGCCCACTAACTTATTCAAATATTCAAGTTAGCCTAACTAGCAAAATAAACTTGACTAACACTTACTTCTAACTTCAATTTTAGGGCCATGTGCCCATACCATAGTGTATTTCTTCAGGATAAACTAGATTTAAGCATTTATAAACATGGGGTGTCTATCTCAGTGAATGTGTAGAGAGAGAGAGAGATAGAGAGAGATAAAGTGAGATATAAAGAAAAGTATAGTTGCATTATTGTAAATTGTCCAAATGGCGTGCGGGGTGGTCTTAAGGAAACGTAGAAATGCGCCATCGCTCTATACATCTGCATCCTAAGATTATGAAGGAGCGAGAGAAAGAGAGAGAGGGAACTAAATAGGGTAGAAGTTATGGGAGACTTCATTGTGATGGTGTAGAGAGAGAGAGAGAGAGAGAGAGAGAGAGAGAGAGAGAGAGAGAAAGAGATAAATATGGTTGAATCCTTGCCAATTGTCGAAATGGCGAATGGGGAGGTCTCAAAGACACTTAAAAATACACCACCGCACCATACAACCACATCCTGAAGTTAGGAAATTTATGAAAGAGAGAGAGAGAGAGAGAGAGAGAGAGAGAGAGAGAGAGAGAGAGAGAGAGAGAGAGGAGAGAGAAAAGGAGAACGTAGAAGTTATGAAAGTTTCCCTTGTGAAGGTATAGAGAAAGAGAGAGAAACTATAGGTGCATCATATACAATTGTCCAAATGGTGTGTAGGAAAGTCTTAAAGAGACACAAAAAGCCACCCTTGCATCATACTGCCACATTCTGAGAGAGAGAGAGAGAGAGAGAGAGAGAGAGAGAGAGAGAGAGAGACTCAAATGGAGAGAGATGTCCAAAAACGTTTTCTCACCAACTTTCTCCAATATCTTGCATAAAAGCAAGATATTGAGCACGAGAGAGACTCATATATGTATATGTATATATATATATATATATATATAGAGAGAGAGAGAAAGAGAGAGAGAGAGAGAGAGAGAGAGAGAGATTTTATTATTGTCCTTGGAGGTCAAATATGACCAATGGGACCAAAGGTACATGTGATGTAGTATGTGTATGGTTGATGTGTGACTCTCAATGCTTCAAAATTTTGGTGATGAGAGTTGCAATGGAGAGCTCAAACTGTGGCTAGGAGAGGAAAGTGTGTAGGTCTATGTTGGGGCTGAAAATGCGAGAGAAGCAAGCTCACATGTGACCAAAAGCTGAGCACTCTAGTAGTGTGCGGTGCTCAGACTCTCGAACTTGCAGCGAGCATAATGTGCACAGTCAATTTGACACTTCTTCATTGCCCCAACACCCTGTCTCGTATCAAAGGGAGTGGGAGCTAAGCCTAATGGCTATGATAGTGCATATCACCAACAAGGGGATAGACTCAAGCATGTAAGTGTGAGTATGGTTTCCTCTTTCAACAAAGAACATGGTTTTGTAGTTGGGGGCAATATGGATGGTGTAATGTATGAAGCGTGACCCACCAGATTTCTCCCAAGACATAATACATTGATGTTGTAGAAAAGCTTCATTCACTTATGAGTCAATTGAAGCATCATTTAGCAGATTCAATGCATCCCATCTCCCAAACCATTTCTTTATCTCTTGCATCCATCTCGTGCTTAATATCTTGCTTTTATGCATCTTTTGAACTTTTTTGCTTGCTTCCCATGCAATTGTAGGAAGTTGATATGAGGGGTTTTGAGGCATCTTTATCATGTACTCCACCACCCTTTCCATGCCCATAGCCTCAATTGGAAGAGATCCCAACTCAAGAAGTAGGAGGAAATATGGTGTTTTTGTTTAACTTGGAGAAAGTTTGTAAGAGAACGCTTTTGGACATTCTCAAACTCTTTCCAAGTAGACTTTGAGATGGACCCGCCCCATAATTCAACTCCATAAAGAAGAACCTGTGTCACCAATGTATCAAAAAGGTACTTCTTGAGAACCCAACACTTGATGTTTCCCGCATTACACATGTTCTCAAATGCATAATTTGCTCTCGTTCCCACTTCAAAATGACACATAGCACATTCATTCCAATTGTGGTTGGATGGAACCTCAAGGCCAAGGTACTGAAAGCTCTCAACAACTTCAAGTGTCTCATTGTTGTACACAATACATGGCTTCTGCTTATGGTTGGTTTTCACAAGCATAACCTTTGTTTTGGACTCATTCACAATCAGCCCACCACTATCCAAGCAAAAGTTCTTAAGGACAACCATAAGCTTTTGTGCATCTTCTAAAGTGTGTGCTAGAAGAACCACACCATTCACATACAACAAAAGCATGACTACTACATTGCAAAAAGTGACCTCTTCGTTGCCTTCTTCTTGAAAGGTTAAGGTGGAGGGGTTAGTGTTCCATTCATGGCATAAGCATGCTTAAAGTAGAGTTAGCTTAGGGATTGATATTGGGCATATAGTACAATAGAGTGTAGTTGCAAAAATGATAGACTTACTTTTATTCAACATAATGTGCCTCTATATAGGCATATACAAAAGGGACAACCTTTTGACACATGGGCATAATATATGGCTGCCTATGCACAAATACAAGTGGCTAGTCTTTATACATGGGTCATAAGAGGTTCTTCACATGGGTTATTGACACATAAGGTGGAAGGCATATACAAAAGGGACAACCTTTTGACACATGGGCATAATATGTGGCTACCTATGCACAAATACAAGTGGCTAGTCTTTACACATGGGCATAATATGTGGCTGCCTATGCACAAATACAAGTTTCTAGTCTTTACACATGGGTCATAAGAGGTTCTTCACATGGGTTATTGACACATAAGGTGGAAGGGGTTGTTCACATAAGAGATGCAACAAAAGCCCGCATCCCAACAATCCTCTCCTATGTGGACCTCCATAGTCTATAGACCCGTCATGCTTTTTCCACCTGTAAGATGCAACAAATAACAATATATCAATTTCCATTACATAAGTCTCCATTGGAAAGCAACTTTCCTTAGTTGCAAAGATAAGAATCTACAAGCCATACTTGTCAAAAAAACAACGGTTAGCATTTTGTGTCATAAATATCATATATTGAAAGAAAAATTCATAAACTTCAACATTTTTTTGCTTATGTCGATCCTCATCCAGATATTGCATATTCTAGTGTCCCATACCACTAGAATAAGCAGTATATGTCATACCCTGATGATTGAGTATATCATTGATCACACTCATCATTTGGTAATCAATCTTTGTAAATTCCAAGTCCAATTCCATAAATATTGTCGCGATAAGAAATCAGCATATACCAAACCAAATCCAGACCCAATTGTAATTCCAAATATGAGTCCAAATCCATAATATCTTCCATGTTATATACTTGGGTAACAAAATTCATACAAAGGACAGTGGTGCTCATCCATGCAACATGTTTTTGTGATCGGTTTTGCCTCAACTAGTAAATCTACACCAATGAGACGTACTGCCTAACTCGGCGAATTTGCACTAATGTTGCGTAAATCCAAAGATCTCCATTTAGTTTTGTGTTGTCTAAATAGGCAAATTTGCAGTCATGCCACCTAGACCGATGGATCTACACGTATAATGGGTGATTCCTAAATTTGTGAATCTACACCAGGATGAGTAATTACACATTTATTAAATCGGGGGATTTACATGTATAGCTGGTGATTCCTAAATTTGCAAATATACACTAGGATAATCATGTACACAGTGCCTAAATCGGTGAATATGTGTGCACGTGACCAATGGACTAGAGAAGGCATAAACAATGGAACATAAACTACATGTTTGATATCAAATTGATGTAAATTGGAATGTTAAAGTATGTACCAAATGTTTATGATCATCCTAGCTCATGTAAGTAGCTGTATAACAATTCATCTTAGTAGATATGCCAATCAAATTAAGTACAAGCCGTGACATTATAAACAATGGATTTTGTAGCTTATAACACAGTGTAAATAACTAAAAGAGCTATGTCTTCTAAAAGTGTCCAATAGTATTCTTACTTGTTGTAAAATTGTTTGGCTATAGCCTTGTGGAAATATCTGGTGGTTCACTAATATGATTGCATTCTACTTAGCTTTATATTACTTCCAAAAGTGTTTCTCAAAGAGAAAGCACTAAAAATGTTTTCTTGTTATATTCAACAGCAACTACACACTAAACACATCATTACTTTGAAAGCCGTTAATGATTAAATTGATCAGAAGTTAGGGTTGTTTGCCCATAAGAGAGACTAAAAGTAGGAAAAGTTAAGTACAAACAAACAAATAGTGAAGGTCTTATAAATTTGCAAAATTTTTTACAAATCTAGGGTGATTGGTAGAGATTGATGTGATGTCAAAGTAGTACTAAGCTCCATCGATAAGTCCAAATGAAAAAACTAATCCAATTACTTAATTTTGAGAGTTGTTAATGAAAGGGGGGGAGTAATTCCATCTACTAGTCTCCACCCAACCATGCTATCTTGTAGCCTCCCCCTAGCATACACACTATTTGTCTGTGCCGATGGCCTTTCCTACCACATGGACATGCAACCCAATTTTCCCCTTTCTCGAGAATAGCTGGGACACCACTGAAAGGAGGGGAGTAATTCCGTGTGTTAGTCTCCACCCAACCATGCTATCTTATAGCCTCCCCCTAGCATACACACTGTTTGGCCTTGCCCATAGGACCCGTGTCCTTACAGTCAATAATGTATCCCTAAATACGACTTTGTGCCTACATATGTATACTTGTTTATAAAGAGTCATTTAAAGAGTGATAATCAAAGAATAAAGATAATTCATAAATACTAATTAAACTTGATAGAATTTATGACCACCTGTTAGGATAGGCTAAATGTATGTCTCCTAATGGAATAGTGTTGGTATCAAATTATGGCATAGAAGTAAGAACCCTCTTATAATTTCATCCATGCACAATGAAGGATTAGGAAAAATATCAACAAAGATTTCATACACAAGCAAAGAATTAACAAAACATGAAGCAAGATAAATAATGATTTCAATATCGTATGGTGCAACGCTGAGGAATATTGTAAAGGTGCAAAGTGTCAATTACATTATATCAATGCTAATAGGTATAATCATACATTATTATCTTTATTTTTTGTTACTTGTAGCTTAGAGCATATGACTTGTTGTTGTGCATGATATTTATGGTGATTGGAAGTACACACCAATGGGAATTTGTGTCATGTTAGAGATATTTCAATTAAGATTGAAGCAAAGATTTGACTACCATAGGTGATATATGCTCCAAGAGTCAATTCTAACCTTCTTGTACTCTAATAGGCCATTTTTAGTGAGACTCGTAGGATGAAGATTTTTAGTGGTATGCCACTCCTAATGATATTGCAAAATGTGTGATTGCAGCTATCTAAAATGGCTCGTGATTGCAGCTATCTGAAATGAGACATAAAGCAGAGAGAGAGAGAGAGAGAGAGAGAGAGAGATTTTGGGCATCAATGTCACCAGTGCAAGTGTATGCATCATGTTTATGCCTACAATCTTCATGGAGATTGTCGCATGTTTATCATGAATAGTTGTATATGTTGTTACATGCTTATCAAATAAGCCTCATGTTCAAATGCCTTTTGCAATTATTCGAGCCATGGAAGGTGTGTCAAAACAAGTGATCTTTGTGTCTTGTCATGAGTATACCTTTCAAACAAGATGATAAGTGTGGCATGATTACTCTGGTGAGAGAGGCTTGTAGAGGCCCGACGAGTGGTGCTCTTGCTATAAAAGTTGGAGCTCTAGTACTAGAGGGCACTTAGAGGTAGCTGATGAAGAATGGATGCACTACAAACTTTCCACTTGATTTGCTCGCCTTGCTGCATTGCATTTCCATGAGAGAGAGAGAGAGAGAGAGAGAGAGAGAGAGAGAGAGAGAGAGAGAGAGAGAGAGAGAGAGAGAGAGAGAGAGAGAGAGAGAGAGAAAGAGTTAAATGAGAAGTGGAAGAAGCATCTCCTCTACATGAGGGGTGAAGTTTAGGTAGGGCATGATGGATCCATGAATATGGTGTTGGGTTTCCAAGCCCTCATTCAGTTTGGTGTCAACCCATGGGAACACTTGCTTGGAGCATGTAGATGAACTCCAGCTCTTTTAGTTAAGTTTGTATGGCTAAAGATCTCTTAAATGTAAGGCTCCAAAAATTAATACAATCAATATAGTGTGTGCTTTTATTTTACTGTGTCGTGCTCTTCTCTCTCCCTCTCATTCAATCTCTCTCATTTTCTATTGTACGCTTCTTCTTATCGCCATGGATCCTCTTTGTTACCATCCCCCATAGCTCGACACCAATAACTGGTATCAAAGAATCAAGGCTCTTAGGTGGAAGATCTAGCGGCCTGAAGAAGGGTGTTTCAAAAGGCATGCAAAACCAAGTGTCATCGTCGTCCTCCTCCGAGGTGATTGTGCAGAGCCCAAGGCAAACCCAGGTGGTGGTACCTGCAAGAGCGTATCAAAACACCGTCTAGAGCAAGTGACAAGGAGTAACATTAACTATTGTATATCAATACATTGATGTTCCTAGGCAGTGAAACCCCATAGTTGTTCCCTAGATTGCCTCTCAAAACGCCCTCAAAAGTCCCATAGGTGTTGTCAACACCTCGGCAGGTAACATCTCAACACACCACCAATTTTTGCAGCATTTCAAAATCCTGTTTCTTATAGCCAATTGGGAATTTTGCATCAACATCTCAAAATGCTATGAGGCAAAGTGGAATATGCCTAGCCTGATGACGTTGTTGCATTTCAAAATGCTCACAAAAGTGTCATGTTTCCATAGTAGAAAGGTGTAGATGGAGCTTGGCAATTTCAAAGCCTTGTTCAAAGCATATCAAAAAGTTGTTGTGTAGAGCTTGCCATCAACAAACAATAGCATATTAAAGAAATTATCCAACGGGTTGTTCCACTTTGACGAGCATCTCAAAATGCAGCTACAAATAAGTGGTCCACCAAGGATGCTTTGACAATTTTTTTGTGACAAAGCAAAGTGGATCGGATGGAAAGCCTATGAAATTATAGCTAGACCTGTAATAATCTCGTATAGTGAAGATGAAACAAGTAGAAAGGATCTGGTAAGAAATTACGTGGTGAATTTTTTGATGGTTTTGCTTCAAGAACGTCGTATACAACTTCAAATTCAAAGCTCATGCAGAAGGAAAGAAAAGCTCATTCAACGATTCTCTTAGAGCACTCGCTACAACAACATATACAAAGTCCAAAAAAACAATCTTGTTAAGTGTCATAGACTTATGGTTTGTCTTTTGTCAACAAGATTATCTTTTTCAGTTAAAGCCTCTTTTACTTTATATGTTGTCAGTCATGTCATGATAAAAATTTGTATGGGTTAGACAGTGCCACACATAAGTGGTAAGACCTCCCAAAAACATTTGTTCTCAGGCTACTTTTGTTTGCTTCTCATGAGGTTACATGGTACACCTTAAACCCAAGGTTTGGTAGTGAATCAAAAACTCCATTTGATGGTAACATAATAGTAGCACTAGGTTATAGCTACACCACAATCCTTGGTTGTGAGAGAACCTAAAACTCACGGTTATTGAGTACACCAGAAACGCAAGGTATCATGAGAGTGATGTTTTTAGTTCGGGCTTGAGGGGGGGTTGTTGGGTTTCCAAGCCCTCATTCAATTTGGTGTCAACCCATGGGAACGCTTGCTTGGAGCATGCAGATGAACTCTAGATTTTGTAGTTAAGTTTGCATGGCTAAAGATCTCTTATATATAAGGCTCCAGAAAATAATATAATTAATATAGCGTGTGTTTTTTCTTTACTGTGTCAAGATATTCTCTCTCCCTCTTGTTCAATCTCTCTCGTTTTCTGTTGCATGCTTCTTCTTGTCGCCATAGATCCTCTTTGTTACCATCCCCCATAGCCCAATACCAACATATGGTCGTGGAAGAGAGACTTGAGATGAGGGGGGAACTTGGGAGGATGGTGTTGTCGTTCCGTGGCACGTTCATAATGTGAAACTAAAATATCTACCTCAATCTCAATGCTTTTGTTATGTGGGACCGAATGCTATAATGTACATAGTGTGATATATGCGAAAATGGATGCCATGGTTACAAGTGTGTACATACTTGTTGGGCAGCCAAGGCCCAGGACGTGGCGTTGTTGCATGTTTTACCACATCATGCCTAATTTTCTTTAGGAATGTATAGATGTCAAGTGTTTTGAAATGGCACGCTCGTTTTGCCTAGAAAGTTCAATGCGGACGATCTTGGCCAAAAATAGCAGGTTTCGTGCGCTGGCATAAAAGACGTGTCCAAAGTTCTTACCAAGTAGAAAAATGAGTTTCATAATGTAATTTGAGCCCAATGGGATATTTTGGTATTTTTCCCAACTCATTTGGGTATTTTACGAACAAAAATGGGCATTTTTGGACAAAAAAATGCTAAAAATGTCCATAAAATGGTCAAAAATAGTCTAAAAATAGCTCAAAATGCCACATCAATGATGGTTCCGTCCTTGCTCAAGTTGTGTGGGAAATGTTAGATCCAAGAATGAACTCATTTGAGCATATGAGCAAGGAGATACAATCATCCCTTTACAAGTTGCTAGTGTTGTCCCGTGTTGCTTCAACTACATGGTTGAGGCTATGAGGCCTCTAGTTATGGTTTCCCCTCCTCAAATAACTACTTGGGCTTCTCCAATGAATTACTAAAGCTTCCATGAAATGGTCACGACAAAGAATCGAAGCGTAAATTTAGGGTTTTTAACATGTCAAATGAGCACTGCATTTGTGCAATTGGGAGCGAGGCTACACCCAATCTTCATACACATAATACTTTTGAGTTAATCTTGGTTCATTTCAAAGTGGAGATTTCATGGGGCTGGAGTTTTGTTCTTTTTGGTGTGTTCTTGGCTTCAAATCATCTCTACATTGCTTGAATTTGCTACGAATCCTCACAGTCAGAGGCCCGACACTTTCTCAGTCGCACTGCGCACTTCTTAACACATTTTTGGTGAACCCGACATGAAGTAGGCTAGGGTGAGGGTTCAAAAGTTTCATTGAAGATTTAAAATTAAATCTTTAAATCTATGGAGCAACAAGAGCAATAGGGGGTTCGATTTGATACAGTCACAATGCAAATGTTTAAAGCTTTTGCAGTGTTTATGCAACAGCAGCAAGCTCCAGAAAGGAGGGAGCTTTCATCAACCAAAGTGCTTCAATTTGTGGTGAAGAAAATGGGCCAGTTTAAAGGTAAAGATGTAACAAAGTATCTTTGTGGAGATGTGCTTTCCATATTTCAAAGGTGGAAAGCCTTTGTGGAGAAAGAAACAGGTACTAAGGTTAAATGCCTCAGATCCGACAATGGAGGCGAATATTGCAGCCAAGCTTTTGAAAAATTTTGTGCTAGCAATGGCATTTGGAGGCAAAGAAAAACCCCAAGGACACCTCAGCAAAATGGAATTTCGGAAAGGATGAACAGAACAATCATGGAGCGGGCACGAAGCATGCGGCTACATGCAGGCCTACCGCTTGAGCTTTGGGAGGAAGCTGTAAGTACATCTGTGTACTTAATCAACCGGTCATCCTCAACGAAGTTGATAGGTAAACCGGTGAGTTATGCGTTTCTCAAAGTGTTTGGGTGTGAGGCTTTCATGCACATAGATAGAAGCCTAAGATCAAAGCTAGATGCAAAGTCCAAAAGTGTTTCTTCATTGGCTATGGAGAAGATGACTTTGGGTATCGCCTATGGAATCCTAAAGATGGTAAAATCTTTTAGGAGTAGGGATATAATTTTTAACAAATCCAAAGAAGAATGGACGAAGAGCATGCAAGTGGAGATGGACTCACTACATCGCAACCAAACATGGGAGTTGGTTGAGTTGCCTAAAGGTAAGAGGGCACTTTAAAACAAATGGGTGTACAAGCTGAAGGAAGAAGAAGGTGGGAAGAAAAGGTACAAGTCTAGGCTTGCGGTAAAAGGGTTTTCTCAAAAGAAAGGTATTGACTTCAATGAAATATTTTCTCCTGTTGTAAAAATGAACTCAATTAGGCTTGTCTTAAGCCGTGTGGCTGCTCATGATATAAATCTTGACCAAATGGATGTAAGTACGGCATTCCCTCACTGTGACTTAGAGGAGGAAATTTACATGCTTCAACCAAAGGGATATGAAGTAAAAGGTAAGGAGAAAATGGTTTGCAGATTAAAGAAAATCTTGTATGGTTTAAAGCAAGCATCAAGACAATGGTACTTGAAGTTCGATCGATGGATATTAGATCATGGATTCAGAAGATGCAACTCATATCATTGCATCTACACGAAGAATTTGGGAGATGGGACGTTCATCATCCTAATGTTGTATGTTGATGACATGCTGATTGCAAGTGCTAACATGCAGGACATCAAAGACTTAAAAGAAGAGCTGTCTAAATCTTTTTCAATGAAAGATTTAGGTGTTGCAAAGAGGATACTTGGTATGAAGATATCAAGGGAAAGGAGGAAGAAGACAATAAAGCTATCTCAAGAGGATTACATGAAGAAGGTACTAGAAAGGTTTGCAATGCAAAATGAAAAAAGGGTTTCTACACCTTTGGCTGGTCACTTTAAACTAACCAAGGATATGTTTCCAAAGACACAAGAGGAGATAGCCTATATGTCTAAAGTTCCATATGCTGCAGTGGTAGGTTCTCTTATGTATTCTATGGTCTGGACAAGGCTAGAAATTGCACATGTACTGGGAGTTGTAAGTAGGTTCATGAACAACCCAGGTAAAGAGCAGTGGAAAGCTGTGAAGTGGATACTTAGGTATCTAAAAGGGACAACAACAAATGCTTTGTATTTTGGAGGAGCTGATATTTTTCTAGAAGGGTATGCTGACGCAGATATGGCAGGTGACAAGGATACTCGAAGGAGCACTACTGGCTATGTCTTCATGGTTGGAGGAACAACAATAAGCTGGGCTTTTAAGCTGCAGAGTATGTAGCAAAGACATAGGCAAGCAAAGAAATTATGTGGCTTCACAGATTCTTAGAAGAGCTTGGATTCAAACAAGACAATTGTGTCTTGTATAGTGATAGCCAAAGTGTTATCCCTCTTGCGAAGAACTTAGCCTTTCATTCAAGGAAAAATCACATTGAGGTGAGATATCACTTCATACGCACTCTTTTGGAAGAGGGACAACTAAAGCTAGGAAAGGTGCATACAAGTGAAAATCCTGCAGACATGTTTACAAAGGTGGTCAACAAGGAGAAAATGAGCTTTTGCTCATCTTCAATCGGCATTCAAAGATAAGAATCCAGGATGGAAAGCAGTCACAGATTTGGTTTGGAGATCAGTCTCCAAGTGGGAGATTGTTAAGTATGGAGCCTGATTTACCCCTTGTAATTGTTTGTGTTACAAATGCACATTTGTAAGGCCCCCATTATGAGGAGAAGCCATCGTGCATGAAGAAAAAAAAAACTCGCCGGAAACCAAAATTTTCACGCCCACCGGAATATTCTTTTTCGCCGAAATATTATGGCCAGACAACGACCAAAAAGTGGTCGGAAAACGATCGGTCGATTGGCCGGTTGGCTGGTGGCCGGTAGTCGGAAGTCAATGGCCGGACTTGTCTTCTCAAGGGCAGCCACAAATGGGCGGATTGGAGGGTCCGATTTGGACTTATCTACACAAGGGCGGCTACACATGGCTGCCTCTCATGGGAGAGGGCAGCTCTTTTGGCCTATAAAAGGAGGCCATTTCTACACACATTTCATAGTATGAAGTTGATGCAACAAGGTGGGTGTGAGGTGGTGAGAGTGAAGCAAGGCGGGAGCTCCAAAAGGGTATAATCCCTTTGTAACCTACTTCTTGTTTTGAAGTACTAAAGACATTGAGTGGCTGCTTTTCGTGGATGTAGCCCACATTGGGTGAACCACGTATATCGTGTGTACTCTCTCTCTCTCTACTCTATAATCTCTTGTGTGTGAAAATTATCTCTCTCCATTAAGTAATCTACTCAATTATCTACTTAGCTCTGTCATATTTCCTAATACCTTCAAGTAATAAATCATTTCAAGAGAGAAAAACACGTCTAGAGTTGCAGGTAGATGATGGACATCGGACCACTTGTGCAAAAAAGAATTCACTGCAGGTCTGTATCACTCTTTTTCTTCACCTTTATACACTAGGAGATTTAGGTCCTTCATCTAGGATGAGTTCTTCGCGCTCTCATGCCTTACCAAAAGAGTTTCGGATGGTGGTGGTCCGCCATAAGCCCCTCGATTGGTCACAACATGATTCTGCAATAGATCCTTCGGCCATCTTCATCATGAAGTTGTTAACTAGCTTCCTGAGCGTAGTTAAGTTGGCCTTGATTAGCAAAGAAGAGTATTAAATTCTTGCATATCAATAAATCTGTGGTGTCATGCAGCTCATCACCTCTCTTCAAACCACACATCCTCCATGGCCGCTTCCATATCAACAAGTGGAGCAATTTCGAAGTGGAATCTATGATTCACCAAAATTCCTTGATCTGATGACACCTCCTTGCTAGACCTTCAAAAAATTCTATAGGATTTACAGTTTCAAAATTTTAAATACCTATATGAAATTCACTTCTCATTTTTCAATGTCTCTACAAGTCCGTGTCGTACGTCCTCACAGATATTTAATCGTCGAAAGGACTTTGGAGAGATTCAAGATGCTTTGCTATAAAAAGACCTTCTTGGAGAGGAAGCCCCAACATCTATTTGTATTGAACCCCTAAAGAAGCACCCAAAAAGGTGAAAAGGCTTATAAATATGAAGCTATGGCGTGTAGGGAGGGCAAAAACAACACGTGAGCACAAAGATGCACTCGTAGAGGACAACATGCTACTTAGTTGCCTACATGCAAGAAGGCAAAAGAACTCAGCACCTCATGGTGCACACCTTTGGACTTAGCCATGCTCGATTCTCAGCAAGTCGTCTCTCCTCCTTCTATGTGCAAGCTCATGTTCATGAAAGAGTACATGTGCACGGATGTGTATGTGCACAGTGCGGTGCGGGAGAGAGAGAGAGAGAGAGAGAGAGAGAGAGAGAGAGAGAGAGAGAGAGAGAGAGAGGAGAAGAGTGCATTGTGTTGTGTGGTTGAAGCAGACCTCAAGAATGAGAGGCTTCTTATTCTTTGTATATGTGAAAGAATAAGGAGATGGTATAGGCAGTGGGTGGCCAGACATTGACCACGGGTACCAAAGGAGGGACTTTCACCTACTGAACTTGTAAGGGAATTTGAGAGGCACTGTGATGCATGGATAAAAATTATTACGGTAACAATGAATGCCTTGAGGAAGACTCAAGGATCATTAAGGTGCAACTGCTATAGGTAGCCAGAAAAAATTAATACTAAAGCCAGATGAGCAAGCTGAAACTCCATGCATTGGCTCTCCTGCAATATATATGACACTATGATCATAGATCCATAGAATGCTAAAGCCAGTTGAGCAAGGGATCCATAATAAATACTAAAGCCAATTGAGAAGGGAACTCCATGCATTGACTTTCCTACAATATATATGACAATATGATCAGGGATCCATAGAATGCACTGATGCCAAAAGCATGAGATATTTCAATCAAGTTTTTTGCTCATGAACACCTCGATGAGGCACGATGAAATGCCACTTTTACTTAAGGAATTTTCTTACTAAAAACACATTGTCAAAATCATACAATTGAAGGGTTAATGTTACACGTTAAGGATTGTAATTACTTGCAAATCTCTTACGCCCACCATGAAGATGATAATGGATCATGGAACATTTTTGCATTGTCTACTCAACATTCATATCTCATCGATCGATGCATCAATGATATGGTGATGGATGTGGAGGGGGAGCAAGTTAACCGTTATTGGAAAGGTGACCAACATAGAACATGATAATTCTCACAGTAGTTTAAAAAAAAATGCTTAGTAGATTGGACACCGAGCAAGATTATGGATATATCTCTCATGTTACATATCATTAGACAACTCTTAAAATAACAACTCAACTCGGTCTTCTTATTAAGATATCCCCATAGGGCTACATAAACATTGTCGAGACATTGCTTTCCACTGGAGAATGACTAGAGAGATTGTTGTAAAGCTGTTTTTTTACGAGGGGCAAGGTGCACGTTCTGTTGTTGCAGAGGGAGAAGTTAACTAGTATGGCTGCTTATGGAGTACAAAGAATGCGAACAAGTAATGGGGAGGAGGGGGAGATCAGTAGACGGAGGTTGCCGCTTAATCATGGGCATGTGGAGAGTACAAAGAATGCTAACTAGTAACGAGGAGGAGGGGGAGAGTAGACGGGGGAAGGTGTGACATATGGGGGATGAGGGGATTTGTAGACAGGGGAAGGCTCCTAATAAGTGGGGGGTGGAGGAGACTTGTAGACAGGAGACGGCTCGTAGTGGGGAGGAGGGGGTGGAGACTTATAGACAGGAGGTGGCTCGTAGTAGGGAGGAGGGGGTGGAGACTTGTAGACTGGTGGCTTGTGATAGGCTCGGGCTTGTAGACTGGTGGTTTGTAGATGGGCTTGGGCTTGTAAATAGGCTTGGGCTTGAGACGGCGGGCTTGGGCTTGGGCTTGTAGATGGGTTCACGCTTGTAAATGGGCTTGGGCTTGTAGACAGGCTTGCGCTTGTAGATGGGCTTAGGCTTGTAGACGGGCTTGGGTTTGTAGGTGGATGAGGGCTTGTCCTCTTCGTCGTAGTAGGTACTGGCATGTGCGCTGAGCAGCAGGGCGGAGCCCAGGAGGGCCAGCAGCAGCAGCACAGGATGGCGAGCTCGCAGCCCCATTCTGCTGGATGAATGAAGCGGATCAATGATCAAGAGGTGAGATGAGGCGCTTGCCGACAGTCTGCTGCTTATATAGCTGCTAGTGGCGACTCGGATCCGGGGTGGCACGATCAGAACGTGTTCGCCTGTAAGAGATGGATAAATTCACATTACAGGCAGCTTCAAGCCACGTTGAGAGATGGGGGGGGGGGGGGGGGGGGGGGGGGGGGACGGGGTGCTTGCATGGAGATGACCCTGGCCAGGTTGTTGCCATTGTCAATCAATTGAGGGCGTTGAGGGGGCCTTCGTGCTTCTTCTTCATAACGATCGACAGCTTCTCTTTTGCAAATTGCGCCGACTGGACTTCCCACTCGTCACAATCCGCTACCAACTGCATCCACGCCTTCTACATGTCACTAAGCTATATTCCACTGCAACCGGCCAATCCTTGCATGTGAGGCCACAAAGGCAATTGGAAGAGTTTAACAAACCCAGTTGAAAAAAATCAGCCCCCCAAGGAAATGGCTGCCATCGTGGATCTAACATGTGTCCGCACAAATAACGTTACCCATACCATCCGGTACTACAACTAGCACACAAGCAACCTTATACCTCCTGCGGTTGAGTATTTTCATCGCTTGGTTCTGTTCCTCGTTGTCTATTCTCTATCACTTTTGCAAGTCCAAATGCTCTCATGTATACCTCAACGTCTCATACCGAGCTCAAAACTTGGGCACTTTCACACCTTGCACCAACACATCCACTTAGCAATGCACTAGTACACACCATGCACCAACACATCCACTTAGCAACGTGCTAATAGACATGTGCACCAATTACCTAGTACCCTAGCTCCACCACCCCGCTAGTACACCCCGAGTCCATGATCCTGGCTGCCCCTTGCCGCAAAAGGACCTTGTGCCCTTTTACAATGTGGTCACCGCAACTAGAAGTGGATTTTGAGCTCATGGCACTGCGGTAGATAGAGGCATTCATTTTAAGTGTTTCTTTTGCTTCGAATCATTTGTGGTTCGCTTGAGTTTTCTACGAACCCTCACAATCCGAGGCCCGATGCTTTCCTATCCGAAGTGCAGAAGACGCTCCTGTAGGTGCAGGGGTCAACAAGCTCAAGAATTGAGCACTTTCACACCTTGCATCAACACATCCACATAGCAATGCGCTAGTACACATCTGCACCAATTACCTAGTAACCCGGCTAGCACACGTGGGTCCATGATCCTGGCTACCACTTTCCTCAAAAGGACCTTATGTCCTTTTCCAAGGTGGTCCCCCCAAATAGAAGTGGATTATGAACTCATGAGACCGTGGTAGTGGTTGAGGCATTCATTTTAAGTGTGTCTTTTTCTTCAAATCGTTTGCAATTCACTTAATTTTGCTACAAACCCTCACAGTTAGAGGCCCGGATTTCCTAGCTGCACTTCATACTTCTTGACACATATTTAGTGAACCCGACACAAAGAAGGCTAGGGTGAGGGTTCAAAATCTTTTTTGAAGCTCTATAATAAAATCTATGGAGCAATAGGAGCAACAAGGGGTGCGATTTGATCCAATCACAATGAAAATGTTTCAAGCCTTCGGTATGTTTATGCAACAGCAACAAGCTGCTAAAGAAGGAACTTTCTTTAACCGAATCCCTTCACTGATCAATGGTGAAGAAAATGGGACAATTTGATGGTAAAGATGTAGCAAAGTATCTTTGTGGGTATGTAAAGGAGATGGAGGTGCATTTAGTACCTGAAGCAGAGATGGTTCAAAGTTTTGAGTTGGTTGTGGTTCCTGAGATCAGAGAGCACGTAAGGGAAATTAGAAACAAACATGGGGGAACGTGAGAAGCATTCAAATTAGCCTTGAAGGAAGAGTAGTTCATGGAGGACTCTAGAAGGGTGACAAAGAGAACATTTTTAGAGTGGGTAGTTAGGCAAGTTGAGGTTTGGAGCGAGCTTTGGTTTTTCTCTCTCCCTCTCTCCCTCTCTCCCTCTCTCTCTCTCTCTCCCACCCCCCCCTCCGGCCGTCTCCCCTCCTCTATCTCAACTCTTTCACTACCTTTTGTCTCCTACTACCTCTCTCTATCTTTATATCTCTCTATCTCCCACTCCTTCAATCTCTCTCTCTCTCTCTCTCTCTCTCTCTCTCTCTCTCTCTCTCTCTACCTCTATTGAAGAGTTTTTTGCTACACACTTTGGCATGTCAGGAATCATGGCTTATGGTGCACATCGAGTTGGAAAACAAGGAGTCCCTTGCTCGGGAGAAAGACCTATTGTATGTACCATGGCTGATGAGGTAAAGAGAAAGATCATCCTTGACAATGGTTGGATCTACCTCAAAGGAACGGGTTGTAATGTATATGAGGATCGCACTCTTATGCAACAAAATGTACGTCGCAAAGCATACGAGGAAAGAAGCAAGAAGGTTAAGGTATCATCTCAAGAAGAAAAGGCACTTGAGGAGGATGCAAGTCCACCCAACAAATAGGGACACATGATCTATGAGACCAACTCACGCTTGCGAATAAGCTTTTGGAATTGTAACGGGTATCCATGGAATGCGGGAATTGGCATTGATGAGCTTACCAATGACTCCGATGTGATACTTCTTGTCGAAACATGGGAGCATGATGCGCAACGAATTCTTGGATTTGACAAATACGATGTACATTCTTTGATGTGGGCCAAAAATGCAAAGCAACGAAGAGGCCAAGGAGGCATAGCATGTATGACCAAAAAGGGTTTGAAAGATGTTTCCATTGTCAAAGAAGATAAGTATAAACGCTACTTATGGCTGAAAATCAGCCCACCAAATGGTCAAGTCATGTTTGTGGCCGGCTGCTACATTCCTCACTATGACTCCAACTTTTATGCTCGCTTGAATATGGATAGAGATCATCCCTTTGTTGAACTAGAGGAAGACATTGCTTATTACAAGAATCAAGGTGAAGTCATTGTTTTTGGAGACATGAATGCTCGCACAAATATGTTACAACACGACACACAACAAGTTGACATGCCGCATGTATCAAGAAGAGTGGATGACTCATACATGTATAATCGAAGTTCTAATGATGCAAAAGAAGTGGATCACTATGGAAAGTCACTTCTACATATGTGCAATAGTACCGGAATGCTCATTGCAAATGGTGTATCTCTATGGCAAGGCACCAATGACTTTACATGTAGAAAGCACAATGGTGCTAGCGTGATTGACTATATGTTGTTCTCAGAAGCCACTCTAGAATGCATACAAAGCTTTACACTTGGTGAATGGAATCCGGAATCGGATCATAGGATGTTATGTATTGACCTCAAGTGTGGTAAACGGCCCGAGCATGTAGCCTCCAATCATGATGTGAATCATTTGTACCTACGTCTAGACTTCAAACGAGCACTTATATATGCTGATATGGTGGACCAAATGTTAAGCATGATAGAGCATCAAGGGAGCCCAACATTAGAATGCAAGTGGAAAGTTTTCAAAGAAGTAATTTTCTCTTGTGCGAAGGAATGCTTTTCGGCGAAACACATGTCTTGCAAAAGGTCTAAGAAGGGTAGCACCAAGAAGAAATGGTTTGACATGGAATGTAGTCAAGCCCGAAAACACTTGCTAAGATTGGATGCAATCAAAGACAAGGAAGTTTACTTGGAATGTTCACACACATACAGAGCACTTGTTCAAAAGAAGAGGAGAAGGTGGGAAGTCGAAAAACAACTTCTTTTAGCACAAGAGAAAGCACATGCATGTGGCAAGTTTTGGCAAAATCTAAAAGGCAAGCGCCTTGAGAGCTTTGGTGACTTGACTCTTGAGGATATGTATATGCATTGTAAGAACCTCTATGAGCAACCCAATGTTGATAAGATGGAGGGTTGTAGCTCCCTTCCATTTATGTCTCCCTTCTTTACCATTGAAGATGTATGCCGCGCGCTTGAGAAACTTGCTACTCGCAAGGCAGGTGACCTTCAAGGTGTCAAGGCTGAAATGATTAAATGGACAAGCAAGAAAACACGATATTGGATATGCGATATGTTTAACCTTGCACTTCAGTATGGCATGCCTCATGATTGGAGTGCAAATTGGATCAAACCTTTGCACAAAGGAGGAGATGTAAACAATGTGAACAACTATCGCACTATAATGGTTGGTTCTTTGATGGCAAAGTTATTTGGATGTATCATGGAGATGAAGATAAGTGAATGGGCTGAAAAGAATGGCAAACGTGCGCTTGGCCAAGCAGGTTTTCGAAAGCATCATAGCACTATTGATCACCTTGTCACTCTTCGAGTTCTTATGGAAGCGTCTCGATTGAAAGGAAAAAAGTTGTATTGTTGCTTTGTGGATTTCAAGAAAGCTTTTGACATGGTACCGCGAGGAAATCTTTGGAGACGTATGCAAAGCCTTCAAGTGCCGAGAGAATTTATGCATGCAGTCTTTCGCATCTACCAAAAAGTGATATGTCGATTACGTATGGGAGATGGAATTTCAGAATTTTTTGCAAGCACTATTGGTGTCAAACAAGGATGCCCACTTTCCCCAACCCTCTTTGGGCTACTCATTGATGAATTGGAATACATGGTTCTTGATTTTATGCAGCAAGAAGGCATAGAAGAGGTTAAGATTGGAAATGCGGTGATCATGCTTTTGCTTTATGCCGATGATGTAGTGCTCTTGGCACATACCTTAGAAGATGCACAAAAGCTTATGAGTGTCTTGGAACGCTTTTGCCTACATAGCGGGCTGATCGTGAATGGATCCAAAACCAAGGTTATGCTTGTAAAGACCCTCAATGACGAAAATCCATGCATTGTATACAACAATGAGAAACTTGAAGTGGTAGATCACTTCAAGTACCTTGGCCTTGAGGTTCCATCCAATCATAAATGGAAGGATTGTGCAATGCGTCGCTTGGAAGCCGGAAAGAGGGCTTATTATGCATTTGAGAACATGTGCAATGCAGGAGAGATCAAGTGTTGGGCTCTCAAAAAGTACCTCTTTGACACATTGGTGACACCGGTGCTTCTTTATGGAGTGGAGGTGTGGGGTGGAAGCATCGGGAAGTCTACTTGGAAAGAGTTTGAGAATGTCCAAAAGCGTTTTCTCACCAACTTTCTCCAAGTCAAGACACAAACACCCTACATGCTCTTACTTCTTGAGTCCGGATCGCTTCCCATTGAGGTCTTGGGCATGGAAAGGGTTGTGGAGTACATGCGTAAGACACAACGTAGCCCTTTGCATCGACTTCCTAGAATCGCATATGAAGCAAGTCAAAAGGTTCAAAAGACATGCAAGAGCAAAATACTAAGTTCGGGGTGGATGCTTGATATCAAGAAATGGTTTGGAAGATGGGATGCATGTCACTTGGTCAAGGATGCGTCGATCGACTCCCAAGTTAATGAGGCCTTCTTACAACGCCAATGTATCATGGCTTGGGAGAAATCTGGAGGTTCTCGCTTCAGCCATTACACCACACACGTTGCCCCAAACTACAAATCTCTCTTCTTCTCGGAACGAGGTAACCGAACCCATTCCTACATCCTTGAGCCCATCCCGTTGAGTGCGATCCGCACCATTGCCTCCATTCGTCTTAGCTCCCATTCTCTACGCTGCGAGACAGGACGTTGGGGCACTGGCGAGGAGTGTCATCGACTTTGCACCTTATGCCCTCGTCAAGTGCGAGAGAGTGAGTACCACACACTACTTGAGTGCTCAGCTTTTGACCACATTAGGTCCTCTTTTCCCCATATATTCAGCCATGAGCTCTCCCTACATACCTTCCTCTCCCAACCACGATGTGGACTCTCTATTGCGACGCTCATTTCAGCCATTTTTGAGCATCGAGAGTCACTTATGAACTCCACTCACACCACGTGACATGTTCATTTGGTCCCATAGGTCATATTTGACCTCCCAGGACGATAATAGAACTATCTATCTATCTATCTATCTATCCCCTCATCCTTTTTGTTTACCTCCCTCTCCCCCCCCCCCCCTCTCTCTCTCTCTCTCTCTCTCTCTCTCTCTCTCTCTCTCTCTTTCACTTCCCTTTTGTCTCCTACTACCTCTCCTTATCTCTATATTTCTCTATCTCCCACTTCTTCAATCTCTCTCTCTCTCTCTCTCTCTCTCTCTCTCTCTCTCTCTCTCTCTCTCTACCTCTATCCCATCCTCCTTTTCATATACCTCCCTGTCCCTCTCTCATTCTCTCTCTATCTCTTTCTCTTCCTCCCTTCGTCTCTCTCTCTCTCTCTCTCTCTCTCTCTCTCTCTCTACCTCTATCCCATCCTCCTTTTCATATACCTCCCTGTCCCTCTCTCATTCTCTCTCTATCTCTTTCTCTTCCTCCCTTCGTCTCTCTCTCTCTCTCTACCTCCCTCTCTCTACCTATATATATATATATATATATATATATATACCCTTGCTCTCTCTTTGTCTCTCCCCCTTCTCTCTGTCTCTCTCTCTCTCTTCTCCCTCTATCAACTACCTAAACATGGGGTCATTCCCAATTCTAAACCGCATCAAATGAACTTGTTAATTTTTTAAAGTTGTATTAATATGGAAAGATTGTTTTGAAAGTAGTATGTTTGCTCATAGGAAAGAAATATTCGCCTAGTAGAAGAACTCTCGAATCTTCTTCATTAAAAAATCCTATACTGATATAGTCAAAAATCCCTTTGATATCCACGGAAGAGAGCTTAGCGGAGTGAACGCTAAAGTAGTACATATGGTTGCACACATCTTGCAGGTTGGTGCCCAAAGTTCAAGATAATACTTGCAGGTTGGTGGCCAGGTTGCAAGTTAGTCACTGCGGGTTTGTACCTAGGTTGTAGGACAATTTAGTTGCATGGGCAACTAAAGACACTGGGAGCAATAAACTCTCGCCAAGAGGAGTGAACTCTTCAGGTTTGGATATTTAAATGAAGAAAAGTCGTATGTTGTTTTTCTTATAGGAAAGATTGTCTTGGTGCTGATTTGATAATGGTTGAAGGGCTGTCTTTACGAACTTGTGATGGAAATCATAAAAAGGAACTTTGTGTATGAACAATCATGTTGTAGTAATTAGAAGACAAGCAAAACAAAGTGTGAGGGTGGGCGTGGAAAGTGGGGACTCACTCAGGTTGCCAGTCGAGGATAGGTGGTCTCGATTAGTCAAGAAACTCTCCGCTCCTCATTGATAGAAGAAGCAAAACAAGAGACTCATTGTACCAAGAGTCGAGAAGTCCCAATTGTACGTGCCTATGACAATTATGGGAAAAAGGCATTTGGGGTTTCTCTCTTTTGGAAGGCGATAATTAGGAACATCTGATTATTATGTTAGTTCATGCTTTCCCTGCGAGACAGGGCTAGGGCCCCTTTTCAATGGCTCGGACTCAAGTTACTTGGTGACGAGAGTTTGTCCATTGGAAATCTTGTCTATTTGACTATGCTTTTCTCAATCGATTAGGGCCTAGCGACTTGTCAGGTATCCTCCTTTTTGCCAAATGGATATGGTAATGGGGTGGGGACCTCACATTGGCCCAGTTGCCTTTGTCGCACACACTTACAATCACTTTCTAAGTTAGGACCGCCCACTTCGGATGCTCATAACTTATGATGTATAAGTCCAATTCACCGTCTATAAAGAACGGTTGAAAGTATTTATTAATTAAAAACCATGTCTTGGGGACTCGAACAACCTAGAACATCAGTACCCAATCATGGCAATTTTTACATGGTCACTTCCAAGACTTGGAGGGCTATGTACACATATTGAAAGGCATAGGGAACTGTAACATGCTCATCACCACCTAGCCATGCCCTATATAGACCCTTGGCCTGCTAAATATAGGGAACCCCTTGACTGCATGTCCGTCCTGGCCCATGGCCGTGCCTGGTCCTATCCTTGGCATGACATTAATCCCCCCTTGAAGAAGTGTTTTTGTCTTTGAAAACATGAGTGATGATACACTAATGTTTTCTATAGTGGCATCCTTCATGGATCCAGCTATTTGGTTGACTGGAACACGGTTCAACAGGAGGTTCAATGAAACCAAGAGTAAAATCTTCATTTTTCACATTGTTGTCCATTTTCAACCATCTTGTGTTACCGATTCCTATCCAATCATAGTGTGTAGACTCCATTTAGAACACACATGAGTATGCAAAACGAGTTATCACGGTTCAACAGGAGGTTCAATGAAACCAAGAGTAAAATCTTGATTTTTCACATTGTTGTCCATTTTCAACCATCTTGTGTTACCGATTCCTATCCAATCATAGTGTGTAGACTCCATTTAGAACACACATGAGTATGCAAAACGAGTTATCACACAAAAATGTACCCTAAAGATTACCACTTTTCACTTTACATGAAAGTAAATTGCTAACATAACTCATCAGTCAAGTTTAAGTCCTTGACTTGTTTTCCAATTCCAGGAGTAAACAACCCCACCATAAGTAATGTTCAAGGTTGAGAACTTGATTTATACATGAGGACACTGCACCTAGTTGCAAACATGCTTTAACTTATGATAAGAAAACTCTAAGTAGAGCAATAAATGCTTACTAATTGGATCGCTTGGTGCTAACGTACGCGCTTTGCATATCCTTCAGCACAAGATTACACTTTGTAATCTGTCTATCCCCTTGGATAACTGACAGTACTGAGGTGTTTTCCCCACGATTTATAGACTGTCTTCCCAGATGGCCTGTAAACAGGGATCACAATATCATACAACATTGCTGAGCAAACAACAATGTCCTGGTGAATAACCATCTTGGTTAATTGTAAAAAATCTACAAGCACCCAAACCGAGCCATGACTTCTATTGCTGAGTGGTAGATCCAAAAGTACGCTCAGAGAGATACTGCGCATAGAGTGCAAAATCCTTCATAAGCAACGGATGTGATGAATATGCATGCTTCTCCAAATCAGCCTTTGCTAAACACTAGGGCCCATAACACCTAGTGTGCATGCATTCAGCAAAAAACATATTTGAACTTGTATATCCATGATTAGCTTTGCCAATACTTATGGTGAATGTGATGCTCGTAGCACACATTAAATAGTTCGAAAAAGAAACTAAATACTGTCTGCTGCAATCATTTGCAAGCCTTGCTGAAACGTTTGAACCATAATAGAAGGTGAAACATTAATCACTTCTAGGGACAAACAATGAAACTTTTTCATTAACAACTTAGAGCCTTGCTATATGTATAAACAACCATTTGTAATGTTGTTTAGCAGTACTTATACCTGAACAAGTCATTCTAAGTATCTGGCAATTTTTGGCTACCAAAATTGCTCCTGATAGGTCGTGCTGAAAATGGTCTAGAAAAAAAATTTGACCAGCACCTAGGGACTTTGTCATGACACAAACTTGAAATAATGGGCGCCAATGTAAGTCCAGAGACTCATATTCTCCACATGTGGAATATGTCTCATGTAAGGATGTTTATAAAAGAACATCCTTCAAGTACAAGAGGTACTTGTGTGTGGAGGTAACTCTAAACACTCTACGACAAGAGTGAGAGGGAACCTCATTCATTGCTCCACACTGGCTAAACCGAACTCCTTGACTCCCTAGACCATGTTGTATTCCATGTGACAACATGTGCCAAATCGAATCCGACAAGTGGATTCATACAGAATAATGTACATTGGACACTATGGCCCAAAATACTTGTTCCGACATGCCCTTGGCATGGCCCTGGGGATTGAATTGAAAGTTCAATTACCCGCATTCAAATGCACATGAGCACGTCTCTCGCCTGTGAAGAAACCAAGCAACATTGCACTGGAAACCCTGGGTGTTGCCTTCGCAATCCAAACCCGTTGGGTAGAATCTACGTAGTCAAACCCCTTGGTAAGACCCTTTGTAGAAATTGGTCAACTAGCAGGTAACGATAACCAACATAGTTAACCGTGTACAGAATGATGAGAATCAACTTGAAAAGTTGAATTTTTTCTCTACCGCGTGGTAGATTGAGGAATTCTTTCCTTGAAAGTATAACAAGAATAGATCAAACTGGGATCCTCAATGCCTATGGGGTGATTAAGTAAGCACCTGTGGGGTCTTACCCCAAAACAATGCGTCCATAGCCACTCGTAGTGCTATAGAGAGAGCAGGAGATCCATACACATGTAAAGTGTAGCTCTTATGGACAGCCATGCGATCGCAGTGGTTTGTTGCATCTAATATTCATTGTAGAGATCAATTGAGTTGAGTCTATGGTTATCAAAATCTCAACTCCAGTGTCGCACTGAAAACATGTCATGCAAAAATGACACCCTAAACATACGTAATGACAAGACTCTTGCTTGTCCATTAACGTCATTCTGTACTCCACTGGGTAGATCTGTTCAATCTTAAGAACAATAACCCAAGGAATGCCAACAGTTGGGTCGTACCCGAGATCAGACAATGACTCTTAGCTAGCATGTGTGGCTCATAGCCCTTATGGCAATTAGAGTTCAATCGACAAAACGATGGAGACTAATGTAGAGGGCGTCTTGCCCAGTTTCTAGCTCAGATTTTTAGCACGTTGGCTCATGCTGACTCGTGAGCAAAACATGTATCAAAAGATTCTTAAAAGGTTTTCTTTATTCTTTGAGAGATATAAGAAAGAGAGAGAGAGAATGATGGGCTGAGGAACTTTCCTTAAGTGACAACTTTGTATATGTTGTGCCCACGCTCGTGTGCATCTTTTGTGTAGCATGCAACTTATCATATAAGCATGCCATAGTTTTTTGCTATGACTCTCTCATCGAGAGATGTAACAAAAAAAGCACAAACAAGTCATAGACTGACCCACCTACCATGTATGTGGTTGTGATGACACTAGTGTGACCTATTGATAGCACTTGACCTTTCAATTAAGTCCTTGATTTAGGTGCTTTTTGGTGTCCTTGACAAAGTGTCTGGTGTTGTAGCGGAAGCATGTTTCAGGAGGCGTAGAATTGAGTCCACCTAGCTAGCATGCCATGCATACATAAACTTAAGCCCTTGGAAAAAGTTGTGGCCTCAAACCTGAGAGCAAAAACCATAAGTGCCTTGCACAGTTCAAACTAGTAGGGATTCTGTGAGCTGAGATTCCCTATTTTTCCAGTTTCCCGAACTTGTGTGCCAATGCCCTTGATGCCAAGTCATTGGGCGGTACCTTGGCACAAGGAAGAAACCTTGCTTCATGTAAAATTTTCAAAGCACATTGCTTTGCACAAAAGCAATATTTTCCAATCAAAGATGTAAACATGGAAAAATAAGAAGATTGTAAAATTGGCTAACTTGGTCATTGCTGTAACCAGTTGGCCCGATATTCCGTCGAAGAAAACTCGCTTAAAAATGGTGCATAGAACCATGTCCAATCTTGAGTCCCAGCTTCGCTCGAATACTGAAGATCATATCATTGCCAATACCTTCATACCAAAAGTGCTCCATATCAAAAGATATGGATTTAGCGTTCGCCGGTTTTCATATGTCCTTGAGCCTGTTTTGGTAGCCTTGCATGTCGTGCTGTTCATGTCTCTCATAGCTGTAGATACTCCTCATGGTCCTTGCCATTAACCATGCTAGTCTTAGACGAAGAATTTCATTGCTTGATAGACCCTAGTCGTGGGTGTCAACATCCATGGCAATATGCATATCCAATGTGGCAAATCTAGGTTTTGGATCGAGCTTCATCTTTGCTTTGTTGATATTGGCCTTGTAGTTGCCGAGATTGCCAAACAAACCGACGCCATGTATGGCTATTGTAAATAATCATGGCGTAGATATTTTTGCAGGTTTTACAAATTTTACTGTGGCCGTGATCATATTGCCGCGAACATGCCTTGCAGAGGCCTTGTATGCGGCTTCGATTGTTGCGACTGCCGCCACTGTGGGAAAAAAGGCTTACAATAGAGTAGGGGGGGGCAAAATAGGGTGCCCAACTCAAAATTCACAAAAATTATGTGAAAACGCTTCTGCAGCCATGGCGGAAAGACTATGCAGAGCCGATTTGGAGTGATGACGGGTGTTGCAGGGTTTTTCACGCCATGACCATGTGACGAGCTGTCGTCCTTGGTGCAGGTAAAACCCAGCAAGCTAGCCGCGGCCTAGTTTCATGCAGGTCCAGCGTGCCTCCCGTCTCGCCCTAAGCGGCTCTGCACACGGTCGTCATCAATCCTGACTCCTCCGTCCTCCAGGGGACCGCTCCTGCGATCTGTGTTTGTGCAACTCCGAGAGAGAGAGAGAGAGAGAGAGAGAGAGAGAGAGAGAGAGAGAGAGAGAGAGAGAGAGAGAGAGAGAGAGAGAGAGATACATGTGAGAGAGAGCGAGATATGCATAAATTTATGCATGAGACCTTGCTTCCGTGCCCTCCACCCTCCTTCTCCTTCCTCCCCCCTGAGCTCTGATACCAGTGAAATGCATAGGGAACTGGAACATGATCATCAACACCCAACCATGCCCTATATAGACTCTTGGCCTGCTAAATATAGAGACTCCCTTTGACTGCATGTCCATCCTGGCCCTTGGTCGTGCCTGGTCCTACCCTTGGCATGACACATATATACATGAGGGTTAGTGGGAAAGCTTTTTGGCTTGATGTAATGACTTTATGCTCATCCAAAAAATGCATGACAATGTCACTATTTGTTGATGCGAGTGTTGATCATAAATGCTCAACTTGGGGTTGGGTAATGATGATAAACCACTTTTGGTATGTACATAGTAGTGGGTATATGCATATTCATATGTACAAAAAGATGTAGAAACATGAATTTGGAAGCTTTGAAAAGTGGTTTTGAGTTTCAAGCATGATGCGATGTGTACACATTGTAAATAGTCATGCTTACATGCCAACAATCAGGCCCACGTACATGCCTGCATAAGGTATCGAAGCCTTGGATGTGGTCCAAAGTGGTTTCTTTTGGATCTAGAAAGTTTTTTTAAACTTTTTAGAATGTAAATAATGCAAGTGGGAGGTGTGGGCACCCCATTTCCCACCCACAAAGTTTGGCACATGTGGTAACTGTCTATTTGCGGTGCCTAATATGTAGCAATGCGTGAACCTCCCTAGTAGTGGCCAAAAATGGAATGTGGAAATGTGGAAATTAATTTTGGGTATAAAAAACCAAGCCTAAAAAATTTGGTGGATTCTGGAGTCGATTTGGTATTAAATGTCTGCCACAAGGGTCGAAACTGGTCAAAATTGGGCTTAAGAAGGTCAAAAATGGTGTGAAAAGGCTTCAAATTGCCACATCACTCATGGTTCCATGAGTGTTTGGACTGAGGGAGTACTTTTGAAGTTAATTCTCAGCGCTTTCACCTCTCTATGTGTGGGAGGAAGCAAGGTTCCACAGGTGGTCCTATGCAGTCCCGTCTTGTTCGCGTCCCGTTTTTTAGTGTGTGGAGTGAATGAGAGTTTTTTCACTTCAGTTTCTCACTTGGGAGCGTCTATGTAAGTGATGCGGTTTCCAGTATGTGTGTGTGTGAGTAATTGAGGAGAGAAGGTATGGATTTTTGCAAGACTATGTGACCCTATTTCGGTGCCATTAGGGTTGGGGCTACTCTAAAGTCCAACAAAGTGGAGTTTGGTTAAGCTTTTGAAAGGGTTTGAGAGGGGAATTTTTTTGGCTGGAGTTTTTGAGTTTTTTGGTGGTTTTTCTTGTATGTTTTGGTCACCAAAAAGTGTGACTTCAAGAAATGATCAACTCGACTTAGTGTCTAGCGGGCAAAGGCTTGTAAGTGGAGCGTTGAGCTAATTCCCGATTTTGGTGTCTCCTTGCAGTATGACTAAGTTTTGGCTTCATCTCTGGTTGTGACATGTCAAGGGGTTGTAGATTTCACCACATCACACTCTGAAGGTATTCACCCCAATCGCCTACTAACTCTCAATGAGTGTCACATGTCCCCCACATAACTGAGCCATTTTGAGATAGATCTCTTTTTTTTTAATCCTAGCACACACATTTTCTCGATATTGTTACTTTTATATCTCTTACTTCTCTTGTCTACATTTGGGTGTTGGGTTGTTTTTGATATAGAATCACTAGATTCTTCCTCATTCATGCCCTCTTCACTCCAAGACAAATTTTCATAGGATGTTGTACCATGCCCTAAAAGTTTCATTACCAAACTTGATCTAATATGTGATTCATTAGGGAATTTGGGAGGTCATTTGGAGGGATTTCTAAGAAAATACAATTTTTTGCCTTCTCTCTCTAGAAAATTGGTGTGGTAAAAGAAAAGGTGTGCTCATCAACCGTTCAAAAAGTGTACTTCAAAGTGGATTCTTTCGACAAAGTCATAGCAGCCGTAATGATTGATAAAATTTTCAGTTATATTGAATGCACCTCTTCATATAGGAGGAAATTTCTTGTCCATACAATGTATGCAGTAGGGAGTCTAGGGATTAATGGCGCTATACTCTTTCGTTTCTTCATTTTCTTGACTATGTATTCATGGATTCTTCATGCACCCCCTCAAACGTTCTTACTAAACTTAATTAATATCATCTAACATTGATTTGAATCCTCAATATGAGCCTTTATACAAGAGAGGTAAAACAAACACAACATTAACATCCACAGAGAAAGCAAGAATTAGAGTAGAGGGAGCAAAACACATAGATTTATGGACAAATGGATCACTCTATCCTTTGAATCCTATGACCAATGCCTCCACTGCATTTGCAAATCCCAGTACTCTATTGACCTTTGTAGGTGACAGACAGAATGGACTACAAGCTCTAACTGGGAAATTAGAAATTCAAAAAAGCATGGTTCACCATCAAGAAAATGAGATTATAAGACTTTCTACTTTGCATTGTGAGGACCAAAAAACCCTTTTGCAGTGCACACAAGAAATATAGGTATTGCAAGAAAAATTGTAGAACTTACAAAGAAAGATACAAGCTTAGGTACTCGTGTGCGAGAGAAGAGACTATGAAATCTTGAAACCTTGAAGGTTGGCTCTAGAGATCTCAAGGAAAGAATCCAAGCATCATAGGTCAGGATTGTGAACCTTTTAGTTTATTTCAACTATATATTGTTTTATCTTAAGTCTGTTATATTTTCTATCTAGATATGCTATATATGTAGACAAAGGAAACATAGATCCAAAGGTCAATGTGGGAAAGTAGTTGAAGCGTTTGATAAAAAGTGGTCTTGCAAATGATATAATGCATGACAAGACAAAGAAAACATAGATCCAAAGGCCAATCTAGGAAAGAAGTTGAAGCCTTTGATAAAAAGTGGTCTTGCAAAGGATATAATACATGACAAAAAGTATAAGGTTTTGCAACGGGATGTTGTTGAACATTTTATTACAAAGAGTGTAGTGCTTGCCATTGAAATACAAGGCACACTTGACTCCCTTGGTGTGAGTAAGAGAGGGTACTCAGGTATTCAGCAGTCTTATCTCCTCCATTTTTGTGAAGAATGGAATAAAGTCTAAACTTCTACCAATAGTAGCAAGTGTTTGGACAGAGAGACTTCAACTCAACCATGCAGAGAAAAATTTCATTGGATGTCCATTTCATATTGATGGTATTGATAGCCGTTTTTCGGCTTTCCATAATTGCCATAGTAAGCTACCTCACCCTACCAAAATCACCCAAACACTGTGGCTATCCCTACCATTTCACTGTACATAGGCGTGTGTGAGTTAGGGGCTTTCTCCATATTTTCAAAAAAACCCTTAATTAGCTAGTCACTGGGCTAGTTGAGCCAAAATAAAAAATAAAAAATTATAAGTATATTATGGCCCATTTGTGTGTAAATATTTCATTGTATATAGGGCCCAAATAAAAGGATTTTTCATAATTATTTTGGTATTTATTTAAATATTTCTACCTATGGTGTGTTATTTATGCTATGTACATTGACTCACCATTACCATATTTTTTCTTGCCATTTTGCATACGCTTTATTCCATATAAAAATAATTTCATGTAAGCTTCTCTTATTTTTGGTGTAACTCCATCCCAACAAAAATCCAAAAAAACTAGTTCTATTTATGTGTATATTTTTTCACTATTGTGATTTTTTCCTTCCTACATCTATTCTCTATTACTCTCATAAATTAGACCACCAAAAATATTCATCTTTTTATGGTAGACTTATAATGAGAGAGATTTATTTTGACCCCTTTATATTTTTTCCACCTATATTATTTATATTTGACATATACATATTTTTTTAGATCCCTCAATATTTGATTTTCCTAGTTGTACTATTCACTTATATCATGATTTGAACAATATCTTCAATTATAGACCTACCAAATAATGTCATGGGTATGTGGCATGCATGCATGCACCATGGGGAGCTCACTCTTGGAGGTATTCAAAAGAATTATCCAAAGAAGGACCTCACAAGGACTTTGTGTAGTGGAAAACAACAGTCGGTTTTGCTGAATTTTTAAAGATCACATGCTCCCCGAATCTGAAAAGGTGATACAAACAAATGTTCTAGCACATGAGCTGAACGTTTACCTAAACTTTTTTCATATTTTTTTGAGCTACGAGCTGAGCTATGATTTTATTGGTGGACCCCAATTTGCCCATGCTATGTAGCCACACTCCCTCTTCTACTTTATCATTTTCCTCTTTCACACACACTTCTCCACTCATCATCCCTACCTCTCTCACCACTCCTCTCTGCACCCTACTCACCTTCTTCTCAACCTTGAAGAATAAGAGAAACCATGGTGAACTCATGTCTCCTACACACACTTCCATTCCAAAATTGACCACTTAGTCTCATTTTTCCTCATCCATATTACCCATATCTATAAAAAAATCACAAAATTCAGCCTCTTCTCTTGAAAGACAGCATCATAGTGATTGATTACTCATGTTCACTTACCTTGGCTCCTAACGAAGGTCAAGAGTGGAGAAAAAACGTACCGTCAAAGCTAGTGGACCGTCACAAGCATCAAAATTGACCCTACTCAAGACACTTGGAGCAGCAACATTGTAAGAAATCCATATTTTCTTACCTATTAAGAGTTTTTTCTTCCTTATTTGTATCCTACTTCCCATTGTAGATATCCAATTCCATTTGTAAATCAATAAAAATACTAACTCTACTAATTTACTAACACTAACCTAGTATGAAAAGTCCTATCTCCTCCACTTCTCTCCTCTCTCTTTTCTTCATCTATCCCCATCAACTTCTTGATAATTCCAAGAAAAATAAATTAGATAAGTGCTGAAAATCTAACCCAACCATGGTTAGAGGAGTAACCCTAGCCCTCAAAATTGCTATAAAAGGAGGGTGTAGCTAGCACAAAGGGGGGAGCCATAAGCAAGAGCACTATGCTATAGCTTGAGAAGCCAAGCTCAACCTCTCTAGAAGGAGCTCTTGAGTGGAAGCTCATTGTCTTATGCATGTGCATATGTTGTATTAGGGGTGATTAGCAACGGAACTCTATGCCATTGTAAGAGAGAGTGATCATTCAATTGAGAGTAGGAAATCTATCATTTCTCCTACTAGTGTAAGCCCAACATTTGCTGAATTAAGGAGGGTGGATTTGGACTAAGCTTGGATACTTTGTCTCCCTTCCAACGTGAAGTCATGGACAATAATGATGTGTAAGTGTCTTGGTGTTTTATTTAAGTTCTTGATAGCTTGTCTCTGGGTGTTGTCATCAATTCAACCATAAATTCTACATACAGTAAGAGGGCAACAGGGTGGAGAGGACTCCCCTGGTCTTAAGACAGTGATTGGGGTGGATTTTCTTGTGATGTGTTGTGGTGTATTTACTCAAGCTATGTTGAACAAATACTAATCTCACTTTGATTGGTCTTGACAGTTTTGTAAGAAGGTATTAATGCAACAAGCATCCCCCCCCCTCCCCCCCCCCTTATCTCTCTTTCTTACATATATAATTGTGTTTGCTTGATCATGGCTAATACATTTCAAAGCAGCCCAAGCACTCTCTCTCTCTCTCTCTCTCTCTCTCTCTCTCTCTCTCTCTCTCTCTCTCTCTCTCTCTCTCTCTCTCTCTCTCTCTCTCTCTCTCTCTCTCTCTCTCTCTACGCGTCCTAGCTCGCATCCAAAACTACGTGGTGCCCCAAATTTGTGTAGGGTTAGGTTGTGGGTTTGTGTGTGTGTTTGTTGTTTTTCCCAACCCCAACACAATTGAGCAGCATGGGAGCCTAGAAGGGTGCTTAGAGGCCACTCTTCTTGTTTCCCGCCCCAGACCGCCTCAGTATTTAAGATCTCATGGAACAATTGCAACCTACAATGAGTACAACAATATCTTCATGGACCTTACTTTGTTGCAAACTAGAATTGCTGATTTCTACAATGTAACATTTGAAGAGACAGGTGGCGTTCTGCATTTTATTTTGAAGCTAGATAAGTGTGAGATCCTCAAAGAGAAGAAGCTAGAATGAGTCACAATAACATTGACGAATAGGGATCTTTCAAAATGCCCAGCTGCTGATGATCCTTCATACTTCAGTGTTCAATCAGAAACAAACATATGGTGGCTTGGTGATTTTCAAGTATTCCATTTCCACCTTCTCTTCAACTTTCGTGAGTCCTCTTGAGATTTAATTTTAGATTTAGTTTTACGTCTCATGCGGATTTAATATTGAATATTAAAAAAGAAGACCACGACAATTTATATTGGGTGCTCCATCAAACCCCTATTCCTGATATCATTGATAAACAAATGAATCAAGGAAAGGTGCTGGTTGTCAATGGAAGGGGAGAATTTTAGGTCCAATGGCATCTTGTAGGTGACCTTAAAACACTGAATGTATGTATAATTGTGGATTGGGTGCTATGGTAAAGTCTCCATGGAGCCTGCAAAGAAAATGGACCCAAAATGGTGGAGAAAGGCACCTACTCACCACAATGAGGATCCTAATTTCCACCCAGTTCTGGATATTCCACATTTGTACAATGCATGCTCTTTGAAGAATTCTGGAGAAGTTGGTGTATTTGTACATTGGATTTACTTGTAAAATCAAGAACTCAAAAGAACAAAAGGTTGAGGTAGAGGCGCTTGAACTGGTTTTGTCAGAGATGGGTCTCCACGGGGGCAATGTGAAAATCTAGTGGGACAAGAAAATGTCAACCAATGATAAAGATGTACCTTGAAAACCATCTATTGGTGGAGTCAATGCAGGTCGTTTTTTTATCAAAACCAACAAGCATCAAAGATAAGAAGCTAACCAAGCGTGGAAGGATATATCAGTCCACTTATGTCAGCAGAGTTTCAGCAATGGAAAAATCTCCATATGGTAGTGAAGGACTAGGAACCCACAAACCTGTAATATCAAGGGTGAAATGTGGCATTCCATGAATGTGCTATTTCAGGTGTGTGACAAAGATGAGTGGACACAAAATGATCTAGACAAGTTTAAGGAGAACCTTCAGCTACTACTAAAGAAAGCCTTTAGGACAACATGGTCTGAAACTTTGATTAATCATTACATGATATTGTTAACGTAGCCTTTTAAATGATAAGGGAGACTTGGAAAAGTCTCATTACATGGCTAGGAATGCATATTTCAGATACACACAACAGGTTGAAAGAGTTGTTTGAGTGTTTTTATTTCACAGTCCTTTATCGGCTGCAGCAAAAACATGTATTGGACTGTTCGGCAACAACACAAGCAATTAGGAATTTGCAACAAAGGAAACAGTAACAAGTAGAGGCATTTAAAAACTCCAGTGCTCGTGAAGGCCAGAGAAAGTGGAGAGAGACAATGCAATATGCTAGCCATAGGTGGATCAAGAGATTTTGATTTTAGGTCACAACATGTACAAGAAATTCCTAATGATATAATAGATACAGTACAAGTCACAAATCTCTCAACTTGATGACAAATAGTGGATATCTTTTGGCACATTACCCTTGTATCGGACCATTAAATGTTTTCCATAATTCAATAGTTCATTTGGGTTTTGTTTCCCCAAAGTGAGTGCTATTACTGTGTATGTGTAATAATAAGCTACATGACCATCAACGTACCCCAGAAAATATCCAAAACATTCTGTAAAAAAAACTTTGTCTCGATGAGGATAACTTTGTCTGCATTTTGTGGTAGCATTGGTCCACCTAGGAAGCATGAGAGAATCTTGAGGGCGAAAGTTGCAGTACTTCCCTCTTGGGACATTCCATTGTGAAAGACTAGTATGGGTGCCTCACAGAGTCTGGTAAGGTATTGTCCTAGTGCTGCATCCCTTCCATGATACTCTCTTGCCCAATTGTGAAGGAAGTCATCCTTTCCAGCAATCCATGATTGTACACACAAAAGGATGAGTTAGAGAAAGACACTGACAACTAGCATTTTTGGGTGTGGGGGGAGGGGGTTTACCATGTATCTCTCATCTTGCATAAATAAGTCATCCTTCCATATGTCAACTGACCTCGTGGACCCTTGTACGAGATGTGTAAACCAGTACTCTACTTCCTGAGTACTGGTTGATGGCCTGAGGTTTTTTCTCATATCTTGGAAGGTGGCCTCATCTGGGAGTGTCTCTCTATACTTTTATGCCCTGTCAAAGCAGAGATTGAGGCACTCCATTGGGTTACTAGAGGTTTCCATAGCCTTGTCATCATTGCTACCATCAGATACAAATCCACTCCTCCCTTCTTGAAATTTGGAGAGTGTGGCAAGTGCAAAGTCCTCCCTTAAAGAAAACATACTTTGAATTTCATGGAGGAAAATGTATGATCTCTCACCGAATTTGAACTCCGGAAGTCTAGGAAGTATCAATGTGGCCTGTTTCTCATTAAAGCCAGATACATATAGAGGTACTTTGATGTCAGATGTTTTAACTGTAAGTATTTTGCATCGTTGCACCTCTTTAACCTCTACCTCAAGATTAATATCCTCCTCAATCTTAGGAACCTCATTGGACTCCATGTCCTCATCATCTTGTTCATTCACATGGTAGATCCTCCTCATCCATTACCACTGAACAATCTTTCAATAGACTAGCAAATAGAGAATTTAAGAATATAAGGAACCGAGAGGATTCTTTGATTAGCTTGCAATCTTGTTCATTCATAGGACACCGTGAGGGTCTATAGATGATAGGAGGTGATGGTACTTCTTGTATGACCGTATGTGGAATCACAATCTTTTAAGTGCACCACCACCATGTCAGCAACAACCACCCTGTCCCTGTGGACCTCAAGCTCAAACTTGTCTTGTTTAGACTTGAGAAAATTGTTGTGATGAGCTTTAAGGTCATCGAGAATGAATGGGTAATTGAAGGTAGAAGAGATCTTGTCGAATAGTTTAGCAGCTCTTGCAGATACTGCAAAATCAAATAGTCTTTCATCAATACATGCAATATTTTCAACCCCATCCACCCCTCCTTACATTTTGGGGGTTTTTATTTTTGCGAGCTTTCAATTTCGAGCTTTTACAATTGGAACTATTTTTTCGAGCTTTTAAACCCAAATTTTACACCAATGATATCTTTAAATATCATTGTATAGTGGAAAAACTCAAAACCTTATAGTACAATCCTTCAACTACCAAACACTTTTAAGAAATATGGAAGCATGTCTATGTTTATGCAAAATGAAACTTTATAAAAAAGCACCATTTGTATGTATTTTTGAGGCTATACTGAAAACGTGGGCTCCCACATGGGATTTCTTTCACATAAACTCTTATTTCCATCACTTTAATGATTTTGTTATCTCACAAAAATTAACACACAAGCCAATGGTGTCAACATAATCTAACTACAAAAGAAAGCTCCAATCAAAGTCATCTCCACATCATGTGGCGGTCATATACCAAACAAACACAAATGAAATATCCAAATGAAATGTATGGAGCATACCAAAATGCCATGTCAATGTCATATGGCTGCCATGTACATAAAAACATAAATCAAAACATGAAGATGTGTACTGTCAGAATAGAGTTTCCTCAACCAAATGTGCATCCGCAATCAACATTTCACAGGTCCACATGCAATATTGGTCAAACATCTTTCATAATTTTCTTAAACTTACCAACAGATCGTGTGATCGGCCTTCTCTCCCAAGCCTCTCGCCCAAGTGAAGACTCTGCACCAATGAGGATGTAGTGGGCACATTAGAAGAGGGTGCCATATGGGGTATAGTGGTTCCCAAAGAGACATGTCGGGCTCTGCAGATGGCACAATGGGAGGGATTGAAGAAGGAGCCTGGATTTCCTTGATGACTTGGAGGCTCCATTGTCCCTTTACCCTTCTTTAGTACATTGCTTTCTAGTGGAGTACCTTGAGAGCCACTCTCAATGGTGTTTTGAGTAACTCCTTGAGAAACGGGAGGGAGAGACTCTTCTTGTGTCTCATGTAAGTACTCATCACTCTCATTTTGAAACCCTTCACTCAACAACCATATAGCACAATATAACATAAATTAGTACTAAAGTAAGACATATACATTCTCAAAATAAAAGAACCACTAGTGTTAAGATACTTACTCTTACGTAATTCCAACTCTTGCTTTGGAATAACTCCTAATGGATAATCCAACCACCAAGGACAAACCTTGGCTTCCCATGTTGTCAAATTCCTTTCAATCAAAGAGGGGGAGAACATTGTATTCTCATCACGTACATCAATCCACTCTCTACTGAATAATGGGGCTTCATTCAATTCCTGCACCTCAACGCATTGCATAACCCATCTACACAATTTTTAGAGCATCATCCACTTTGAAAAGCATATAAACGCAATGGCATAATAAATGTCATGTATCCAAAAAAAAAAATGTCAGAGTCTCCTTTGTATGGAGAATACTTTTTCAAAATAAACCATAAACCCTATCTTGGGCTCCCACAAGGGATTTAAGTGTTTTCAACATAGACATTATACGCAAGCATATTGTCAAAAGAACCATCCACCCCATATCCAGGGCTTCCACAGGGAATTTAAGGATTTTTTGTAAACACAAAATGAAATTTCATCATTCTCAAAATGACCCACTGTCACCAAACCATGACAAAAAAATGAAATGCTCTTTTTTTGCAAAGAGTGCAAGTGGAAGATGCAAACCTGTAAATCACTCTCTTAGCCGACAACACAAGCTCCGGCATCTTCTCACTAGAGTCAGAAGACTTTACCGCATCCATTAGATAAATAAAAGCCTACATACATAGTAACAATCAAAAAGCACACTCAACTTGATCTTGTGTAAATTAAAACATGTCTATATTCTTTTAAAAACAATGGTCAAACGTCTACCTGCAAAATATGATTCTTCATGCTCATCTTGTAGAATAGGTCAAAAGAATTAGGAAGTTGTGGACCTTCTACTTGCATCCTTTCAATCATAAGTGTAGCCTCCCCATGCAAGTGAGCCCAATAAGTCTCCTTTTTCATGTAACTTCTAAAAAAGCTTGTAATCACCAAAATGAAGATATTGTGGATCCTTAGACTTAGTGACGCTCATGAGGTGCAAAATTATCTTCTTTCTACAAGCAATAAGAACAACATACCACTTAATCATATAGAAAAACAAAATTGAATGAATACAATTAAAAATGAGAAACTAATAGCTTCAATACCTCTCAGGAGTGATTTTAGATCTTGTCAAACGATAGAGCTTATCTCTAGTGATCTTTAGCATTCCACGTTCATCCCATTTAATGCTAAAAAGTAACTTGAAGAACTCATCACCATTAAGAGGATTGGCGATCTGACAAGTACTTGTAGCCCCTATCTTTCAATCGTTCCTCTTCTACCTTTGTGGCCTTATCTAGTCTCTTCTTCTTCTCAACATCATTTAGTCCAAGTGCATCTAGCTTTGCTCTTTCTTTGGACATAAATGCAGTGAACTCATCCTAATACAAAACACTATATTGAAACCATAATAAAATTTTACATTAATTACCCAACATGTAGAGGAGGTATCACCTTCCACACAAGTTGAGATATCAATCCACATGGAGTGTTGTACCATGGTGCAGCACAATGGTAATACCTTGTACAAACGTTATGTATGGATGAAAATTATGACACCAAAAAGAGCACCCATTTTTGTAGCCGGTTGCTACATTCCTCATCATGATTCTCCCTTTTATGCTTGCATGGATAGAGATCAACCATTTTCTGATTTGGAAGAGGACATTGCTTATTTCAAAGGTGAAGGTGATGTTATTGTATTTGGGGATATGAATGCTCGCACAAAAACATTGCAACATGATACTCAACGATTTGATATGCCATACATTTCAAGGGAGTTGGAGGAATTTCACTTGTATGATCATACTTCAATGGATGAGAAAGAGCCGGATCACTATGGAAAGTTACTTTTACACGTGTAATAGCACGGGTATGCTCATTGCCAATGGTGTATCTTTGTGGAGTGGAACCAATGGATTTACATGTAGAAGACATAATGGGGATAGTGTGATTGACTATATGCTACTCTCTGAAGCCATCATGTATCGCATAAAGAGTTTTATGTTTGGTCAATGGACCCCGAAATCCGACCATCGCACCTTATGTATTGACCTTTCATGTGGAGAAGCAACTAAGCATGAAAATCTCAGCCAAAGGAAAGAGAAGTTATCACTATGTATGGATTTCAAACGGGCACCAATGTACATTGAAATGGTTGAGCAAAAATTATGGATGACAAAGCTTCAATGTGATGCACCATTGGAAACTAAATGGGAAGCTTTCAAGAAAGCTATTTGTTCTTGTGCGGAAGAATGCTTTGCCATAAAGCATCTCCATGGTATCCACAAAGATAGATCACGCAAAAGGTGGTTTGATAAAGAATGTCAAGATGCTCGAAAGTCCTTGATAAAGCTTGATGCAACTATGGAAAAAGACAACTATCAAAGTCATTTGCGTACATACAAGGCATTGATTCAAAAGAAGAGAAGAAGATGGGAAGTAAAGCAACAAGAATTTCAAGTCCAAGAAAAGGCACATGCATGTGGAAGATTTTGGAGAAACTTGAGAGGCAAGCGGGTTGAGAATTTTGGTAACTTGAGTCTAGTGGATATGTACACACATTGTAGGCAATTATATGAGCAAGAAAATACTAAAAAAATGCCATTTTATGGTTCACTCCCATGTATGCCGTCTTTTTTTACTATTGAGGATGTATGCGGTGGGCTTGAAAAGTTGGCCACTCGCAAAGCGGGAGATCTTCAAGGTATCAAGCCGGAGATGATCAAATGGACGGGAGATTTTACCCATGAGTGGATGTGTGATATGTTCAACCTTGCACTTCAACATGGTATGCCTTATGATTGGAGTACTAATTGGGTTAAGCCTTTGCATAAAGGAGGGGATGTAAAGAATGTAAGCAACTACCGGACTATAATGATTGGGTCTCTTATGGCAAAGTTGTTTGGGTGCATAATGGAGATGAAATTGAGTGATTGGGCTGAAGAGAATGACAAGCGTGCAAAGGGACAAGCGGGTTTTCGTCGATGCCATAGCACCATTGATCATCTTGTCACTCTTCGTGTTCTCATGGAGGAAAGTCGGTTGAAAGGCAAGCGATTGTATTGTTGTTTTGTGGACTTTAAGAAAGCCTTTGATATGATTCCACGTAACAATTTGTGGAGAAGGATGGAAGAACTCCAAGTGCCAAGTGAGTTTATGCTTGCGATTTCTCGAATCTATGAGAAGGTGATTTGTCAATTGCGCATGGGAAGAGAAATTTCAGAAATTTTTGTAAGCACTATTGGGGTTAAACAAGGATGTCCATTATCACCAACTCTGTTTGGTCTATGCATCGATCAATTGGAACAAATGGTACTTGACTTTATGCAAGAAGAAGGCATTGAAGAGGTCACTATTTGCAATGCGGTAATCATGCTTTTGTTGTATGCGGATGATGTAGTGCTTCTAGCACACACTTTAGAAGATGCACAAAAGCTTATGGTTGTCCTTGAGAACTTTTGCTTGCATAGTGGGCTGATTGTAAATGAATCCAAAACAAAGGTTATGCTTGTGAAAACCAACCATAAGGAGAAGCCATGCATTGTGTACAACAACGAGACACTTGAAGTTGTTGAGAGCTTTAAGTACCTTGGCCTTGAGGTTCCATCCAATCACAAGTGGCATGAATGTGCTATGCGTCGTTTGGAAGCGGGAAAGAGAGCATATTATGCATTTGAGAACATGTGTAATGCGGGAAACATCAAGTGTTGGGTTCTCAAGAAGTATCTTTTTGATGCATTGGTGACACCGGTTCTTCTTTATGGAGTTGAAGTGTGGGGCGGGAGCATCTCAAAGTCTACTTGGAAAGAGTTTGAGAATGTCCAAAAGCATTTTCTTACAAACTTTCTCCAAGTTAAGACACAAACACCATATATGCTCTTACTTCTTGAGTCGGGATCTCTTCCAATTGAGGTTATGGGCATGGAAAGGGTTGTGGAGTACATGATAAAGATGCGTCAAAACCCCTCACATCGACTTCCTACAATTGCATGGGAAGCAAGCAAAAAAGTTCAAAAGACGCATAAAAGCAAGATCTTGAGCACGGGATGGATGCAAGACATAAAGAAGTGGTTTGGGAGATGGGATGCATTACACTTGCTACATGATGCTTCAATTGACTCTCAAGTGAATGAAGCTTTTCTACAACGCCAATGTATTACGGCTTGGGAGAAATCCGGTGGGTCACGCTTCATACATTACACCACCTATATTGCCCCCAACTACAAAACCATGTTCTTCGCTGAGAGAGGAAACCGTACTCACACTTACATGCTTGAGCCTATTCCCTTGTCCGCGATACGCACTATCGCAGCAATTCGGCTTAGCTCCCATTTCCTTCGATGCGAGATAGGGCGTTGGGGCAATGGAGAAGAGTCAAATCGATTGTGCACATTATGCTCACTGCAAGTTCGAGAGTCTGAGTACCACACACTACTAGAGTGCTCAGCTTTTGATAATATCCGAACTTGCTTCTCTCACATTTTCAGCCATAACTTAGACCTACACACTTTCCTCTTCCAGCCAAAGTGTGGGCTCTCCATTGCGACTCTCATCACTACAATTTTGGAGCATCGAGAGTCACTCATCAGCCATACACATACTACATCACATGTAACTTTGGTCCCATAGGTCATATTTGACCTCCGAGGACGATAATAAAATCTATCTATCTATCTATCTATCTATCTCTCATATCAGGTGTCAATTTTTGAAGGATTGAATCTTTATTTGCCATGCCAAATATTTGAAACATATAAACATCATGAGTGATGTTTGGCATGACATGTGCCCTAGAAATGCTGCAAAAAAATTGAAAACAAAGAGTTTAACACAAGCATTGCTTGCAAAAAAATGAGAGTCAACATACAATTAACAAACTTACGCATTGGAAGTGTCAAGTACAAGAAGCAACTCTGCTTCTTTTGCTCTGGACAACTCAAGGAATTGGCAATGAACACTAACATGGTATTGACCATTGTCTGAGTACTCTATCACACACAAAAAAATCATCATTTGTAAAAACAAAGCTTTACAACAAAAGAGTGAAAAAGGTGAAAGATCTTACTATCTTTGATTCTCTTCCACCATGTTTTTAGCCTATGGTTTCCATCCCATACCAGAAACTTTTTTCCTTTGAGCTCCTGCCATTCTCTACCAAGTGATCTCTCGAGCTCGGCATTTCTTTCCCGCCAAAGTGGTCCCTATTCCTCCAAATCCGTTGCGGTCACGGGAATGATATCTCCTCTAGAATCCCCAACGGACACAAGGAAATGCCTCATAGTTTCTAAATACCCAGCAGAATCAAATGAGGAAATGAGCCATTCTACATCATCTCTAGCAAACCTAACAGCCTCATGCACCATGAGTCGACAAAGTGGAACCAGAGGAGGCAATGTCTCCTTCTTTACATAAAACTGACTTAGAACATCTTTCATCAAGCCAAGCGAAATTTGCTTGCCTAGGTGTTTGGAATGCTTATTCTCCTCATCCCCTTCAGGATCACTATCTTCTTCATTGTCATGATGATCTTCAATGTGAACATTGGTCTCTGCATAGAGATAACAAGTGACAAACATTCAATTGTCCAAAAACATATGCAATTAGGATTAGATAGTGTAAAGTATTTAATTTATAGAAAATTTTGCCAGAGTCTCCTTTGTACGGAGACAACTTTTAAAAAAAAAACCGCATACCCTATATAGGGCTCTCACATGAGACTTAAGGATCTTTTCTCCAACATAAACAAAAACAATACTTAATATTTTCTCTAGCAACTATCAATGGTATGTATATAAAAAATGGTTCACCCTTTCTTACTCTCCCACATGGTTATTAATTACCAAACTTTCCAAATGAAAAAAAAACGTCCATTAAATTTAACAATCTACCATTGAAAAATTTATAATATAAACTACGTATTGACATAAAATTATAGCATACATTCATAATTTACCTGTGATCTCTACGTCATCTTCGATGTTGTTGGAGTCTTCATCAACTTGAGCCTCATCATCAATAAAAACACACCTTTTGAGAATCCTGTTCTTTTTATTTGGTGGAGTGTCCAAATGTCAGACTCGTGATGATGCCTCCTGATCGATAGCTCCCTTTGGTATACAACCGGACCTAAGCTTCATGCTCACTTGACGGTTGCTAAAAGGAGAGACTGCAGGTTTTCTTTTCTTGCTATCCCTCTTTGGTGCCATTATCTACACAACACATATAATATAGTTTTTAGTTTATATAATACCACATAAAAAATGCAAAAAAAGGAGGAGGCAGAGCTTCCCCATCATCCACGTGCGCAGGATGATGGGGGAGCTCTACCTCCCCTTTTTTTGTCGACACAGATGATGGAGGAAAAACATTTCAAAAACCTTAATCAAAAGACTATTTCCAGTAACATCATTGACAAAGCTCACCAAATCTACAAAAAAGGGGGAGGTAGAGCTCCCCAATCATCCGCGCGCGCGGATGATGGGGTTGCTCTGTCTCCTCTTTTTTTTGCGTTTTTGATGTGTTTATTGAAAAAATAATTTAGGTTTTATTTCAATAACCTCAAGCAAAAGAATTTTTCCTACAATACCGTTGACAAAGCTCACCAAATCGACAAAAAAAGGGGGAGGCAGAGCTCCCCCATCATCCGCGCGCATGCGGATGATGGGGGAGCTCTGCCTCTCTCTTTTTTTGTAGATTTGGTGAGCTTTGTGCTATTCTCATTAATTTTGTGGAGTTAATCCCAAAATTTAATGACATCTATCTGATAGATTGTATGCTTTAATCCAAAATTTCCAAAAAAAGGGGGGGAGGGCAGAGCTCCCCCATCATCCGCGTGTAATTTCTGATTAAAGCATACAATTTATCAAATAGATTTGTTATGAACACCAAAATCATTTTTAATCAGAACTTGAAGAAAGCCACTCATCGTCAGAAGATAGACCGCAGAGAACCGTTCAATGCGAAGAAAAAGGGGGGCGCAGAGCCCGCTCATATCCGCGCGCGCGGATGATAGGCGGGCTTTGCGCCCCCCTTTTTTCTGCGTTGAACGGTTCTCTGCAGTCTATCTTCCGGCACCCCAACGACAATAGTGTGTGTGTGTGTGTGTGTGTGTGTGTGTGTGTGTGTGTGTGTGTGTGTGTGTGTGTGTGAGAGAGAGAGAGAGAGAGAGAGAGAGAGAGAGAGAGAGAGAGAGAGAGAGAGAGAGAGAGAGAGAGAGGAGGCACCAACATGATGCGCGCACGATGGTACTGGACTGCGTTAGCTCGAGCAGGTAGACGATTGGTTCTCTAAGTAGTAATGCTTCAAACCTAAGCTTTGACATTCACTATTTTTGACCTCTTTCTAGTCTTAAACAAAGCGGACACAACTGAGTTTTTTTTAAAGTCCACGATTCCTGGCCATTTTTAGCGAGCCGTAACTCCCAAATGGTTCAGAATTTGTCCGGGGCCAACTCACATGAATTTGTTTGCCTTGTCGAGCTCTTCAACAGCTGTGTGATACAAAAAATTCATATCCAACTCAGTTTGGCTGAAAATTCACCTGCAAGTTGACAATTTCTACAAAAACAGCGCAAAACAGCATTTTCTCACTTTTTTCCTAATCTACAGGATGAAACGAGCATCAAAATGAAGGAATCTGAAAAAACTTAAAGAAGAAATATTTTTCCTCGTATTGAGGACTACGATTCCTACTTACAAAATTTTTTCAAATTTTGACCTTAGGATCCTCAAAACTAGCTCCCAACAGGTGTCCCGGGTCAAAATTTGAAACTTCACGAAAACGATTAGAATAAAGTCCTAGACTGTGGAAAATGGTGAAATGAATGATAAATATTATATAACATTACTATACTCTGTATTATGTACAATATATGCATAATCACAATATATATATATATATATATATATATATATATATATATATATATATATATATATATATATAATATACTCTATATACTATATAGTCTATTTACTATATACTTTTTACTGTAAGTATAAAATTATATACTATATAACGTACTATAGTGCTACTGGACTGGACTGGTATTGGACTGAACATATCCTCGACTAGACTAGACTAGTACTGGACTGAACTTATCCTGGATTGGGATTGGTACTGGACTGGATTATCCTGGACTGGTACTTATCTTGGATTGGACTTATCATGTACTGGTACTAGTACTCGACTGTACTAGTACTAGTAATGGATTGGAACTGGAGCTGGTACTTGTACTTGTATTGTACTAGACTTGACTGATACTGGACCGGACCAGTACTGGATTAGACTAATATTCCTACTGAACTGAACTTCATTGGTACAGTACAACTACTGGACTAGACTGGATTGGTACTTGATTGGACTGGGACTGGACTGGTACTTGGTGGACTAGTACTCGATTGGTCTAGTATTAGACTAGATTGGACCGGACTACTACTAGATTGGACTTCATTGGTACTGGACTAGACTGATATTGGACTGGACTGGACTGGACTTGACTCGTACTGGGTGGACTAGTACTGGATTGGACTTGACTGGTACTAGACTGGACTGGTATTGTACTGGACTCCTACTAGACTGGACTTGATTGGTACTGGACTAGACTTGTATTGTACTGCTACTGGACTGGACTGGACTGGACTTGATTGGTACTGGACTGGACTGGTACTGTACTGCTATTGGACTGGACTTGATTGGTACCTGGACTGGACTGGACTTGACTGGTACAAGGTGGACTAGTACTGGATTAGACTTGACTGGTACTAGACTGGACTACACTGGACTTGACTGGTACTGGATTGGACTGGTATTGTACTGGACTGGACTAGTACTGGACTAGACTAGACTGCTACTAGACTGGACTTGATTGGTATTGGACTGGACTGGTACTGTACTGCTACTGGACTGGACTGGCCCGGTACTGGTGCTGGTATAATGTAATGTAACTATATATACTATATACTTAAATACCATATATTCTATATATACTATACTATGTCCATTTTAATTTTAAAGCACTTAATTGGGAATATAAAAAACTATACTCTATACTATATATATATACAACAATGCTTTCATGGACGATTAATGGTGCTCATATGGATTATAGAGTCTCATTAAGAAATGGAGAGCTTCTACTTAGTGAATATTTTCTTCAAAGCCTATTGCCTCCTTCTATTCACTTTGAAGGCTTGCAAGCAGTCGTTTAGACAGGGAGCTCTGAGTCTAAGGTCAATGTGTTGCCTAGATGGGATCATGAAGATCAAAAGCATTACCTTCTTGACCATTCTCTGTCCTCAGCTTACCACATTCTTCATTCAGATGGCTATGTTTATGTGGCTGACAGTTTAGAAACAAATGAAGAAGTCGGTGATTCTTCTATGTTCGCTACACCATGTAACAAAAGGTCGACTCCATCACATTGAAATGTTGATATTGATGAAGGTACAAACACAGTTGTTTTGGAGACCGTGGAACTAACCAGGTCACCAAGACCCTTTCAAGACACACGAGATGGGGTGGAGCATACAATGCAGGAGTATTCAAAAGATATATCCATCATTTCATGGATGAAAGACAAAGGTACATCGTGCAGGTTGTCTAAACTTTTAGAGATTTGTGGAACTCCCAAAAAGGTTGACGAGCTCCCAAATTTTTATAATGAAAATGTTTGTTCCGAGCTTCCTCCAGTTCACAACAATAAAAGGATGCTCGGTATGGAGCGCAGCATCGACCAACATGGCCATAGAATGCACAATGTGTTTGAGTTATTTTCTTGGAAGCCTTCAATGTTGCAGAGTGACATGCCCTTTTTACCTTGGTGAAAGGAAATACAATGATGCCTTCTTTCATGGACATCTGGTTAGACAAATCAGCATGGGCTATCCTACTAGCAAAGGTAAATCTAAAATAACCTGCCACTATTGTGACAGAATGGTCACTTGTTCAAATGTTTGTAAGTGTATGATCTATTATGTGATGCCAAAGGAAACAACAATAACACGTTTGGTGATCCATCTGGGAGTGCATGACCACAATGTACAGCCAGGTACTAGAAGGGAAGCTCTTGAAAAAGTGTGCAATCTTGTTAAGACAGTTTTAAAGATTGAGAAGGGGGGTCCTAGAAAAGTACAGATGTTAGTTTCTCATCAAATGCTATTTCAATCATTGACTAAAGAAGATGATTTAGAAGCCACTGATGTAGAGCTTAACCATTTTCTTGAGGAAATGATGCCCCTTGTTCAAAATAGGGGATTCAAAAGTATTTTTTCAAATGAGAAAGCTAAATAGGGTCAGGTTGTTGGTGATGGATACGACAATATACTATTGCTAAAGAAACGGTGTGTTTTTCCATTCTTTCATGGAAGTCATTTTCCAAGCCAAGGTGGACCTAACGACAAATGTTATGTATTCAAAATGTCCACAAAAGGACCTGCTTCTGGAGTTGAACTAGTCAATAGAATGAGGCAAGGAGGGATAGGAGATTTGAGTAGTGCTTGGGTGCACTTTGATCATACTCATCGAATTGAAGGATGGGCAACTATGTCCTGCTCGATTTATGATCTTGGGTAAGTGAATTTATAAAAATATGCTAGATAGCATGTTTGAAATAAGACACATGTTATTACTTATTTTTTCTATGTGTACAACATGCGAGCATTGCAAGTGATTGCAATATGTGAATGTAAAGAAGAAGACGAAGAAACACAAATCTTGTTTTGGAGAAATTTAAACACAATTATGGAGAGGTGTGGGCATGAACCAACAGACTTTGTTGGATTTATGTCTGATGAAGCTGGGGCTAATTGGCTAGCAATACGAGTTGTATACAATGGTTGACGGGATAATGTAATGGAGGGAAGGGCGCGCTCGTGTCTTTTCCATTGGGAGCAGAGCCTACACAAACATACAAAAAAACATGTCGCTACAGATAGACAAATGCATCACATTGAAATGTGTGAAGCATGGCGCTTAGCAAAGACTACAAATGAGGCCTCTCATATAGCTTCCACAATACGAGAATGGTGGGTGAAATATGTGATAGGGGATAATAAAAGAGCTTTAGAGATATGGTTTAATTGGTGGGAGCAACGGATTGCCCATTGGGGAAGCGTTGAGACAACGGTATATCAATCATTTTTTTGGTTCTTATTAAATACTTGAAAACAGAGATTTACATTTATATGGTTTTAATTGTTTTGTATTTATAGGTCAGTAAGATTCCATGGGAGAGAGCTCAAATTCCAAGTATAAACTTGTCTGAGAGCATCCATGCTAGTTGGCTGGCAAGTGAAGGTGGTAAACGTAAAATCTCACTTTATGATGCATGTGTCAGTGATGTTTTGAATGCATATATTCAATGTGCAAAAAGATTGGGATATATCACAGGCAGATACATTAGAACGGGCCCTTCCATAGAAGCAATGATGGCCAGTTCCAAACGCAGAGAATCTCCAAATCCAAATCATTTTACGAGTACATTAAATGGGTTGGTTGATGGTAGTTCTTTGTATGAGGAGCCTGTGATGGAAGGTGACAAAGAGATAGTACAATGGAAGAATAAAACATGTGAAGTCAGTACAAGCTCACATAAACCTGGATATGTAATGGAAGCAAGACAACGAAAAACCAGAGGGAGACCACGGAGTATACATTTTGATAGAGAGGATAATGAAGAAGTATATGTTGTCACTGACAATGAAGTAGAAGATAGCATTCCAGTGCATCCTGGGGAGAATTCAGCAAGGTGTATTCAAGAGGTCCAAGTTGCCCGTGAAGAGTGGGATTTACGAAGGATGCCAGTCAATTGCATGAGGAAATGTTTTGGAATGATAGGAAAGAAAAGTTGTGGTAACAAATTACAAAGCTGTACTGTGGGAATGGTTGCTCCTTGTTTTTGGTATGAGAGAAATTTTAAAGACAAGACAATTGCACAGTGGATATGTTTCTGCAATTATGAAGTAGGCCACACACAAAAAGTACAGAGGCAAGTTAAATTCTCACCTGTCATTCCTACTTTTTGGCAAGTGGATATTGGAACCAATTTATCAAAGGAAGAGAGTGACAGCTGGGTACAAAGTGGATTTCAATTTGCAGATTTTGCAACACCACTACGACGCATGAACAATACAAATGCTACTCTTACACAAGGAGGATCCAGTAGTAGAAGGAAGCGTAAGTGGAGACATGGTATTTCCAAAGAAGTGCAAAAGAGATTGGAGTCAGCTGCAAGCATGGTTGCAACATTCTTGGACGAGAAATTAGAAAGTGAACAACACATAGTTTTTCGAATATTGACAAAGAGTTGTTATGATGTACACATTAAAGTAGAACCTAGTTGCACCTGTCCCGATTTTCAAAAGAGAGAATCTACACATAAAGCGTTTTTGGCATGTAAGCATATGTACTATGTGTCCGTACATATTATAGGGCTTCAACCAAAAGAGCACATGGTCATTCATCAGCCTGCACTAGCTCCCACAGACCTTGCATTGTATTAGGGTAAACCCGCAAGATAAAGCCTGTGGTGTAGTGAGCCTAAATCTTAGAGATTTCCCTGTAGAGGTATGCATTGAAGTAGATTTCTCTTTTGTATTAGATTTGGAGTAGCTTTTCTAGACATATGAGACTTTATTTCTCTTTTTAGTAAGAGAAGCATGCTTTGTGGTATCTATCTAGATAATTGTACAAGCTCAAAATTAGGGCTTTAGGAATCTTGTACATGTTTTTGGTGTGTATCGTTAAAAGAGACTCAAAATCTTAAGCCAATTTTTTGTAAGATTATAGATCTTTTTGGTCGTGTTGTATAATATTTTGATGTCTTTGTTTTGGATTTTTTTTTTGTGTCGTTAGAAAAGGCTCTAAATCTAAAATCAAAAAGCTCGCAAAATTGGGTTTGATTGCAAAAGCTCAAAATTGAAAGCTCGCAAATAAAACGCACTCTACATTTTGTAGTTGTCTCACTCACAGAAGAAAGAACATTATTTCTCTTTTTGGTGCTACTCATTTGAAGCTTCTGGCTTACAGCAAGCACTTCTTCCTGTTCTGAAGCTTCTGAGTCATTGGGGGTTCCTCTATCCCCACAACATCATCTCCAAGAAATGTATCTTTAGCCAGAGAAAAGTTCACATCTCTCTTTAAAGAGCCTCTCAGCAACTTAGGTGGTCTCTCTTCTACTTCCTGTTCACCTAAGAAAATTTCTAGATCGACCCTTTGACTCTTCAATCTGTGAGATCTTAATCCTAAGAAAAACATACTTCAAGAAAAAATAGGTAAGTAATGGGACACACTAGCATTCAACTTTTTTATTGAATATTATAACACATTTCTCCTAAATTGCAAGATGTTGGTCTCTCTCTCTCTCTCTTTCTTTCTCTCTCTATGACAGATAGGTCTCATAGGTCATGTTGGCATTTTGAAGATGTTAGTAGAACATCTCTTGTTATTTGAGTGCCTACTCCCCTACATACACATTTAGTGCTCTACGGTACGCAAACGACAATCGCCAGACCAAAAACACTCATTGATGTGCCATAAGACAAGTAAAAGTGTCATCTCTCTCTCTCTCTCTCTCTCTCTCTCTCTCAAAATGTACATTAAACCGTGCCTATAAGAAATAAACAAGAGTAGGGGTTACCTTTTCCTGGGCTTGGCATGGCAACCTTCAAGAGATGCTATTTTTGCAGACCCGTCTCTCTCTCTCTCTTTCTCTCTCTCTCTCTTTGTGTGCGTGTACAAGCTCTACCTAAGTGTATCTCTTCTCTCTCTCTCTCTCTCTCTCTCTCTCTCTCTCTCTCTCTCTCTCTCTCTCTTCTTTTTTAAACTACATTGCTCAAGATGCATTAATTGAGGTATCTCTACAATAGCGATCATAGAACAGACGACTTATCACACTCTCTCTCTACAGTTCTGTCAGAAGCTCCGCCATGGCCCTCCTCCTTGCATGCATTTTCTTATCTGTAGGCATGCATGATCTCTCTCTCTCTCTCTCTCTCTCTCTCTCTCTCTCTCTCTCTCCAAAAAATGCAGCCGTTTTTTGACCTAGTAGATAGCAGTTCACTCTTTTGATCATAACTTCGTCATCCAAACTTCGATTTGGGTGATCTCTAGACTCAATCAAAGAGCGTGATTCCCTCTATGCATTGATGTAAATACAAAAAAATTCAGAGTTATGAAAGGTGTTTCTATAGCCGCATTTCTGAAGTGAAAAGGTTCAAGAAAATTGACTCTCATCTCTTATTTTACATACAATGTCTTCCGTCACTCGCAAGGGTTCTTCTTCTTCAACAAGGTCCACAACCATTGTGGACCTTTGTGGAAAATGGTCCAAAATCTCCTAAGTGTGGAGATAGCAACGCAATCACCTAACCAACAACATTGGAAACCATGATCATGGAATACTTGGTATAGTTGCAAGAGACCGTAAAGGACAATTGCAATGGAGAATGGCACACTAAGGGTACTTGTGGTTGAGCATGAGAACCTCAAGAGGAAACTATGCAAACAACATGTTTGATGCAACTTGAAGAGGAATAAGGTATGTAAATGCTCTCTTGTGGACTTGAATGCTTTGAAGGAGCACATGAGCAAAGTTGAGCATGACCATGTATTGAAAGAGAAGAAATTTGAAACCATGAGCCGAGATGTATGTGACATGAAAAATGTATGTAGAAACAAGTCTTGGGCTAATGTATGTGGTAACAATGTGGTTCCTGATTCCTCACTCATGCAAGCTATGGTTCAAACAAATAATGTTGAGAATGTGGATGTGGAGGAGTTGAAGAAACGGGAACGACGTTCCAAGAACATTGTTATTCATGGAATTTCCAAAGAGAATTTAGAGACACCTCCTTCTCTTGACATTGTTATCAAAGATTTCTTTGAAACCCACTTTGGTATGTCTGGAGTTATGTTCTATGGAGCACATAGAGTGTGGAAGCAAGGAGCTCCTCTCTCGGGAGAACGGCCAATTGTATGCACCATGCTGGATGAGACCAAATGAAAGATTATCCTTGATAATAGTTGGATCTATTTGAGGGATACACAATGTTTTGTATGTGAATATCACACGCTTAAGCAACAAAATATGCACCGCAAGGCATATGAGGAAAAGAATAAGAAAAACAAGGAGATCTCTCACGAAGAAAATGTGCCCAAGAAGAAGGCAAGTCCCTCAAGCAAATAGGGATGCGTGACCTATGAGACCGAGTTACAATTGAGAATATGCTTTTGGAATTGTAATGGATACCCATAAAATGCGGGGGTCGGCATTGATGAACTAACAAGCAAAGACGATGTTGTACTTCTTGTTGAAACTTGGGAGCATGATACACAAAGGATTAACGGCTTGGAGGATTACAATGTACATTCATTGATGTGGTCAAAGAATCTCAAGCAACGAAGAGGGCAAGGAGGGGTAGCATGTATGGTTAAGAAAGGATTGGAAGATTTTGTATCAATTGTGAAAGATGACAAGTATAAACGTTACGTAGGGCTCAAAATTATGACACCAAAAAAAGCACCCAATTTTGTAGCTAGTTGCTACATTCCTCTTCGTGATTCCCCCTTTTATGCTTGCATAGATAGAGATCAACCATTTAGTGATTTAGAGGAGGACATTGTTTATTTCAAAGGAAAAGGTGATGTTATTGTATTTGGGAATATGAATGCTCGCACAAAAACATTGCAACATGATACTCCAAAATTTGATATGCCATACATTTCAAGGGATTTGGAGGAAGTTCACTTGTATGATCGTACTTCACTGGATGAGAAAGAGCCAGATCACTATGGAAAGTTACTTTTACACATGTGTAATAGCACGTGTATGCTCATTGCCAATGGTGTATCTTTGTGGAGTGGAACCAATGGATTTACATGTAGGAAACATAATGGGGATAGTGTGATTGACTATATGCTACTCTTGGAATCCATCATGTATCACATAAAGAGTTTTATGTTTGGCCAATGGACCCCGAAATCTCACCATCGGACCTTATGTATTGAACTTTCATGTGGAGAAGCAACTAAGCATGATAATCTCAGTCAAAGGGAAGAGAGATTATCACTATGTGTGGATTTCAAACCGCCACCAATGTACATTGAAATGGTTGAGCAAAAGTTATGGATGACAAAGCTTCAATATGACGTACCGTTGGAAACTAAATGGGAAGCTTTCAAGAAAGTTATTTGTTCTTGTGCCGAAGAATTATTTGCCATAAAGCATCTCCATGGTATCAACAAAGATTGATCACACAAAAGGTGGTTTGATATAGAATGTTGAGATGCTCAAACGTCCTTGATAGAGCTTGATGCAACTATGGACAAAGACAACTATCAAAGTCATTTGCATACATACAAGGCATTGATTCAAAAGAAGATAAGAAGATGGGAAGTAAAGCAACAAAATTTTCAAGTCCAAGAGAAGGTGCATGCATGTGGAAGATTTTGGAGAAACTTGAGGGGCAAGCGGGTTGAGAATTTTGGTAATTTGATTCTTGTGGATATGTACACATATTGTAGGAAATTATATGAGCAAGAAAATGCTAAAAGAATGATATTTTATGTTTCACTCCCATGTATGCCCTCTTCTTTTACTATTGAGGATGTATGCGGTGGGCTTGAAAAGTTGGCCACTCACAAAGTGGAAGATCTTCAAAGTATCAAGCCGGAGATGATCAAATGGACGGGAGATTTTATCCATGAGTGAATCTGTGATATGTTCAACCTTGCGCTTCAACATGGTATGCCTTATGATTGGAGTACTAATGGGGTTAAGCATTTGCATAAAGGAGGGGATGTAAAGAATGTAAACAACTACCAGACTATAATGATTGGGTCTCTTATGGAAAAGTTGTTCGGGTGCATAATGGAGATGAAATTGAGTGATTGGGTTGAAAAGAATGACAAGCGTGCAAAAGAACAAGAAGATTTTTGTCGATGCCATAGCACCATTGATCATCTTTTCACTCTTTGTATTCTCATGGAGGAAAGTCGATTGAAAGGCAAGTGAGTGTATTGTTGTTTTGTGGACTTTAAGAAATCATTTGAGGCTGAAAGTAAGGGATGGTGGTACAAAATTGGTTGTCCTTGACACCACCTAGGCTTGGTGGGTGTGGTAAGGAGACTCAGACCCAAGTAAAAGATGCAAAATTGAACAAACTCTGAAAAACAGCAACAAGTTCTGTACATAACAATACCAAAGCACCAAAGTACCAAAGGACTTAATCACCAAAGTCTACAAAACAGCAAGTTCTGTACATAACAATACCAAATTACCAAAGGTCTTAAATCACAAAAAAAAGAAAAACAGCAAGTTCTGTACATATCAGTACCAAAGGACTTAAATCACCACAGTCTGAAAAACAGCAAGTTCTGTACATAACAGTACCAAAGTAAGTTGTGCAAATAGTACCAGGTTGTATGGACAGTATCAAGTTGTGCAAACAGTACCAAAAGTACCAAAGTAAGTTGTGCAAATAGTACCAGGTTGTATGGACAGTATCAAGTTGTGCAAACAGTACCAAAAGTACCAAATGTACCAAAGGACCAAAATGAAAAAAAATAACCAAAAAGAACCAAAAGAAAAAAATAGTACCCAATTGTGCAAACAGTACCAAATTGTGCTAACATTACCAAAATTGTGTGGATAGTATCAATTTGTACAAACAGTACCAAATCCTATACACGATAGTACCAAATAGTACAAAAAGAACCAATAGTACCAGAATATGTAGTAGCAAAGGTAGATACAGTACCAAAATCAGCCAAACCAGTTGGAAGTTAAGGGATTCATACCTAAATAGAGACTTTGCATCTTCATCAACTTAGGGAAGCAAGCACGCAGTATTTGTGCTGGGAGACCTGCATGCATCGGGGCCTACATCGCTCTGGAAATGGTATTTTCCACAAATCTTCAGGTTCTTCATGACAATCCTTCAACAAAACTCCATTCACATCCAGAATTACAAGGCGCTTAGTGCTCACCTTTACGTCCAGCAACATTGATGTATCCGATCGCTTTTCATTCAGCCACCACATGTCCCTCACTGAAGTACCACGAAGCAAAATGAGTAAAAGAACACCCAGCCTTTGGCAATAGAAAGTGTAGACATTTAGCACCATTAAAGGTTACCAATTGTTGACAGCATGACATAACAAGGAACGGACACATTAACATTTGACTGACATGACACCAAACATTGACAAACGCAAAATGGGATCGTATTTCTTTATGACAATCCAGAAGCAAGTACAAAATGCTGTTAAATAGCTAATTCTTGGAGGTTCGCGGCTTGAGACCATGACCTTTGGGGTGCTTTTTACATTTCATAAGGAAAAGTTCAGAGAGTTTGGCATAGTCAATGCTATAACCCGTTTTTAAGGTTGTCGCCTGCCCCGCACCTTCAGCCTCCTCCATGGCTTTCGTCTCCTCCGCAAAATAAGCTGCCTCCTCTGTGCCATACTCTTTCGTAGCCTCCTTCGCACCCTCGGCAAGTTTCGCCTCCTTTGCATTGTCAGCAAGTTCAGCCTCACTCTTTGCCTACTGCCTCGTCTTTTTGCGTGCCTGCTCCTCTACATACTTTGGAGTTGCATCCAAACACTTGTCCGCCGAGGGAACTTCCACTGCCACCTCCTCATTATTAGCTTGAATTTCTGTGTTATTCTTCTTGCCTAGATCTATCTCTATGTCATCAAGTTCCTCAATCAGTTCGCTTTCCTGTTTATCCTTCTCCTGCACTTCAGTTTGCAGTTTATCTTCTGCCATACCAGAACCCACACCAACCTCAAACCCTTTCCCTTCCACTGTGCTGGCATTAGGGCCTTGCTGGCTTTCCTACGCTTCGGATTTAGTGTTATCTTCCTCCTAACTGGAATCTAGAGCAAGCTCACCCTTTTTGCTTTCCATCGTGTTGGCACCAATGTCATGCAGTACTTCATGCACTGACTTATAAGGATCTTCCTGGAACATGTGACTGCCATTTGACTTGCTGTATCCAGGAAGATCCTTTCGATCCACAGGGGTGTTGGTATTGTCATGGGTGTCCGCACCGAAATATCCTCTCCCTACATATACATAAAGATGAAAGAGAAGATTAGATCATAAATTCAACTGATATTATAAGCATGTAGTGTCCAACAAAAACACCCCACTTACTCTTAAATAATGACCTCCCTGAAATCCAGGGCTTTGCCTCCGAAGGGATTGCAGTGTTGCAAAGTTCCTTCACGCATGTATCTTCCATTCTCAATACACCTGCAAAACACATTGGATGGTAGTGATGCCTGCAGGGAAGCATGAAGGTACCAACCACGTAAGAAGCCTCCAAAGCCTCCCCACAGGCAACACAAGAAGCAAACACATGTATTGTGTTTTCAGGGTCCACAACATGTGGCCTTAGAGTCAACGTGTGAGTCATCCATCTCTTCACATCAGCAGAGAGCTTGCTTACAATTCGTACTGGTCTTGGGTTTCCAGGGACTCGTTGCAGAGCCTGGTATACTCTCTCTGCAAAAGATAATGCTCTCGTAATTTACTTACCAAAACAGCCAAGACGCATGGAAGAACACATGCAATAGCAAAAAATTATTGAAAGAGTACCAAAATAGAACAAAACAGTACACAACAGGCACCAAAACAGTACCAAAATTGACTGCTAGCAAGGAATAACACATGCAGTACCAAAATATTATTGCAACAGTTACAAAATAGAACCAAGACAGTACCAAATCAAACAATTAGCAAAGAAAACATTATTAGAAGAAAATACCAATGTAGTATCAAGGTACTAGAAATACCAAAAGTTTCAATAGTACCAGAGCACTTTCAAGCACCAAAAGTACCCAAGTCATACTCAACATTACAGTATAAGACAGTAACTAGAAAGTACCAAAATAAGTAATCAGACTACCCAAAGAGAAGGTAAATACCCAGAGTGCCAAGGATTGTGCCACATAGCACCCAAGGAAAATCTGTAAACTATATGAGTACCAAAATTCTCAAGACAGTGCCAAAATGGTCAAAGAGAGAACCAAATAAAATAAATAAGCACAAAAGGTTATAAGGAAAGTACCAAAAGTACCAAAATAGGTTGAAGTACCAAATGTTTCAACAGTACCAAATCAGTATCAAGCATCAAAAGTACCCAAGTCATACTCACCATTACAGTATAAGACTTTAACTAGAAAGTACCAAAATAAGTAATCAGACTACCCAATGAACAGATAAGCACCCAGAGTACCAAAGATTGTTCCACATAGCACCCAAGGCAAATCTGTAGACAATATGAGTACCAAAAATTCTCAAGGCAGTACCAAAATGGTCAAAGAGAGAACCAAATAAAATAAAGAAGCACAAAGGGTTACAAGGGAAGTACCAAAATAGGTTGAAGTACCAAATGTTTCAAGAGTACCAAAGTAGTATCAAGCACCAAAAGTACCCAAGTCAAACTCAACATTACAGTATAAGACTGTAACTAGAAAGTTCCAAAATAAGTAATAAGAGTACCCAATGAAGAGAAAAGCACCCAGAGTACCAAAGATTGTGCCACATAGCACCCAAGACAATATTTGTAAACTATATGAGTACCAAAAATTCTCAAGCCAATACGAGAATGATCGAAGAGAGAACCAATTAAAATAACTAAGCACCAAAAGGTTACAAGGGAAGTACGAACATAGCAGTTAGTGTTCGATTAAATATCCAAATCAGTTTAAAAAGTACCAAAACAGTCCAAAAATAAGCAACCCACTTTCAAAACAAAACTGGAAAGTACCAAGACATTTAAAGAAGATACCAAAGCACTAAGCAACATGTACCATAGCAGTCCCAAAATAGAATTGAAAAAGACCAAATGATCAGAAAAGCACCATGGATTGTTCCATTATACAATCTAAAAATAAATAAATAGTACAGTGTAAGACTCAAAAATTAGAAACAAGGAAGTACCAATATAGTACCAAGTAGTTCAAATGAGTACCAAATGAAATGAAGCAGCAGCATAAAGTACTAAGGAAAGTTCGAGCACTGCCCTTAGTGTTAAATAAAAGTACCAAAACAGTTAGAGAGAGTACCAAACCAGTCCAAGATAGTACTAAAATGTAAGATCCCTAACCTGCCAATACCAAGATCGGGATGGGATCCTTGACAGGTCTGTAGGTCTGATAAAATGAGAGTCTCTATACAAGAAAAATCCAAGGAATAAACCTTTACCATTGACAATGTCTTGGGTCTATAGCCTTAGAAGAAGACCTAGTCCTATCTCGCAACGGAAACAGGACAACCTTTTAAAAGTCCAAAAAAACTATTTCGGCCCTATAACTGCCACAATTGGGCTAAGGTATCCTCAACCAATGCCTTTTTCCCCCTAACAGATGTGAGGGCACAGCCGCTGGTGGACTCCTCTTCCAAGTGAAGTAGTTTTCTAAATGTTTTAGTGCGCAGGGATGGATAGTTACCTGACTAATAAGGTGCACCCGTCCTTGATTGACAACCTTAGTCAATCCCCACTTACCACCCCGCACTCACACATGATTCAATTATTTTACTATTTACTATCACATTGTTTTAACACTTAAAATAATGATTTTTTTTAAACTTTCCGTCACAGCAATTCCTTCAATCAATTATTAAAGACAGCATTGAAAGCATTCTTTTAGAAAACAGACATCTTTAAACTTAAGACATGGTACTGTCAATCAAAACACTGTCCATAATAACCATGACCAGTACTCGTCTTGTCTCAAGACCACCTAAGGGTGAAAAATGGCACCCATTCCTTATTCAAATCCGGAGTGGATAAACCCCCACCCAAGGTTCCGAGTGCCCATACACCAAACCAGTTGCCCATACAATCGGGCGGCTCCCCTAGGATAAAAATCGGTATCCTAACTTATGTAGAAATATCAAGACATGACACGGAGTAGAAACTCAACGTTCATGGAGGTAACCGACTTATCCGTGGCTAGAAAGCCAATCATTATCATCAATTTATACTAAGGAGTCGAAGGTGTATTGAGACAAGCTGTCTTAAGGATGATCAATCATATCTTTCCTATTTCAACCAGTTTTAACCCAAACAATTCTTTCCTACATTATACACAATGCACGTTGGAAGTTACCTTCCGTTTTTAGCCAGTTTACCCTTCCTAATTCTACGTATGCAATGCTAACTTAAAATTGAACTTTAAAAGATTTTAAATAAACAACATAGAAATCCACCTGGGATTGATCGTCCATGTGCAGCTGGGCTGGAGCTTGCAAGCCTTCCTCCATCGGCCTATGGCTAGGCCCAGCCTCATGGTCATTAGTGGCCTTGTTTCGCTTGTTGCTAACATCCTCTTCCTCACTAAGAGGATTTTCCCTGGTTCTCTTTGGAGCCATGTTGGTAGCCTTATAAAAATACTTAATCCATTAGAAGTTTAATTGAATAATCTTCTTTTTCCTTGTTTACCCAAAATAAGGATTTTTGGAGTAAGTAGGTATCTTTAATAGTCAATTTGATGATCTTTAATAGTCAATTTGATGAGATATTCCTTCTATCACTTATTTATGCTATAAGTAGTTTTTCCCACTCTTCAATAATGATTTTGGACCTAAGGTATTTATTTGGCAATTAGATAAATTCATTTACTAATTTCCGTTGTCCATTTTATACAAAAATTGGTTATTTTATTGAAGATGCATACCTAAACTATTTATCTAAAGTTGGGATATTTATCATGGATTCCTCAAGGTGTGTTCTTCCACTGATATTTATATCAAAGGTTTTTGGATTAATTTACTATATTTCCCCTAAAAATAATGTAATTTTATTGGGATATTTAGTTAAACTAATTTTTTGATAGTAACATAATTATTATAGGTTTCCCAAGGTCTAATTAACCTCTGATAAATAGCTCAATTTACTTTAAATCTATTTGATAATTTTCCCTATTTAATTTGTCTTAAAAATAGAGTAATTCAGCTAAAGTAATTAGGTAGATTACTTCGTGGAGCTTTTCCTAATTATCACGGGTTTCCTAGCATCTAATTAACCTTTGATAAATAACTTAATTCAATTTGAATCTATTTTGTAATTTCCCAAATTTAATTTGTCCTAAAAATAGGGTAATTCAGCTAAAGTAATTAGGTATATTACTCATTTGAGCTTGTACTAATTATTAGGTTTTTCCTAACATTTAATTAACCTTTGATAAATAACTCAATTCAATTTATCTATTTGCTAATTTCCCCTATTTAAATTGTCCAAATAACAGAGTATTTCTGCTAAAGTAATTAGCTATATTACTCATTTGAGATTTTCCTAATTATCAAAGGTTTCATAGCATCTACTTAACCTCCAATAAATAACACAACTCAATTTGAGTATATTTGCTAATTTCCCCTATTTAAATTGTCTTGAAAACATAGTATTTCTGCTAAAATTAGTATCTAAATTAATTATCTAAGCTTCTCCTTATTATCACGGGTTTATTGACACCTAATTAAGCACTAATAAATATCTCAAAGTATTTGAAATTAGTTTACTAATTTCCCTATTTAATTTTCTCTAAGAACAGAGTATTGTTGCTAAAGTAATTAGCTAAATTAATTATCTCAGCTTATCCTAATTATTACGGGTTCCTTAATACCTAATTACCCACTGAATAATATCTTATAGAATTTTAAATCATTTTACTAATTTCCCCTATTTAATTTTCTCTAAAAACAGAGTATTTTTGCTAAAGTAATTAGCTAAATTAATTATCTAAGCCTCTCCTAATTATTGTGAGTTTCTTAACACCTAGTTAACCACTAATAAATATCTTACATCATTTGATATCAGTTTACTAATTTCCCCTATTTAATTTTCTCTAAAAACAGAGTATTTATGCTAAAGTAATTAGGTATATTCATTATCTGAGATTTTCCTAATTATCACAGGTTCTTTAACATCTAAATAATCATTGATAAATATCTCATAGCATTTAAAATCAGTTTATTAATTTTCCCTATTTAATTTTCTCTAAAAATAGAGTATTTTTGTTAAAGTAATTAGCAAAATTAATTATTTGAGCTTATGATAATTATCGAGGGTTCCTTAGCATCTGATAAACCCTGATAAATAAATCAAAGTATTTAAAATCAATTTACTAATTTCCTCTATTTAATTTGTCCTAAAAATAGAGTATTTCTAGTAAAGTAATTATGTAAATTAATTATCTAAGCCTCTCCTAATTATCACAGGTTTCCTACCACCTAATTAACTATGGATAAATAACTCAAAGCATTTAAAATTAATTTACTAATTTCCCGTATTTAATTACTCCTAGAAATAGAGTATTTTTGCTAAAGTAATTAGGTGAATTAATTATTTGAGCCTTTCCTAATTATCACGGGTTTCCTAACACTTAATTAATCAGTGATAAATAACTCAAAGCATTTGAAATCAATTTACTCATTTTCCCTATTTAATTAGTCCTAAAAATAGAGTATTTTTGCTAAAGTAAATAGGTAAATTTATTATCTGATCTTGTCCTAATTATCATGGGTTTCCTAACATTTAATTTACCACTTATGAATAACTCAAAGCATTTTGAATCAATTTGATTATTTTCCTCTTTTATTTTCTCTAAAAAATAGTGTAATTTTGCCTAATTAATTAGAAAACTTACTCAAAAAATTATAGGATAATTTTCCTAACTTAATGATTGTTAAATACAACTAATTTCCCCTATTTAAATTGTTCAAATAACATAGTATTTCTGCTAAAGTAATTAGCTAGATTACTCATTTGAGTTTTTCCTAATTATCACAGGTTTCTTAACATTTACTTAACCTCTGATAAATAAATCAATTCAATTTCACTATATTTGCTAATTTCTCCTATTTAAATTTTCTTGAAAACAGAGTATTTTTGCTAACATAAGTACCTAAATTAATTCTCTGAGCTTCTCCTAATTATCACGGGTTTCTTGACACCTAATTAAGCACTGATAAATATCTCACAACATTTGAAATTAGTTTTCTAATTTCCCCTATATAATTTTCTCTAAGAACAAAGTATTGTTGCTAAATTAATTTTCTAATATAATTATCTGAGCTTATCCTAATTATCACGGGTTCCTTAACACCTAGTTAACTGCTGATAAATGTCTCACAGCATTTGAAATCTGTTAACTAATTTTCCCTATTTAATTTTCTCTAAAAACAGAGTATTTCTGCTAAAGTAATTATCTAAATAAATTGTCTGAGCTTCTCTTAATTATCATGGGTTTCTTAACACCTAATTAACCACTAATAAATATCTCACAGAATTTGATATCAGTTTACTAATTTCCCCTATTTAATTTTCTCTAAAAACGGAGTATTTCTTCTAAAGTAATTAGTTAGATTCATTATTTGAGCTTCTCATAATTATCACAGGTTCCCTAATATCTAAATAATTATTGATAAATATCTCACCGCATTTGAAATCAGTTTACTAATTTCCCTATTTAATTTTCTCTAAAAATAGAGTATTTCTTCTAAATTAATGAGCTAAATTAATTATTTGAGCTTCTTCTAATGATCATGGGTTTTTTAACACTTCATTAACCATTGATAAATAAATAAGATCATTTAAAATCAATTTACTAATTTTCCCTATTTAATTTGTCCTAAAAACCGAGTTTTTTTTGTAAAGTAATTAGGTACATTAAATATCTGAGCTTTTCCTAATTATCACAGGTTTCCTGACACCTAATTAACCATTGATAAATAACTCAAAGCATTTAAAATTAATTTACTAATTTCTCCTATTTAATTAGTCCTAGAAATAGAGTATTTCTGCTAAAGTAATTAGGAAATTAATTATCTGAGCTTTTCCTAATTATCACGGGTTCCCTAACACCTAATCAACCACTGATAAATAACTCAAAGAATTTGAAATCAATTTACTAATTTCACCTATTTAATTAGTCCTAAAAATAGAGTATTTCTCCTAATTATCATGGGTTTGATAATATATAATTTACCACTTATGAATAACTCAAAGCATTTTGAATCAATTTGATTATTTTCCCCTTTAGATTTCTCTAAAAGACAGTGTAATTTTGCCTAATTAATTAGGAAAATTACTCAAAAAATATAGGATAATTTTCCTAACTTAATGATTGTGTAATGCAGCTCTGATAATTACCTCAACTTAATCTAAGCCTAATTAATATATTTTTCATTAATTCATGATTAATTTGGCTAATTTTAGTCCTAATATGATAGGATAATTAATTAGCTTAGCATTACCAAACTTAATTACAACAATCAAAAGAGAATAATTAATTAAGAGAGGGTTTATGAGTATACATAGGCCTAATTTTTTATTTATTAACAAAATAGATTAATCTAGCCTTGCTAATTAACAAGGACTAGGCTAATTACCGTTTAGACTAATCGACTAGAGCTTAATCTCTAGTGATTTCTGCATAGCATTCTCTCTAGATGAGAGAGAGAGAGAGAGAGAGAGTGTGTCAAGGCTCCGAGTCGGTCCAATTTGTGAAGCAAGGGGTCCTATTTATAGTTTTCTGGCACTCACAAGCTCTCACGGGCTGTAAAAGGCAGTTGCTTGCAGTTCAAGCAGTCCCCAACAAGTCAAAAAATGCCCCCTATCGCTAAATGAGTCCCTGGTAGGTCAATGATCATCCTCCCATTACCTGCCAGCTTTTAAAATGTCAATTCTGCTATAATTTGACCTATTTTTGCTTAATTGGTAAATATCTTGTAAATATCTGCTAAATATCTGGGAGGCCTTTATTAAAGTCTATGCTTAAATGATTACTGCAACCCTTCAATTTTTCTTAATAATTTAATTTACATTGAATCTTCTGGAAGGACTAGCGGAGTCAGTTTTTGTTCGAATTTAAATCTGAAAATTTCTACCACGGGGTTTGATGTGCTTAAGATTCCAAAAATGCCAATATTTGCCATGGTCGGACAATTCTACATTGCTTTTTCAATAATCATATCAATTTGATTAAGCTTTATACAATCTTTAAGGTTTCAGAAACTGGAAACCTTACATAAAACCCATAAAAATGTCAGCAAATAAACCAGTCAAGAAGTGAAACATGCCAAATCACCAAACCTTGTGCATAAAACTTTCAACAGTCGTACACAATGCAATAAGCCAGAAATACAATACCTCTTGTGGTTCAACCTCAACTTGGAGCTTCTTGATATTTTTGGAAACCCCGTGCTGTCGTAATAAGCGCCGACTTGCTCCCATCTCAGCCTCCACCTCTCTGATCTCTTCATCAGGGATAGGTATTTGCTGCCGCAGCACACCGATGCGCGCCTCTAGGGTATCAATATCCTCCATCAAACTTTTCGCCACGCCCTCTTTACCCTCATATACCAGTAGTAGCTAGTCCTTGTTTGCTTGAATAGAGGGCTTCAGGTCTGTTAGTTTTGATGACCCTGGATGTGACACCTGCTTTTGGAATCTTTGGAGCAATGCCTCTAAGTCAGGTAGGTAGTCAACCACTGCCCCTCTGACACCTTACTCTGGTTCTGTGCAGATGTTGCTACCACTTTGAGTCATGTGGGCCTTCTTAACTGACTGCGGGACAATTCCAGGGGAGGAAGCATTTTGCTTCTTCCATGTGTCAATTTTACGGTCAAGATCGCAGTCCTAAATGATATCATCTGCAACACTCCTTCCCCAAACCAGGCCCATGCTATTCTATGCCCTGTTGGGTCTTTTCTGGATGCATCACATTTCTCGAACGCATAACCCTTAGCAAATTTGGTGGTCAATTCACCGCATGAAGGGGGTCCCTGATAAACTTTGGAGAATAGAAATCTGCAATCATCCACTAGATGTGGCTACAAATGATTTAAATAAATTTTGTTGTTCTTTTGGAACTTGTACTTGAAAACAGATAACCACTACTCGGATGGCAAGTCCTCATTAGTCGAGTCCTTAGGGAGTTTGCCTTCTAGACTAAGGCCATACTCCTCATGCAAGTCCTCTACTGTATAACAGAACCTGGTTTATTGAGGGTACTCCTCCATTTTATTCTTACCTGAAATGTCAAACAAATCAGAAATTATTGTGAAACAAATCCAAAGTACCACATTTGTTACTATACATTTAATAACTAATAACTAATGTGTTTACAATATGATTTATCCATACTCTATTTCCATGAAACTTCAACAATAGTTTGCAATAACTTCAATTTTAATCCTTAGCATATGATATACAAAGCTCTAACATAAAGCAGGGAAACTATAGAATCATGTACATTGTCTCAGCTCAACCTTTCTATCCACAAACATTGAAGCTCCATAACCAATTTTCTAGAATACCCTAGAAAAATACACTTAATACTATAGAGCAAGCTGGATAATTAGCATGGTCCAAGTCAATTTTCTAATTTTTCTCTCATATGCATATAGATTACAAATGCGATGCTCCAAGGTATCAAATTTTACACTGAACAATTCAAAAATTTACACCATCTAATTAACACAATCCTGATTCCAATGAATAGCTTACCACGTCTTGACTTGTTGGCAGATTTTGATTCATCCTCATCGACACGGTGTGAGGTCCGTTCGGAGTCGATTTCAGAAGCCTTGAACTGTTTTGCACCATCCCTTGTGTTGGGACTGCTTTTGTTCTCTAGCTCTGTTTTTTGAGAGGCGGGGGTGGAAGAACCTTTGTTGTTGCTTCTCCCATGGGTGGGCATTCCCTCCTTGGCCTTCCCTTTCTGTTTGCATGTTGAAGGTGATGCTCTGCTAGAAGCAGCTCCCTTGCCCTTTGGGGTCCTCCTGGTGGGAGAACTCACACGATATCAGCTCTGCTACAATGCTGAGAGAGAGAGAGAGAGAGAGAGAGAGAGAGAGAGCAGCTCTGCTACGAGTCTGAGGAGGGAGAGAGAGAGCCCAAACGCTGGTAGAAAGCGCTCAATTCAAACGGACGCAGTTCGGACCACTAAATTTACTAATTACACCACTACTCTCACACGGGCTGGCCCATTGTGAAACTGCACGACTTGTATTTTTGAGATACAATTATACCTAAAAAATACAAATTCCAAAACTTTTGGGCCTCAAAACTTTCCCTCCAAAGGACCAAACAGGTGGGAAAAAAATTGGCCCTTTTTTTGTACCACCATCCTTTGCTTTCAACCTTGATATGATTCCACGTAACAATTTGTGGAGAAGGATGGAAGAACTCCAAATGCCAAGTGAGTTTATGCTTGCGGTTTCTCGAATCTATGAGAAGGTGATTTGTCAATTGCGCATGGGAAGATAAATTTCAGAAATTTATGTAAGCACTATTGGGGTTAAACAATCCGTTGTCACCAACTCTCTTTGGTCTATGCATTGATCAATTGGAACAAATGGCACTTGACTTTCTGCAAGATGAAGGCATTGAAGAGTTCACTATTTGCAATGCGGTAATCATGGTTTTGTTGTATGCGGATGATGTAGTGCTTCTAGCACACACTTTAGAAGATGCACAAAAGCTTATGGTTATCCTTGAGAACTTTTGCTTGCATAGTGGGCTGATTGTGAATAAATCCAAAACAAAGGTTATGCTTGTAAAAACCAACCATAAGGAGAATCCATGCATTGTGTACAATAATGAGACACTTCTAGTTTTTGAGAGCTTTAAGTACATTGGCCTTGAGGTCCCGTCCAATCACAAGTGGCATGAGTGTGCTATGCGTCGTTTGGAAGCAAAAAAGAGAGCATATTATGGATTTGAGAACATGTGTAATGCGAGAAACATCAAGTGTTGGGTTCTCAAGAAATGTATTTTTGATGATTTGGTGACACCGGTTCTTCTTTATGGAGTTGAAGTGTGGGGCGGGAGTATCTCAAAGTCTACTTGGAAAGTGTTTGAGAATGTCCAAAAGCGTTTCTTACAAACTTTCTCCAAGTTAAGACACAAACACCGTATACGCTCTTACTTCTTGAGTTGGGATCTCTTCCAATTGAGGTTATGGGCATGGAAAGGGTTGTGGAGTACATGATAAAGATGCATCAAAGCCCCTCACAACAACTTCCTACAATTGCATGGGAAGCAAGCAAAAAAAATTTAAAGACTGATTAAAGCAAGATCTGGCAAGACATAAAGAAGGGGTTTGGGAGATGGGATGCATTACACTTGCTACATGATTCTTCAATTGACACGCAAGTGAATGAAGATGGAGAAGGGTCAAATTGATTGTGCATATTACGCTCACTGCAAGTTCAAGAGTCTGAGTACCACACACTACTAGAGTGCTCAGCTTTTGGTCACATCCGAACTTGCTTCTCTCACATTTTCATCCATGACTTAGACCTACACACTTTCCTCTCCCAGCCACAGTGTGGGCTCTACAGTGCGACTCTCATCACTACAATTTTGGAGCATTGAGGGTCACTCATCAGCCACACACATACTACATCACATGTAACTTTGGTCCCATAGGTCATATTTGACCTCCGAGGACGATAATAAAATCTCTCTCTCTCTCTCTCTCTCTCTCTCTCTCTCTCTCTCTCTCTCTCTCTCTCTCTCTCTCTCATAATCTGATCGTTCATAGTACTATTGCTGACATGCACGAAAAAAAACTACATGCTTTACACGTTGGTGCAGCCAAAGTTGGTCCGTGCTAGAAAGTGTGCTATGCAGTGTAAAGGATGCTATAACAGGTGCATGGTAGAGGGCTAAAGCCAGTGTGGGAGACCTCAGCAGGATAGTGGCAATGGAAATGTGTGTTCAAAGTTTTGTTTTAGGCCGGGGGGGGGGGGGGGCTCCAAAGTGAGATAATGATGACGGAAAGTCAAGGTGTTCAAAATGCGGAAAATGTGTCCCGAAATGTGGCACTCAAGATGCTCTAGAAGCTCGCCCAGAAGGCTCGTCAAATGGGGCTTCGGTGTGAAAGATATGCCAGTCCGAAGTTAGAAGGCTTCGCACGTCCCGACGGGCAAGGTAGGTACAGACAAGTGGCAAAAAATGGATACACGTGTAAAGCTCGAGCTGTCGATCATGCTGGTATTTTCGGTGTGAAAGATATGCCAGTCCGAAGTTAGAAGGCTTCGCAGGTCCCGATGGGCACGAAAGGTACAAACAGGTGGTAAAAATGGGATCAATGGATATACGTGTAAAGCTCGAGCTGTCGATCATGCCGGTATTTTCGGTTCGCCATTCGGAGCTCAAACAGGCAAGTTATGGCTTATGCAATATTTGTCGGAGGTCGGGTACGTGCTCATCGGGCCACATCGATAGGCATGCTGACAAAGATAGTTTTGAGCTTGCTCGGGTCCTGAAAAATCGCATGCAACATGGGGGTCAGCCAAAATTTGCAGATGGCCGATCGGTGTTAGGGGCATCGAGGTACGCCCAATTCAAGTGGGCGGTCGATCTCGCGACCGACGATTGTCTACTTTTGCGACTTGATGTACGGAGGTGTGAAGTGATTGAAATGCGGCAAAGTCTTTGAGGTCTAGGGCTGGAAAGGGTGTGACTTGATGAATGGGAAATTTTGGCAACTTGAGCACACAAAGCACCGTCAGCATGCCAAAGGGAGCTTTAAAAATTGAGGTCCTTGGCTATAAGGTATATAGTGGAAATTTAACCTCAAGGCTAAAATGGGAAAAAGAAGGGTGAGTAAAGATTAAAAATAAAAAGAAGAGAAGCTCAAAGGCAGGGGCGCTAGGCGCTACTGCCCAAAAATAGAATTTTTTTTTCTTTCTTGGCCTTGAAAAAACTAAGAGGAAAGAGGGAGAGAAACAGCAGGCGTTTTTGAAAAAGTGAGAGGAGTTTTTTTCTTTGGCTTTGGGGGGGGGGGGGGGGGGGGGGGAGAAAGGAGTTTGGAGGAAGGAAAAAAAGAGAAGAAGCTTCGTGCGCTCGCGATCGATGGTCGAGGTTGGCACACGGTTTGTCGGTGAAGCGGCTCGGAAGAGGGAGGACTTGGTTGAGGAAAGAGCCAACGAAGGCTACCAAGAGGAAGCGACGTGCGGGAAGTCATCGAAGCAGGTGTAGAGCGCCACATAGCAGCTTGAGAAAGAGAGAAAAAATAAGAACAATCGCCAAGGTGCCTCTTCGTGTGGGCGAATGTGGAGAGGCGAGAGCAGTTGAAGAACTTGTCGCAAAAGAGGTGTTCGGCGAACAACGAAGATGCATTTTGGGAGCCTCCTGCAAAGAGGGTTGTGCCTGTGTAGTGAAAGGGTTTTTCTTTTTTTGGGAATAGCCATGGCCATGGGGTGCTGAAGCTTGTAATCATTTTTTCTTGAAGCAAGATCAAACCCACTTTTCCCCTATCAAGTGCTGATTTCCCTTTCCCCCTTTCTCTTGCTCTGGCTCTCGTTCGTATCGTGTGGTGTCGGCAGTGTCGAAGTGTGTGCCCCCCGAACCGACGACATGTGTGTGTGCACAGAGAGAGTGAGTAAGATGAGTAGTGTAGGTTGAGAGGGTCGAGACTAGTAGAAGTGGTGTGTGCGTGTGGGTGGGTGATCTTGTTGGCAGTGTGAGCGGGATGAAAATACACACAACGCCTCTATAACGACCTGACACACACTCTTGGGAAGATACACACACACACACTATGGGGCACCACTCGGCTTACACAACACACCTGGCCGAGACAGGGAACACACCTCTGTAGTGAGAGGCGAGAGACTATCCACTTGCCCACTCCACACAAACACACACACACACACACACACACACCCAAAAAACTCAGCTCAAAAGAGGAGAATTTCTTATGTTTAGATACAATTGAGCTTGGGCCAACACCAATGGCGCAAATAGCTCACACAATATGGGTAAAAGATACCAGATACAATCACAAATTGGAGCAGAAGCTTCGCTCATAGGAGAAACTTACACGGCCAAAACAGCAGAAAAAGAATGAGGAATTTGTCAAAATGGACAGCGCCATCGCGTCCGGAACGGCCCAAAACCCCAGTCTACAATGTCAAAGTGCTCAAATCCGACATCGGATGAGCAGTTTACGACCAAAACAGGCTCCAAAAACTCCAAAAACACACCTGCGGCTATTCCTCCTCTCTTCTCCACATTTTTTCTCTCAGTTTTTTCAGTTCCCACACTTAGCTTATTACTTGGGTACCATTGGACCTTTAGTTGACCTCAAACGGACCCCGAACAGGCCAAAAACTGACCTCGCAGTGCATAGTTGTCACCTTTTTGCATCATCTGCACACTTGGCACTCAAATTTTTCCAATGATGCATCCCGCCACCACGTGAAGTGGCCCAAAAATATGGTCCTCATGATGACCTTTCTACATAATTATCACAAGGAAACACCCACGCTGTTTCCGTACTTATCCACGTGCGAGTATTGACCCCATTCGGCCTCCTGACACCACTAGATGCCATCTGACGCACCTGCTGACCTCATGTCGTCGGCCCACAGATAGCTTCCTCGAGAAGTTTTACGCGCTACCAACTCCTCATTACTGTAGAAAAAACATACAGGTACTAGTAATAGTCAAAATCGATGCACTATGTACACCCTGTCCTACCTATACACATGTGGGCCCCACGTAACCACCTGGCTCTGGAAAATGAACAATCCTTTATTTGATGCACCATGCATGGATATGTACATATGCACAATCTGTTACTCCAAAAAACTCCTAATATAGTTTGCCCATCCTCTAGCCTGCTAGATCATTCATGATCAGCAGCAGCAAAAAGAGATATGAGGCTCGCCTCATCACAGGTCTCCTCATCCCTCACAGACATCACTTGCTCCACAGAAAGCTCATCTTGCTCCACCATCATCAATCTAGAATGATACAATTTAAGACGCAATCCACCTTGACTTATGTAGAACCCCATCCAGGTTAGCCAACTAATATGTACCATTCGAGAAACACTCCACTACCTTGAAAGGGCCTTCCCACTTAATTTGAAACTTCTTTTGGAAGGTGTTGTCCAGCTTACTGTTGTAGCGCAAAACCAAGTCATGCTTCTTGATACCCTTACTTTTGACCTTTTCATTTATCTTTGCCAAAGCCTTATCCTGCATCTGCCCATAATACTCCAATGCGCTTGTCCTATCCAACTAAACCTCTTGTAACTACAAGAGCCTCTCTTTGAATGCATCACTAGGCCACCCAAGAAACTTCTCTAGCATCTTGACTGTAGGCAACTCTACTTCCACAGGCAATAGTGCTTCCTTTCCATACACCAAATGAAATGGAGTAAACCCTGTACCTGTCTTCACCGAAGTACGGTAACCCATAATGCACTAGGCAATTCCAAATCCCAATTCTTTCCTTGGTGCTCTGTCACTTTCGAAAGAATTTGTACCAACTCACCATTGAATCTTTCATTTAAGCCATTACACTGCGGGTAATAAGGAGTGGTATGCTGATGCCTAATCTTCATCTTTGCACATTAAAAGTCTAGCAGTTTAGCTCTAAATCCTAGCCCCTTATCTGAAAGTAGCTCCAATGGCACCCCAAACTTGCAACATATTTTATCATACACAAATTTTTCCACATCCTTTGCTTTGATCTGTTTTACTGCTATAGCCTCTGCCCCTCTAGAGAGATAGTCCACCGCAGTCAAAATATAGCTTTTGCCCCTGCTTGTGATAGGTAACGGGCCTATTGCATCAATCCCCCACTTTTCAAACACATCAAACGCCATAATGGTTTTTCGTAGCTCTGGCTTCAGCACTCTCTTCCCAAATGCTTGACACCTATTGCAAGACCTACACCAATGGTGAACATCCTTGTGCAAACTAGGCCATACATACCCCTCTTGCAAAATCTTATGCAAGGTGATCTTTAGAGCAAAATGGCCACCACATGCGCCTTCATGATTCTCTTCCAACACTCTATAAAGCTCCTCTCGCCAAGGTACACGTCTCAACATGAGATGTTAACCCTCACGGCTCACGAACACCCTATCACCTACGAGACAGACGTTGTAACCTACGGTGGACATTGTATTATCTATTTGGTAGAGTCAGGTATCGGGCTTGTCGGTCCAATAGGAAAAGGGTAAGAGTGATCGTCGATGAGAGGCGCACTCTAACTGGGATATTCAAGGGATTAGTTGGCTAAGCACGGGCGCCCAAGTGTGAATGGGGTGAGCTCATATAAAAGCCAACTAAACCTAAAATTCACTTATTCTCTCATTTGTGCAATAGAAGAGTGCTCTTGCTCCATCTCCATCTCCATCTTCTTCTTCTTCACCTCCTTGTGTGTGTGTGTATGTGTGTGTGTGTGTGTGTGTGAGAGAGAGTGCGATCGACCATTGCGGCGGCACGACGGCGGTGAAGCGGTTGAGCGCGACGTAGCGGCGTCTCCTTCTTCTTTGCAGCGAGGAATCCTCCACAGCAGGAGCATAGAGCGGTGAGTGACACACCATTGCCCTCTTTTAAGCTTACTAGTTAAGCTAGTTGTGTGCTTGGAGCCGTCTGTGGCTCGCACACAGTGTTGGGCAAGTCCCTTGCTTCGACAGTGCGGCAAGGAGTGCACATTTTTGGCGCCGCTACCGGGGAATCGCCCTGCACTAAGCCCAAGAGGCACTTTGTGCTTCTCCTATGAGTTGTTTGTAGTAGGAAAGAAGAGGAAGAGGAAGAGGAATGAGTTATTTTTCTGCAAGTTGTCAATTTCTGTATTGTCTGCAAGTGCTGTGATTCCTACATAATGTTGTGTTTTCTGTTTGCACACAGTCTTTGCACAATTAGTAGTCGTTAGCTTGTTCGCAGTGAATGAATAAGTAGGTAGACAGTTAGCAATTTCTGTTTGCACATAGTCTGTACACAGTTTTCTGTCAAGGTTTGCCTGCACACAGTCTTTGCATAGTAAGGTAGTGAGAGAGGAAGTAGGTGGATAGTTAGCCCACTGTCAGTAAGCAGTTAGCAGAGTGGTTAACAGATTAGTTAGTAGATTAGTTAGTGGTTAGCAGCACTGTTAGTAAGTAGATAAGGTAGTGAGCTGTTGACAGAGAGGTTAGGTAGGTGTTGACAGTGTGTGTGGCCAAGAAAGGGTCACCTAAACTGCGCGCGGTCGTCGCCTCAAAAAAATAAATAAATTAATTAATTAATAAAAAAAAAAATTAAGCGTGAGTGATTGGGGGGCTACACTAACCCCAACCCCAACCCCAGGCCTCAGTCTTATGATATATACTATACTCACTCTTATATATATACCCTACCCCCTCAAGAGGCAATGAGAGCATGTGGGGCAAGTCCTCCACTCTCCTCCCTTCTCTTCCCACTTGCACCCTTAGACTTTCTAATTTGGGCCTAGTTCCCTACTAGAAATTGACGATTTTAGGGATTCCGAGGGCATAAAGTGACCAAACGAAGGGCTGAAAGCATGGCACGTCCCTCTGACCGAGACGCTCGTTTTGAGCTATCATACGTTCTATTCTATAGCTGGGTCAGAAAAAAAGGACCAAAAAATCAAAAAATAAATAAATAAGAAAAGACTTGGGTTGCAAAACACCCAAAATTACTAGGTGAGCAGCCTTCACAGGCACTCACTGACACTTCTAGGGGATCCAAGCCATATGAACCTACGCTCTGGACGAGTGTTAGAGCACGATAATATTGGTAGTGCCTCCATTTACGCGGGCGCCCATTATTCCTCCACCCTAGGTTCTGGACCTTCGGCCGGGACTCAAGGTAGCGCGACCCAAGATCCTCATATCGCGTCTAGTGATTCTTCCTCTGACTACAAAGTCATGGAGGGGTATCATACACCAAACCCTGATAGTTCAAGTCAAGACATGCATGCCATGGGCCCACGGCCCGGGTCCAGCATGTTTAGCCGCTTAAAAGAGACCCTTAGTAGAGCTACTCGCTCCGAACATGCGGTTAATGAAATAAATGAAGGGAGTGGGGAAGTAAATTCGTCATTCATGCCTAAAATAGACCCTGTGCTTCTTGAGAGTGTGCATGTGAATGTTCCATCCACTGCACCTCCTGATCCTTTAGGACTATCTCCCTCTGAGGTTTTACTACCCGATGGTAGGAGTCTTGCCGAAGTACAAGAGATCAAACGCTATATGCAAGCAACAAGGGAGAGGGAAATTGAGAACCTACGAAGGCTAGAACAAAGTCGAGCCCTGAAAGAAAAGGCTCCTATGACAACAATCATGCCAGCCGAGCAACCGAGTGCTCCCAAAGTAGGAGTCACGGAGGGGCAAGCGATGGGGAGCAATAATGCTTCCACTTCGAGGGAAACCTCCAGCACACAAGGCCTAGATGGGATATTCCTAAACGAAAATTGGGAGTATGACCTACAAGCAGAAGCTTTAACTGATCGGTACACAGGACACACCTATCATGTGGGTTGGTTAGATGTTCTACAATCCACATCGGGTGCTACTAGCATAGATGAGCAACAACAGAAAGTCTGTGATGTCCTCCATAGGATTGTCGAGTTAGAAAGACAGAACACAGGGATCAACATACCTTCAACAGGCCTAATGAGATTCTTGGATACGGGAAAGGCCAACCAACCAACCCTATCACAAATGGAGACTCCCTCAGTGAGCCCCATTGATCCTCCATATGTTGTTTCGCCAGGAGCCTCAGTACAATCTGAGCCCACAAGTGGCAGCTTTACCTTCCCAGATCTAGCTCATCTTTCTCTTAATGACACTACGGCTACCATGCATATCCCAGTGGTGAGCATGACAAGAAGTACACCATGGAGTTCATTTGTTAACACTGCGCCAACGCCTAGTAGCACAGTGCCCCCAACTATACCTACATGTATGTATCAATCATGTGCACCTGTCGTACTTTAGCCTCATGTAGCTCCTACACCTCCAATTATTCCAAGAGCTTACAATCCACAATGGCATTATCCAACCTCTTATACAAGTGGATCCATGCCATTTAATAATAACATGCCATATCAGGCACCCCCTATGCCTGGGGCCACGCCTGTAAACTTTGGACCACTGTCTGGTACACCACCATACGAGATATGGGACCCAAGAGCCGTGCGTATGCCAAGGCCAAGGCCAACTCCCATCTCACATGTGGTTCTAGGAGCACATACACCCATTATAACTGCTCAAATAGGATATTTGGCAGCATTTGCTCAAACTATCGGTCGCTCTATTGCGGAAAACATGAGTAGTGCACCTGATAGAGAGCCTAGGAGCAAGGCACTTCAAGTAGCTAATCTCACACAGAAATTCAGTGGAGACGGAGATTCTAGAAAGCATATGGAAGTCTTTGAACATGTGTGCAATTCCTTGGAAGAGCACAATGAGCTACATAAGTGTAAGGCTTTGATTTTGACCCTAAGCGGAAAGGCTGGAGATTGGTATAGAACCTTAAGAGTAGAAGACAAAAGGATCTACTCTACTCTTAGGAGACTGTTCTTAAAAGAATACATACGAGAGGGAGTACTTTGGGGTGTATCCTCTCAGCTCCAGAAAGCCCAACGAGAAGAAGGTGAATCCGTGAGAGACTTCATTAGTCGCCTAAAGAATTTGAATTCTCGATGCAATCCAAACGAGCGATTCAATAACAATCAATTGCTCGATAGATTCATTAGGGGACTACGACATGAAAGTATCTATAATGGCCTAGTCATTAAAGGTATCACTACTTGGGAAGCAGTCACCATGAATGCAATCCAATTGGAGGATAATTTAATGATTGCAGGAGAAAGAGTGTCCGCCGAGCCGAAATCTAGTAGCTCGCAAGCGTCAGGGCATGAGCCAATGAAGATAAAGCCAATCGTGAAAGAGCAAACGATATCTGAGATGACTTTGGCAGATCTCACCAAGCCCATCCAAGAAAGCCTTAGGGGTAATCGTGCTCCACAAAAAACTCATATGTATCCAAGAAGGGAGCAACAATGGTGCTCAATTTTCTTGGGACCACATACTACGAGTGAATGCCCTACTTTCAGAGTAAAGTTTAACGGGACTTGTAACGCGTGTGGTAGGTATGGCCATCAAGCGAAGGATTTCCTAATGCTTAAACGCATCATGGAAGATAGACCGCCTATAGCTTGGGCAGACTCACCTCGAGTTCCTGCATTGATGCCTACCCCACCCATGGAGCAACAGTTGCCATTACAGCACATGGTCCCTAGAACCCAAAATGTGGTCCAAACCACACCGTTTCCACCTCCAGTGCTAGGACCGCAACCCCCTCATCCAAGAGTTACACCTATGAACCAAATAGGTTGCGAGTCATCTAGTACTTATGTAGATTGCGAAGAGGACATAGACTCTAGTATCACCTATGGAGTCGACATGCTTGAGGAGTGTCCCATGTACTATATGGAAGACCATTGGGGACAAATCAAACCGGTATATCAAGCTACTGCGCTAGCAGCAAGAGGCCAAAACATTAATAGTTTTTCCAGGAGACCACCTCTTCAGTGCTACGAATGTGGTGGACCACATCGAGTAGCTGAGTGCCCCATTAGAATGCAAAAGAATGCTGCACTAATGCAAACAAGTCAAGGGAGTGCGTTGGCAATGCCAATACTCACTTGTAATCCTTGTGGCATAGATCATTTGATTGCACAGTGTCCTAACAATCCAAACGCACCGAAAATCACACCATTGAACTTAATAGAGATTGTTGATGGGACACCACCAACTATAAACATAGTACCAGTAAACGCACTCACATGATCGATGCTCCAAAAACAAAATTATATTCTTGAGGAAAGAGACATGGCATCAATTGCCCAATCTCAGAAAAATAAGAAAACACGAAGAAAGAGATCGCAAAAAGCAGCGAAGTCAGACCCCAGCTCAAAGACCAACATAGGGACTGGTGATGACCCCGTATATATGAACGATGCTGAAGAAGATTCTGATTCAGGTGAAACCATGGAGACCAAAACGACCACTAACATAGAAACCAACAAGGAAGATCTTAATGAGCCACAATGGCCAGGATCCAAAAAGAAGATAGGAACTTACCCAAACCCTACAGAGGAGATTGAGCGAGTCAAGCATTTAAGGAGTTTGGTAGAAGATACCCAAAGGGATCTAGAACCAGCACCTAGGAAGATCCAGATTACAGACACTATGCTCCCTACACAACAACACCCTCACCAAGTCCATAGACCCTCAGACATACCTAGTGTCATCCAAGAAGAAAGTGACTTAAAGTCATGGGAAAGTGGGCGTACTCACTTCTTGATGGAAAGAATGTTTATAAAGGGACTACCTGATCCTATCGAAGAAATGGAGATCCCATCTTCCCCACGTCAAGGGACTCAAGGCCAAAAGGTGCCGTTAAACATTGCCAAATTGATGGATTTCATGTCTTCAGAAGTTAGAACCACCATCATGTCCAAACTATATAAAGACCCCGAGCTAGTCTCAGCTCTTCGAGCCTTCCTCAATGGAGAATTACAGGCTGGATTACCACAGTTTGCACATATGAACAAACCCGACTCGGTAATGAATGATGAGGAACATTTAGCACCACCATCTGACCTAGCGGGACATGAATCTGTAATTGAAATACCCGTTAACAAGTTGGGGCAATACTTTGAAGGTGATGAATCTAATGCTACTCTACCAATCACTACTAAAGGATTAACTGTAAAGGGGGTCCTTGACGGTGGTGCGGGAGTCAGCATGGTGACAAAGAGTTGTTGGGAGTCTATGGGGAGACCTCACCTTGAAGCCACAAGCGTAGTGGTAAAAATGGCTAATGGATCTCAGAATCAAGGTCTTGGCACACAAGGTAAGGCAGACCTTCATTGCTATGGATTTTTCCAAGCATCCTATTTCATTTGAGATGATCTTAGGGCGTCCATTCATGAGGGAAGCAAAAATGGTGCATGACTGGTCCAAAAACCACGTCTACTTACAGTTCCAAGACTCTGTCATTCGAGTTGATCTTTTAAGTGGTCCAACGCATCCTCTAGGAAATAAATTCATCATTGATAATCGATTAGACACAACAATTCACTTAGCTCCATTACAGTATTGTTACACGTGTAACGAAGACACGGATATTGGGGAGAACTCTCCTTATATGGATATCCTACCCGGAATGGCTGAGTCAGACAATGTTGATTGGGTACACCTAGTGGCAACTATAGATACATGGGGAGCTAGAGGAACAACCTGGGTAACACCAGATGGGGAAGAGATACCACACATTGCACCAGTAAACATGTTAGGTGTAGCGCATGTAACATCCGATGATAAGAAAGAGGCACACCTACCTGAGAGTGAAAGCGATGATTCCTCAAAGGCTTCAGACCAATACACATTAGAAACGGAATCTCAGGGAGAAATGGATTCAGAACCTGAGGAAACATCGAGTGAACCAAGTATAGAAACTGAACACTCAAGGCCTAGTACGACCATCTATGGTAATTATACATGAGAGTGAAGAAGATACAAGCGAAGACCTATCAGACGAGTGGAGTTCAAACATTTACCAAAATCAAAACCTTAACAAGAAACAAAGGTCATATAAGAGATGACGATATCGAGCAAAATGTGAGAGCTAGGATAAACAAGGAAAGATCTACTGCAGAATGGCTTAGCTATCTAGGGGCATGTGATGCTCATCGAAAGCTAGTAGACAAATGGGGTGAACATCTCTAGAGTGTCATGTGGTGCAGCCCGCGACCCATTGACCTCACTCAATTGGAGGTTACAGAGCCAAAATTGAGTCGAACTATAAGAAGACGTCAAAACCGAGAGTTAGCACAACAACAAAAGGAGGCAGAACTAAAAGAAAGGTCTCCGTCAAGACAAGAGCCTGCTGACTTACATACGGCTTCTGAACATTTTAAATCTTATACCACGGGGGAGCGAAAGGTTGTGTATGCCAAAGCCCAATGAATACCTACCAATGGAAGCAGTGGAGTCTATGATGGTCCAGCGGTAGTTAAAGAGATAGAATTAGCAGAACCAGGTGAGGAGTCTAAACCAGTCTTTATTGCTCAAGACCTTACCGAAACTGAAGAGGCTGTACTTAAGGAGCTCCTCAAGGAATACAAGGATATCTTTGCTTGGACATATCATGATATGAAGGGCGTTCCACCTTCTGTGGTGCAACATACAATTCCCATGATCAACATTGCTAAACCCGTCCAACAACGACCCTATCCAATGAATCCTAAGTACGCCAAAATTGTACAAGAGGAGATTGAAAAACTTATCCAATGTGGATTCATATACCCTATTGAGCACTCAGAATGGGTTTCTCCAATAGTCATTGTGCCAAAAAAGAATGGAAAACTAAGAGTGTGCGTGGACCTCAAGAAAGTTAATGCAGCTACTAGGAGAGATCATTATCCCTTGCCATATTCAGAACATGTGCTTGAAAGAGTTGCGGGCAAGGAAGCTTATAGCTTTTTAGATGGGTACTCTGGTTATAATCAAATCACAATTGCATTAGAGGACCAAGCTAAAACTGCTTTTATCACAGAGTTTGGAGTGTTTGCATTTCGTGTTATGGCTTTTGGCTTAACAAATGCCCCTGCTACATTCCAACGATTAATAAACACTGCGTTTAAAGAATTTCTAAGGGAGTTTTGTGAAGCTTTCCTAGACGACCTTTATGTTTATTCTTCTTGGGAGAAGCATTTGTTATATCTACAAAAAATATTTGAAAGGTGCAGATTTTATCGCATCTCATTGAACCCTTTCAAATGCCAATTTTGGGTTAAGCATGGAGTCATTTTAGGGCATATAGTGTCCAAGAATGGGATATCCACAGATGAGAGTAAGATTAAAGCCATTACCGATTTGCCACCACCTACTAACTATAAAGGAGTTCAAAGATTTATGGGCCATGTTGGTTATTATCGAAGGTTTATTTTAAACTTTACCGAGATAGCGCGTCCATTGTACAAGATTCTTATCGAGTGTCACTGGACGGAAGAATGTCATCAATCTTATGAGTTATTAAAGAAGGCCCTAACAAGTGCTCCAATCCTGCGAACACCTGATTGGAATGTACCTTTTCATGTGCATATTGATGCATCAAATTTTTATATTGGGTGTGTTCTAACTCAACCAGGAGAACATAAATTGGACTACCCTATTAGTTTGCAAGTCGCCAATTAAATGATGCCGAGATGAACTACACTACTACAGAGTGCGAAGGTCTAGCTATGATTTACGCAGTAAATAAATTTTGCTATTACCTTCTTGCTACCAAGTTTTTGTTTTATGTTGATCATCAAGCGTTGCTATATTTGGTAAACAAGCCGTGTTCCACAGGTCGAATTACACGATGGTTGTTAATTCATCTTGAGTTTGACTTCACCGTTGTTGTGAGGCCTGGGAGGAACATGTCATGGCGGATCATTTATCTCATATCCCTAATGGTGAAGCTCCTACGGGGGTTGATGATGAATTGCCTGATACTCCTTTGTTCATTGTTGAGACAATGCTTGAATGGAGTGAAAAGATTGTTAACTTCTTAGTTAATGGTTTTCCACCCAAAGAGCTGCGAAAAGATATAGCTAGAAAATTAATCAAGGAATGCGAACCCTATTGCTTACTGGTTGGAACTCTCTATAAGAGAGGAAAAGATGATGTTCTTAGATGCTGTGCCGGCGAGGATGAGTATTTATATATTCTACAAGAGGCACACATGGGCGTAGCTGGTGGTCACTTTTCAGGAAAGTTGACTGCCCGAAAGATCTTACAGTCAGGCTATTGGTGGCCCACTCTATTTAAGGATGCATCACTTTTTGCAAAGGGATGTGATGAATGCCAACACTTCAAGAAGCCACAAAGAAGGGATAGGATGCCTCTACATCCCATCAAGGTAACCCAACCATTTGAAAAGTGGGGCTTAGACTTTGTAGGAACGATTAGTCCGGCTGCACGTAACACGCAATCACGATATATCATTGTGGCTACCGACTATGTAACCAAATGGGCTGAAGCAAAAGCAACACGAAAGGCGGATGCAAAAACAACAGCTAAGTTCCTCTTTGAGAACATTATCACATGTTTTGGATGCCCCTTTGAACTTGTGAGTGACGATGGAACTCATTTTATAAATGAAGTAATAAAAGAACTCACATCAAACTTCATGATATCTCACCACAAGTCTACACCCTATTATCCCCAAGCAAATGGCCAAGCTGAGAGTACCAACAAAACTCTCATTTCCATTTTGACAAAGACAGTTGAGGCTCATTGCACTGATTGGGACCTAAAGCTTACATCAGCTTTATGGGCTTATCGTACTGCGTATAAAGTTGCTATTAATTGCACACCGTTTAAGATGGTGTATGGCCAAGAAGCAGTTATGCCATGGGAGTTTGTCATTCCTACTCTTCGAGTAGCTTCTCAAGAAGGTTGGGATGGTAACCCCTTAGTTGAACGATTATATATCCCGGAAAGGCTAGATGAAGAGAGGCAATTAGCTGTGCGAAATGCTCTAGTGGAGAAGGATAGGAGAAAGAAGTGGTTTGATAGCGATTTAAAGGATAAAGACATCAAGGTTGGTGATAAAGTTCTTATGTACAGGGTACTTAATGAAAAGAAGAAATTGAAATACGCTTGTAAGGGACCATATCGAGTGTGTGAAATTACCCCGCAAGGTACCATTTGTGTGGAGACTCTAGATGGAGTTGAAACCATTGGATTCCTTAATGGGAGTAAATTCAAAAGATATTATGGTCCTCTAAGCCAGGAAGAGTTGCAAGCCATCCATCAAAAGAAGGCTGCCAAGGAACAAGTAGAGCTTAAAAAAATCCAAGCAAGAGTTGAGGCTCGAGAACGACAACAACGTCTTAGACGCCAACGAGAGGCTAATCTGGGAATCACGCAAGCATTTTTTGAGGACACGGATGACGACTCATTAGAATGTGAGCCACCCCTACGATACCCAATTGAGCTAAATAGCCCCTATGGGAAAGTACTATACAATGCCTTATTAGATACGGGATCTAAACACAATTTGTTGTCCTATGGAGTTTGGTGTCAATTAGGGAAACCGACCCTATCCCCGAGTACGATGCAATTCAAGAGCATTAATAAAAAGAAAACTGCTATTCTTGGAGTCCTTCAGACCCCTGTTGTCTATGACAATGGAAGCATACTGCAGAGGTTTCTAGTCATGCCCTCGGGAGCTATGGAAGGCAATGTAAACCTGGGACGCACGTGGATGTTGGCAACCAAATGCACTATTGATTGGGATACTTCTAGTCATGCCCTCGGGAGCTATGGAAGGCAATGTAAACCTGGGACGCACGTGGATGTTGGCAACCAAATGCACTATTGATTGGGATACTGGTAGTGTCACGACGCGACCACCGACTCTTACCCCTATCATTCAAGCAAAGTCACCTACGTTGCAAACTCTAGCAAAGTTGAAGGATAGCCAACATTCACAAGCCAAGGTGGTTAACTCGTCCTTGCCAGCTACCCATGAACCTAGCACTTCAACACTTGTAGTTGCAGCAAGCAGTAATATTGCAAGTACTCAACCTGCACGACCTAAGAGTACATATCAATGGGTCCCCAATGCCTTACTTCCAACTACCTCAACCCTCCCATCCATTCCAAGAAAAAATTTCCCTGGAAAACCAAGAGTGCGCTCTAGGAGGGTCAAGAACAAATCACGATGGATTCCAAAACGACTATTAGAAGCCCAAGGCTACTATGATGGAAATGAGAAAATTTGGGTACCTAAACGTAAAATGTGTCCTTCCCTATCGACAACAAACCCATATGAGTCAAACAGTGTAACGCTAAAGCCAATGGCAGACCGTGGGAAGGGAAAGATCATAGAATGCTACACACCTAGTCCAGATCTAGTTTGGGCTCCAAGGCAAAACCAATTTATTCCACCTAGCTCAGGAAGGGGGGAGTTCCATGAAGCTTCTAGATCCTCATGTAATACATCCATAGAGGTAAAAGCTTCTACACAGCCTCCACCTACAATAGTGGACCTCCATGAAGCTACAAAGGAATCCACACCTTCCAGTGTTCAAGAATCACCTGATGAACCACTTCAAGTTCGATCCTGGGAGAGTACCTTACCACCCTTGCAACTCGACGAGGCACCTAAGGTAATAGAAAACTACTGGCAAAAATCTTCACCTATAAAAACTTGGAAGGGGGGGAGTGTTTTTGGACATCCATTATTCACTTGCTTCCCTCTCAACCTTTCTCCCTGACCTCTTAATCTCCAATCTTAGGGAATGTATATATAAAGCCTTATACTCACAAAAACAAGATAAAAAAGTAAAAGAGCAAGAGCCATAACACAAGCCTTATACTCACAAAAACAAGATAAAAAATTAAAAGAGCAAGAGCCATAACACAAAATCATAAAAACAAATTATGCACAAGAACACGACCCTTGTAATATTTGCACTCTAACCATCATCTATTTGCGTGTACGGATATGGCTAGTACGCTAGAGTCATCCACTCCTGCTTTGGGTGAGAGGTACCCTCGTTACTTTTCACAAATGTTTCACATGGTCTTTCCAGTGCTTGCATGTGAATGGGATGGCACATATGGTCTCATGGATGATGAATTTGTTTATCTCGACGACGAGGATAGGGGTTTAGCCTTAGGGTCTCCCCCCAACCTCTACAACATCCTATTCCCATGACTCTCTAGGGGGAGTGCAAATAATTAGGTTAGGGTTCCTTATGTTTTTTGTTGTGTTCAATAAGTGTTGGTACCTTTTCCCACTAATGTGCCTCCTGGAGGTATTCCTTTTGTTTCCTAGTGTGTACAGGAGCATGTTGCTATTGATAGGATTTGGACCTTCATGGAACCTTTCTCTTGTTCACACTTCAAATCAAGCGCGACCATCGACACAAACAGGTGTTTCTTGTCCATTAGCATTGCCCCTTATCTTTTTTGCATCTATGATTGTCTGCTTTAATTGTGATTGGTAGCCTAATATTCACCGCATTTGCTTAGTATCAAACATTTAATTCAATGTAATTTTTTGTCATAATCACTTATCTAGGCTTAAAATCAAGCAGTGCGACTAAGCTAGTTTGACCAAGTTAGGTGTTAGAGATCTTCTCTTAATACTATGGGGAATGCCTTCCTAATAATCAATGGTTACTCAGGTTCTTAATCCGATTTAGGCAGCATTGTGTGAAATGTACTAGGGCTTTCTAGTGGGCTTGACCCTATTGACCTTTAGCTTAAGTATTATAAAGGGATTTTACTAGTGTGATGAGCCTGGGGAGGTGTATCAGTGTTATATGACCCCCCAAAGTTACAAAATTAAAATGCTAAAAATGAACAAATAAAAAATCAAAGTGCCACAATGTAAAATCTTAAGCTGGAAGGGAAATCTCAGCTTGATTTGGTACTTCACTCACATGTATTGCCTATGGTACTAGAGCCCTAGAGGTTCCCAGTGTGGGCGCTTTTCCTTGAAAAGCAAAGAACCCAAGGCATACAAAATAAGCACACACATCAAATTGAATCACTGTGAAAAGACTTTGGGGGGTCAAAGAAAAGATAATCAGTCAGGCAATGATTTCATGAGAAATTCCTTTTATCGTAGCTTAACTACAAGGTCCTCTAGGTATAGCCTCTAGTCAGCCCTCGAACATGAAATACTTGGCTCTCGCGATTAAACAACTTAATTAACCAGAGAAAATTAAGAAGCTTACCCATGGTATTAATAGTCGATCTCTAGTACCTTTCGAACGTTAAATTAGCGACCCCAGACTTGTTTAATTTTTTACCTTTACATCTGTTTATGCATTTGATTACATTGAAATTTAATGCTTATTGCTGACAAATTGTTTAAAATTCTGTTACCAATCAATTGTCTGCCTAAAATTGCATTTGCTTTTTAATCGCTTATGAGAATGCAATTACTGTGCAATGTTGTTTGATTTTGCAGTGACTAATGAAGGCTAAGGACATTCATCTCAAATGCTCTTCCACCTCAACCTACGAGCTTCAACTCAATAGCTTCTGAGGGCGGAATCTACATCAGGAAGGGGGGCATGTTAACCGTCACTGCTCACGGACACCCTATCACCTACGAGACGGACGTTGTAACCTACGGTGGACATTGTATTATTTATTTGGTAGAGTCAGGTACCGGGCTTGTCGGTCCAATAGGGAAAGGGTAAGAGTGATCGCCGATGAGAGGCGCACTCTAACTGGGACATTCAAGGGATTAGTTGGCTAAGCATGGGCGCCCAAGTGTGAATGGGGTGAGCTCATATAAAAGCCAACTAAACCTAAAATTCACTTATTCTCTCATTTGTGCAATAGAAGAGTGATCTTGCTCCATCTCCATCTCCATCTTCTTCTTCTTCACCTCCTTGTGTGTGTGTGTATGTGTGTGTGTGTGTGTGTCAGAGAGAGAGAGAGAGAGAGTGCGATCGACCATTGCGGCGGCACGACGGCGGTGAAGCGGTTGAGCGTGACGTAGCGGCGTCTCCTTCTTCTTCGCGGTGACGAATCCTCCACGGCAGGAGCATAGAGCGGTGAGTGACACACCATTGCCCTCTTTTGAGCTTACTAGTTAAGCTAGTTGTGTACTTGGAGCCTTCTGTGGCTCGCACACAGTGTTAGGCAAGTCCCTTGCTTCGACAGTGCGGCAAGGAGCGCACACGAGATCAGCCCCTTTCATGTATAAGACATCACCAATCAATTTGTACCTATATGATCTACGCACAAATCCATACTTCTTAGACTTCTGAATCTCCTTTGGAATGATTCCTGTTAGCAAAAACTCCTCTTCTTGAGCCAAAATTTCCCGATCATGATAAAGAGGTAAAGTGGTCCTCAACACAAATAACTCCCCAATCATGCTTTGAGCTACTTCATGTGCCTCTCCATTTAGAGAACGTTCAATGTGTCTGATGCTCCATGTTTCAAACTTTTTTAACAGGCCTTTAATTCTGAAGCACATTTCCTTCAATGAGGTGTTCTTGCTCTTCCACACACCCAACACTCGCTTCACAACTAACAAGGCATCACCTTTTATGCTCAACCTTCTAACCCCATGCTTCAAACAAATGTGTAAACCGGCTTCCAAAGTAGCATATTCAGCCTCATTGTTACTATGAGCATCCAATTTGAACCCTCTCTTGCATACTAGCTTCCCCTCTGGATCATAAAGTGCTATACCCCCTGAAGCTGCATCATGGCTCTTTCTGTATGAACCATCAAAGAACAACACATGTGCATTGCTGATCTGTGGAACTTCTTCAACTACCTTTCTCACCACCTCTTCCTTAACAATAAGAGGATTCTCCTTGTAGGTCAACAAATCAGCTAGGGTAGCCCTTGTACTATCTTCCACTAGAAAAGAGAACTCAAATTCTTGCAGCTCAATTACCCATTTTCTTGACCACATTTGACATGTTAGTGCCATTAATTAACTGTGGCAAAAAGGAATAACTCATCAAGAAAACAAAAGGTCGTGGTAGCAAGTAATGACGAAATCGTCGACAAGCACATATTACACTGGCCATCACTAGCTCTACTTCCGAGAATTTTCTCTCTGCTACCAGCTTCACACGGCTTGCACAATACACTAGCCTCATATAATGGATGCCCTTCCCATTTTGCAATAGCATGGATCCAATGGCATCATCCCCTACTGATGGATTTACATAAAACACTTGCTCCCAATCAGGAGCCTGCATGGCTGACAACCCCCCTAACACCTCTTTCACCTTAAACACTTCTTCACACTTGTCATCCCATTGCAATGGATCATGCTTTTCCACTTGTTTTAATGGATAAAGGAGTTGTGAAGACAATGGAATAAACCGTGCCATGTACTTCACTTTGTGTATAAAGGTTGCCAATTGCTTTGTACTCGTAGGTGATGGAAGAAGAATAATAGACTTAACCTTGTCTGGATCAGCCTCAATGCCATTTTCTGACACCATATGGCCTAATAACTTCACCCTTGGCTGTGCTAGATGCCATTTCTTTGGATTAAGTTGTCCTCCACATTCATCATATCAAGCCAATACCATCTGCAACTTCTCATGGTGTTCAGCCCTACTGCTATAGACACAGAAGTCATCCATAAAAGCTTTAACACAACTACCAATGAATGGTTCCAACACCCAATTTTCTCTCTCTTGATGGAAGGAAGGTCCATTTGACAACCCAAACGGCAATACTGTATAGCAATAACAACCCCATGGCGTAATAAAAGTTGTCTTTGTGCGGTCTTTAAGACCAATCTTCAATTGAAAATAGCCTGAAAAACCATCACACACATTGTACCTCTCATAACCTGCCACTGAATCCAAGATCTGATCGATGAATAGAAGAGGATATGGGTTCTTCTTAGTGGCTGCATTTAAGGGTTTAAAATCTACACAAATTCTCCACTTCCCATCCTTCTTTGGACTGACTACAACTAGACTCACCCATTCTGTGGTCTCCACAGGGACTATGAACCCTGCATTCAGTAACTTGTCCACCTCTTCTCGCAAGGCTTCCATTTGCTCTTGAACCATCCTTCTTAGCCTTTGCCGCACTGGTTTAGCACCTTCTTTCAGCTCTGTATTCATCTCTTCACCCTTGAACCCTCTGATCTCTTCATATGAAGTAATGAACAAATCAGGAAAACTAGCTAGCATGTGCAAATATATCTCCTTCTCCATAGCTGAGAGGTCTCCGCTAATCATTTGTGTCATCAATTCCTGCTTCTTTGACAACTCAACTTTGGTTTTCATGAGCCCTTCAATCACTTCATAAGGCCCTTCACTTTCATCCTCAACTTCATTTGCAAATGCGATTAAACCAGACTCCTGGATTTCTTTATCCATCAAAAGAAATGGAACATCAGCATCCTCATCACTGCTGGTAGTGCTATCACTGTCCTCATCTGTCACCGTGGAAAAGTCTTCATCACTAGACCCATCCTCATCTTCATAAAGATCCTCTAATCGTTTCCATGTGTCCATATTGTATAGCTTCTTGGCACCTGTCTTTCCATAGAGGCTAATCGTACCATGTCGCCAATCTTGAATAGCTCCCACTGCACGTAACCATGGTCTGCCCAATATAATAGGATATGCTCCCAACCCTGCTAGCATCACATGAAAATCAACCACTGCCTTTGCATCATATGCCTCCACTTCTAAGCTCTTTACAACACCCAAGCATTTTACTTTTTGATGGTTTGCCAATCTGATCCGAAACCCTGACACCCCAGTCACTATAAGACCCATCTTCTCAACGCATGAGTGTGTTATCACACATATTTGGGCCCCGCCATCAACATAGCCTTGTCCTAAATTTTTCCTTTTGTGCCACACATCTACTATTGGACAGATATCTGGTAGCTCGTCCATCGCCAACACCTTCACTGAACCTCTCTCTGGCTCTTTCTCCATTGGGTTAACCATCCTCTTTCACTATCGCTTTACCTTAGGCACCATCTCTATAAGCTGCCCAAAAGTAACATCTGCCTTCCTGCTTGTCAGATCCTCAAGTCATAGCTTAATTGCCCATCCCCTAGTGGAAAATCTGAAACATGAAACTTTCGACGAGCTCTCCTTTTCCTCTTGGCCTTGACATCCTCACCTTCATGACTCTTTCCCTTCTTCTTACTAGGACCTGGGTCACTTCTTCCTTCCTTGTCCTCTGTCGTCCTCTTCCCAATAGGCATCACTAATGTATCCTCTAGCTTTGATGCCTTCTCTAAGGTAACCACACTTAACACTTTTGTATTTCCCTTTTCCTCCTAGGTTAATCCACTGGTTCCTTCATCTCCCTTAATTTCTATGCCATAATCATTTGACCTAGTTAGCACGTGTCTTGGCAATGGATACATGTCTCCCCTCATCCTTGGTGGCTTATCACATTGCGGGCTGATGTGGCCCAACTCTCCACAATTATAACATGTGGGCGTCTGTCTCCAGAACCTATCATTACTTTGTCCAACACCATTCCTAGGTCTTTCTTCACCTCCTGGCTGATTTGCAAACCTCCCTCGACCTCGATTATTTCCCACCTAACCTAGCATGCTTAGGCTGAGATTCTTCATTAAATCTACCACTTGCCTCATGTCTTGCCTTAGCCCATCATCTTGCACTGCTGTAGTGACCACCGTTGGCATAACTTGAGGAGTAACAACAACCACTGGTTCATGATGAACCCCTGGCATGCGACCTTGTAAAGAGTCAATAGGCTGAAATTCAGACCTCATGGGCAAAGACTCCACCCCTAACTGGCTCATTTTCCTTAACTTCCACTCTTTGTTCCCAGCCACCTCCAGTGCATCTTCATATGTCCTAGGCTTCTTTAGCTCCACTCTCCAATGTATATTCTCCCAAAGACCATCCAAAAACCTGTGCTTCTTCATCATGTCAGGCGGGGGTACTTGTGGTGCTAAGGCCTTGCACATTTGCTCCCATGCCAATGAAAACTTTCGTATCTACGTATCTACTGGCTCACCTTCCTTTTGCACTAAAGCCTGTACTTATTGCCACACTTTGTCAGGATCTTCTGTCTTCACAAACTCCACTTCCAATCCATGCCTTAGATTGTCCCAACTCAATCTTACAGGTGGATCAGCCACACGCAACTCCTCTTCAAATGCTTTGGACCAAACTCGTGCATCACTCTTCAAACAAATTTGGAGAAGGCGTAACATCTACGCCGGGTCATGAATTTGGTTGCTAATGTAGGCAACCTCCATATTTTCTAAAAATTCTTCCACATCTTCATCACTTCTTCCATGAAACTCCGGATAAGAGAAAGCCATGGCTACCCAAGTTACTATGCTTTGAGAACCCCTTCGAACACACGTGCAAGAACCCAAAACTTTTCACTGACTCAACCTCTAGAAACTTCAATGGAGCTTGACTTTAGATAAGGACAAACACATGCACATCAAATGATTTTTCATAGTTGATCATCGGAATTACAACAGACAAAGGGCATTCTAGGATCTCTCTTAATCTTCTTGAACCGAACATAAAGACTATGCGCTGCTGGAAAAAAATCTTCCTCGACACATGAACATTTATTTGGATTCTCTGAGTTAAATGAAAAGGAGTGAATTGAGGTCCATTTTGATGATCCATTAAAGTCAACCATGCAGCTCCCAAGAAAGCACACCTGTCTTATCCTCTGATTTTGCCAAAACTTCATCAGCATAATAGCATAAATGGCTCAAAAGACCAAAAAACCAGCCATCATATCTTGGAAAAATTTTGCCAGAGTTTCCCCAGAAGTAGAGCAGTGTGAACCCAAAATGTAGACTGTATATGTATGCATAAACTGCCAACAATAGAACTCAAGCATCAAATAGGAATCACTAGTACATAGCCTATGGAGAGGTCACAAAAAGGGTGCTCCAGCTACCTGTATCACCGAAAGGATCTTCACATTTGAGAATCCCCCAACTCAATAAAACCTCACGCTATCGACCCTCACACGAAGGCTAATGCAAATCGCGTATAGTCAAGTCTCAGAAATGACTATCTTCCAGACCAAGTCTCAGAAATGGCTGGGACTGCCAAATAAAACCAAGTATGGCTCCAGAAATGCGTATAATGGCAGTTTCCACAAGTAACATACAATCCAGCAGACAATGCGCTCAAACAGGTGCAAAGTGATGCATACCCACAACAACTGCAAGTGACATCACTGCTAGTATATCACTGTACTCCAACTACCTGTACCTATGTGAATCACCTGTACCTGTTCCTGTCCCTGTAACCTGTAACCTGTATTCTGAAACATGTGATCCTGAATCTCGAAGCTTGAAGCTCGAAGCAGAAGGTACTCGAAGAAGATCCTCTGTGGGGGCGCCAAAAGAATGTGAGCGGGATGAAAACACACACAGCGCCTCTATAACGACCCGACACACACTCTTGGGAAGATACACACACACTATGGGGCACCACTCGGCTTACACAACACACCTGGCCGAGATAGGGAACACACCTCTGGAGTGAGAGGCGAGAGACTATCCACTTGCCCACTCCACACAAACACACACACACACACACCCAAAAAAATCACCTCAAAAGAGGAGAATTTCTAATGTTTAGATACAATTGAGCTTGGGCCAACACCAATGGCGCAAATAGCTCACACAATATGGGTAAAAGATACCAGATACTATCACAAATTGGAGCAGAAGCTTCGCTCATAGGAGAAACTTACACTGCCAAAACAACAGAAAAAAAATGAGGAATTTGAAAAAATGGACAGCGCCATCGCGTTCGGAACGGCCCAAAACCCCAGTCTACAATGTCAAAGTGCTCAAATCCGACATCGGATGAGCAGTTTACGGCCAAAACAGGCTCCAAAAACCCCAAAAACACACCTGCGGCTGTTCCTCCTCTCTTCTCCATGTTTTTTCAGTTTCCACACTTAGCTTTATTACTTGGGCACCCTTGGCCTTTTAGTTGACCTCAAACGGCCCCCGAACAGGCCAAAAACTGACCTCGCAATGCATAGTTGTCACCTTTTTGCATCATCTGCACACCTGGCACTCAAATTTTTCCAATAATGCATCCCGCCACCACATGAAGTGGCCCCAAAATATGGTCCTCATGATGACCTTTCTGCATAATTATCACAAGGAAACACCCACGTTGTGTCGGTACTTATCCACGTGCGAGTATTGACCCCATTTGGCCTCCTGACGCCACTAGATGCCATTTGACGCACCTGCTTACCTCATGTCGTCGGCCCACGGATAGCTTCCTCGAGAAGTTTTACGCGCTACCAAATCCTCATTATTGTAGAAAAAACATACTGGTACTAGTAATAGTGAAAATCGATGCACTATGTACACCCTGTCCTACCTGTACACATGTGGGCCCCACGTAACCACCTGGCTCTGGAAAATGAGCAATCCTTTATTTGATGCAAAATGCATGGATATGTACATATGCACAATCTCTTACTCCAAAAAACTCATGACAGCGGTAGGTGCATTGGGTGAAGTGCAGGTGAGGCCTTGCTAGTGTGAGCTGCTTGTTTTGAAAGTGTTTTCGAAAGGAGAGGGGTGCTATGAATACCCTGGGCTATATAGGGGCAGTCGTTTGTGTGTCGGGTGTGTTCCCCATTCCCCCTCTCCATCTTCTGGTGCCCTCACTGAGGAGCACACTCATTGCTCCCAGTTAAGTGAAGTGAAGACGGTTTTGGTGTTGGTCGACATGGCATCTCAAAGCTATGGGCCAATTTTTACAGGTGAACAAAATCCTGATGAGTGGGTTGCAGACTTTGAGTTGTATATGCTATCGTTGCGTATGCCGAATGAAGATAGCAAGATGCAGACATTTCCTTTGGTGATGCACGGGAAGGCAAAGATATGGTACGAAGCTTTGGAAGGTGAGCCGAGGCATGCTTGGTCGGCTCTGCGGACGCGTTTCCTACATGATTTCCGCAAAGAGGCGTCCCCAGTGGAGATGGATGCCAAACTGAAGGCACTTGAACAGGATGTAAGTGTAGAGTTCAATTTCTTTTTGGATCGTTTTGAAGTGTGCTGGGCAGAGTTAGTGAGTGCCATGCAATTGGCCAATGGAGACTACTTCAAGCTCGATAAATTCATGGCATGCCTGCATCCTAAAGTGAGGGCTCCAGAAGGTGGATTTTGAGAGCCCAGAAAACTGTAATGGTGTAGTGGCCATCGCAAAGGCAAAAAGTAGGAAAATCAAAAAGAAGATTGAACAGGGAGTGTCAAGTTATGAAGTAGTGGTCCAACCTCAGGGTCCGAGGGATGCTATTCATGATGAGAACCCTGCAAGTCGAGGTGTAGCCGTTGTGCCACAAAATTGGGTGTGAACCGTGCAAGATTTTTCTGAGCAAACGCAGGAATTGAGGCTAAGCGTGATGGATAGAGGTCAACCAAGAGGACCAAGGGGCAGGGCAAGGCCACTGCCTGGCCGGTGCTACAATTGCGGTGAAGAAGGACACTATGCGCCAGATTGCCCTCATCCACTAAGAGAAAGAGGAGGTATTTATCCACTGTTTGGCAGAGGTAGATGCCAAGCACAACCCAATGGACCAAGCAAAAAGGGAGTCGAGAATCAGGTGCAGCCAGCTCCTCAAGATGGTGGTGAAGTCCCTAGGGTGAATATCATCAGAGTGGATAAGCAGGATGTTGAAGTTTTGGCCAATAAAAGAGCAAGGATGGAAAGGGAGACAGAAACCGAGCCGGAGATGAGAGCCCGTAAAGGTAAAGAGAAAGTGTACAAAGTCAAGGAGCAGCCGAAAACTAGCAAGAAAAGAAGACGTTGCAAAATCAAGCAAGCAGACTTTCAGCTAGGGCGCACAGCTAGGGCGCAGCTATTCCGAATACGACCTGGTAAGCGATGTTCAAAATCAAAAGACTAACATCACCTTTGGTTAGCTGTTGGCTTTAAATCCCAAGCTACGAAGACAGTGGTCCACAAGTGTCAGCACGAGGCTTCCAAAGGCTAAGGGGAATGTGCATGCAATACAAAACATGGCATTGAGAGTGGGTAGCCCGACAGATGTCTTTCCTCTAGTGGATGCGGTCATTGAAAAGAGGATGCAAGTTCAGGCCTATATAGACGGTGGAGCACAAGTTTGCGTCATGATGGAAGTTGCTATGAAGGAAACAGGGGTCAAAGCAGTAGCTAAATCAAATGTACGCATGAGGATGGCTAACCATACGAAAGCGAGGTTTTTGGGCGTGGCTCAAGATGTAAGAGTGAAAGTGATGGTCGTTGAGTGTCTGATCGATTTCTTTGTGATGAAAGCGGGTGACAATGCTTATCCAATCATCTTGGGTAGGCCATGGATACTTGCAATAGGGGCTAAGCAAGATTGGGGGATCGAGGTACGCCCAATTCAAGTGGGCAGACGATCTAGCGACGGACGATTGTCTACTTTTGCGACTTGATGTATGGATGTGTGAAGTGATTGAAATGCGGCAAAGTCTTCGAGCTCTAGGGCTAGAAAGGATGTGACTTGATGAAAGGGGAATTTTGGCAACTTGAGCACACAAAGCACCGTCGACATGCTAAAGGGAGGTTTAAAAATTGAGGTCCTTGGCTATAAGGTAAAAAGTGGAAAGTTAACCCCAAGGCTAAAAGGGGAAAAAGAAGGGTGAGTAAAGACTAAAAATAAAAAGAAGAGAAGCTCAAAGGTAGTGGCGCCAGGAGTTACTGCCCAAAAAAAAGATTTTTTTTTTCTTTCTTGGCCTTCAAAAAACTAAGAGGAAGGAGGGAGGGAAACAGCAGGCGTTTTCGAAAAAGAGAGAGGAGTCTTTTTCTTTGGCTTGGGGGACGGGGGGAGAAAGGAGTTTGGAGGAAGGAAAAAAAGAGCAAAAGCTTCGTGCACTCGCGATCGATGGTCGAGACCGACACACAGTTTGTCAGTGAAGCGGCTCAGAAGAAGGAGCACTTGGTTGAGGAAAGGGCCAAAGAAGGCTACCAAGAGGAAGCGACGTGCGGGAAGTCATCGAAGCAGGTGTAGAGCGCCACATAGTAGCTTGAGAAGGAGAGAAAAAATAAGAAGAATCGCCAAGGTGCCTCTTCATGTGGGCGAATGTGGAAAGGCAAGAGCAGTTGAAGAACTTTTTGCAAAAGAGATGTTCAACGAACAACGAAGATGCATTTTGGGAGCCTCCTGCAAAGAGGGTTGTGCCTGTGTAGTGAAAGGGTTTTTCTTTTTTTGGGAATAGCCATGGCCATGGGGTGCTGAAGGTTGTAATCATTTTTTTCTTGAAGCAAGATCAAACCCACTTTTCCCCTATCAAGTGTTGATTTTCCCTTCCCCCTTTCTCTTGCTCTGGCTCTCGTTCCTGTCGTGTGGTGTCGGTAGTGTGGAAGTGTGTGCCCCTCGAACCGACGACATGTGTGTCTGCACAGAGAGAGTGAGTAAGATGAGTAGTGTGGGTTGAGAGGGTCAAGGTCAGTAGCAGTGGTGTGTGAGTGTGGGTGGGTGATCTTGTTGACGGTAGGTGCATTGGGCGAAGTGCAAGTGAGGCGATGCTTGTGTGAGCTACTTGTTTTGAAGGTGTTTTCAAAAGGACAAGGGTGCTGTGAATACCCTGGGCTATATAGGGGCAATTGTTTGTGTGTCGGGTGTGTTCCCCATTCCCCCTCTCCAACGTGTCAAATGGCTAAAATTAACTAGTGGGAACTTATTGTACCGTATAATTTTGATTGAGAGTTTACTTTCACATTTAATGGGTTGTACAATATTCATTGGCATGCTTATTGTAGCACCTAAGAGAGAGAGAGAGAGAGAGAGAGAGAGAGAGAGAGAGAGAGAGAGATAGATAGATAGATAGATAGTTCTATTATCGTCCTGAGAGGTCCAATATGACCTATGGGACCAAATGAACATGTCACGTGGAGTGAGTGGAGTTCATAAGTGACTCTCGATGCTCAAAAATGGCTGAAATGAGCGTCGCAATAGAGAGTCCACATCGTGGTTGGGAGAGGAAGGTATGTAGGGAGAGCTCATGGCTGAATATATGGGGAAAAGAGGACCTAATGTGGTCAAAAGCTGAGCACTCAAGTAGTGTGTGGTACTCACTCTCTCGCACTTGACGAGGGCATAAGGTGCAAAGTCGATGACACTCCTCGCCAGTGCCCCAACGTCCTGTCTCGCAGCATAGAGAATGGGAGCTAAGACGAATGGAGGCAATGGTGCGGATCGCACTCAACGGGATGGGCTCAAGGATGTAGGAATGGGTTCGGTTACCTCGTTCCGAGAAGAAGAGAGATTTGTAGTTTGGGGCAACGTGTGTGGTGTAATGGCTAAAGCGAGAACCTCCGGATTTCTCCCAAGCCATGATACATTGGCGTTGTAAGAAGGCCTCATTAACTTGGGAGTCGATCGACGCATCCTTGACCAAGTGACATGCATCCCATCTTCCAAACCATTTCTTGATATCAAGCATCCACCCCGAACTTAGTATTTTGCTCTTGCATGTCTTTTGAACCTTTTGACTTGCTTCATATGCGATTCTAGGAAGTCGATGCAAAGGGCTACGTTGTGTCTTACGCATGTACTCCACAACCCTTTCCATGCCCAAGACCTCAATGGGAAGCGATCCGGACTCAAGAAGTAAGAGCATGTAGGGTGTTTGTGTCTTGACTTGGAGAAAGTTGGTGAGAAAACACTTTTGGACATTCTCAAACTCTTTCCAAGTAGACTTCCCGATGCTTCCACCCCACACCTCCACTCCATAAAGAAGCACCGGTGTCACCAATGTGTCAAAGAGGTACTTTTTGAGAGCCCAACACTTGATCTCTCCTGAATTGCACATGTTCTCAAATGCATAATAAGCCCTCTTTCCGGCTTCCAAGCGACGCATTGCACAATCCTTCCATTTATGATTGGATGGAACCTCAAGGCCAAGGTACTTGAAGTGATCTACTTGAAGGAAGAGAGAGAGAGAGAGAGAGAGAGAGAGAGAGAGAGAGAGAGAGAGAGAGAGAGTTAGAGAAGAAGATAAAGCCATCATCCATTGCAAGAGAGAGGGAGAGAGAAAGAGACAGAGAGGGAAAATAGCTGAGAAGAGCATCGCACAAGGTGACAATGCAGAGGGTCTTGTTGTTCATCTGAGAAACCCAAATTCTACATATACCTACAAGTATGAGAGAGAGAGAGACAGAGAGGTATAGGGAGGGAGGTAGATTAACATTAGGGAAAGGGGTGACAGAGATTAGTGTTGTGTGTGTGTGTGTGTGTGTGTGTGTGTGTGTGTGTGTGTGTGAATGTTAAACTAGAAATGATATGTTATTGGGATTGCTACACAAGCCAAAATAACAACCACCCATAAAATTGAGGAGTTTCCACAATGGCATGTGGAGATGATTCTACGTTCAGCTAAATGTCATACGCGCTCCATAATGACACTTTGTTCTTGATAGAGAGTCAAATATGGGAATGAAACCATGAAGGATAAGTATAGCCAGGGTACAGAGAGGAAGAGAGAGATAGATAGAGAGAGCGCGCGGGGGGGGGTCCCTATGTGTAATAGAAAATAATTTTAATATTGTAGCAACATAACTTGGAGCCTTGTGTGCACAATGGCGCGTGAATATCATTCTATTAGTCGCTAAATCACCCCCGTGTGCCATAATTCCACTTTCAGAGAGACGGAGAGAGAGATAGATAGATAGATAGATTTTATTATCGTCCTCGGAGGTCAAATATGACCTATGGGACCAAAGTTACATGTGATGTAGTATGTGTATGGCTGATGAGTGACTCTCGATGCTCCAAAATTGTAGTGATGAGAGTCGCAATGGAGAGCCCACACTTTGGCTGGGAGAGGAAAGTGTGTAGGTCTAAGTTATGGCTGAAAATGTGAGAGAAGCAAGTTCGGATGTGATCAAAAGCTTAGCACTCTAGTAGTGTGTGGTACTCAGACTCTCGAACTTGCAGTGAGCATAATGTGCACAATCGATTTGACTCTTCTCCATTGCCCCAACGCCCTATTTCACATCGAAGGAAATGGGAGCTAAGCCGAATTGCTGCGATAGTGCGTATCGCGGACAGGGGAATAGGCTCAAGCATGTAAGTGTGAGTACGGTTTCCTCTCTCAGCGAAGAACATGGTTTTGTAGTTGGGGGCAATATAGGTGGTGTAATGTATGAAGCGTGACCCACCGGATTTCTCCCAAGCCGTAATACATTGGCGTTGTAGAAAAGCTTCATTCACTTGAGAGTCAATTGAAGCATCATGTAGCAAGTGTAATGCATCCCATCTCCCAAACCACTTCTTTATGTCTTGCACTCAAGATCTTGCTTTTATGCGTCTTTTGAACTTTTTTGCTTGCTTCCCATGCAATTGTAGGAAGTCGATGTGAGGGGTTTTGACGCATCTTTATCATGTACTCCACAACCCTTTCCATGCCCATAACCTCAATTGGAAGAGATCCCGACTCAAGAAGTAGGAGCATATATGGTGTTTGTGTCTTAACTTGGAGAAAGTTTGTAAGAAAACGCCTTTGGACATTCTCAAACTCTTTCCAAGTAGACTTTGAGATGCTCCCGCCCCACACTTCAACTCCATAAAGAAGAACCGGTGTCACCAATGCATCAAAAAGATACTTCTTGAGAACCCAACACTTGATGTTTCCCGCATTACACATGTTCTCAAATGCATAATATGCTCTCTTTCCCGCTTCCAAACGACGCATAGCACATTCATGCCACTTGTGATTGGATGGAGCCTCAAGGCCAAGGTACTTAAAGCTCTCAACAACTTCAAGTGTCTCGTTGTTGTACACAATGCATGGCTTCTCCTTATGGTTGGTTTTCACAAGCATAACCTTTGTTTTGGATTCATTTACAATCAGCCCACTATGCAAGCAAAAGTTCTCAAGGACAACCATAAGCTTTTGTGCATCTTCTAAAGTGTGTGCTAGAAGCACTACATCATCCGCATACAACAAAAGCATGATTGCCGCATTGCAAATAGTGACCTCTTCAATGCCTTCTTCTTGCATAAAGTCAAGTACCATTTGTTCCAATTGATCGATGCATAGACCAAAGAGAGTTGGTGACAATGGACATCCTTGTTTAACCCCAATAGTGCTTACAAAAATTTCTGAAATTTCTCTTCCCATGCGCAATTGACAAATCACCTTCTCATAGATTCGAGAAACCGCAAGCATAAACTCACTTGGCACTTGGAGTTCTTCCATCCTTCTCCACAAATTGTTACGTGGAATCATATCAAAGGCTTTCTTAAAGTCCACAAAACAACAATACAATCGCTTGCCTTTCAACCGACTTTCCTCCATGAGAACACGAAGAGTGACAAGATGATCAATGGTGCTATGGCATCAACGAAAACCCGCTTGTCCCTTTGCACGCTTGTCATTCTCTTCAGCCCAATCACTCAATTTCATCTCCATTATGCACCGAAACAACTTTGCCATAAGAGACCCAATCATTATAGTCCGGTAGTTGCTTACATTCTTTACATCCCCTCCTCTATGCAAAGGCTTAACCCAATTAGTACTCCAATCATAAGGCATACCATGTTGAAGTGCAAGGTTGAACATATCACACATCCACTCATGGGTAAAATCTCCCGTCCATTTGATCATCTCCGGCTTGATACCTTGAAGATCTCCCGCTTTGCGAGTGGCCAACTTTTCAAGCCCACCGCATACATCCTCAATAGTAAAAAAAGACGGCATACATGGGAGTGAACCATAAAATGGCATTTTTTCAGTATTTTCTTGCTCATATAATTGCCTACAATGTGTGTACATATCCACTAGACTCAAGTTACCAAAATTCTCAACCCGCTTGCCTCTCAAGTTTCTCCAAAATCTTCCACATGCATGTGACTTTTCTTGGACTTGAAATTCTTGTTGCATTACTTCCCATCTTCTTCTCTTCTTTTGAATCAATGCCTTGTATGTATGCAAATGACTTTGATAGTTGTCTTTGTCCATAGTTGCATCAAGCTTTATCAAGGACTTTCGAGCATCTTGACATTATTTATCAAACCACCTTTTGCGTGATCTATCTTTGTTGATACCATGGAGATGCTTTATGGCAAAGCATTCTTCCGCACAAGAACAAATAGCTTTCTTGAAAGCTTCCCATTTAGTTTCCAATGGTGCATCACATTGAAGCTTTGTCATCCATAATTTTTGCTCAACCATTTCAATGTACATTGGTGCCCGTTTGAAATCCATACATAGTGATAACTTCTCTTTCCTTTGCCTGAGATTATCATGCTTAGTTGCTTCTCCACATGAAAGGTCATTACATAAGGTGCGATGGTCGGATTCCGGGGTCCATTGACCAAACATAAAACTCTTTATGTGATACATGATGGCTTCAGAGAGTAGCATATAGTCAATCACACTATCCCCATTATGTCTTCTACATGTAAATCCATTGGTTCCACTCCACAAAGATACACCATTGGCAATGAGCATACCCGTGCTATTACACATGTGTAAAAGTAACTTTCCATAGTGATCCGGATCTTTCTCATCCATTGAAGTACGATCATACAAGTGAACTTCCTCCAACTCCCTTGAAATGTATGGCATATCAAATTGTTGAGTATCATGTTGCAATGTTTTTGTGCGAGCATTCATATCCCCAAATACAATAACATCACCTTCACCTTTGAAATAAGCAATGTCCTCTTCCAAATCAAAAAATGGTTGATCTCTATCCATGCAAGCATAAAAGGGAGAATCATGATGAGGAATGTAGGAACCGGCTACAAAAATGGGTGCTCTTTTTGGTGTCATAATTTTCAGCCATACATAACGTTTGTACTTGTCATCTTTCACAATTGATACAAAATCTTCCAATCCTTTCTTAACCATACATGCTAACCCTCCTTGTCCTCTTCGTTGCTTGAGATTCTTTGACCACATCAATGAATGTACATTGTAATCCTCCAAGCCGTTCATCCTTTGTGTATCATGCTCCCAAGTTTCAACAAGAAGTACAACATCGGATTTTCTTGTTAGTTCATCAATGCCAACCCCCGCATTCCATGGGTATCCATTACAATTCCAAAAGCATATTTTCAATTGTAACTCGGTCTCATAGGTCACGCATCCCTATTTGCTTGAGAGACTTGCCTCCTCCTTGGGCACATTTTCTTCATGAGAGATCTCCTTGTTTTTATTATTCTTTTCCTCATATGCCTTGCGACGCATATTTTGTTGCTTAATAGTGCGATCTTCACATACAAAACATTTTGTATCCCTCAAATAGATCCAACTATTATCAAGGATAATCTTTCGCTTGGTCTCATCCGGCATGGTGCATACAATTGGCCGTTCTCCCGAGCGAGGAGCTCCTTGCTTCCCCACTCTATGTGCTCCATAGACCATAACTCCAGACATGCCAAAGTGGGTTTTGAAGAAATCTTCAATAACAATGGCAAGAGAAGGAGGTCTCTAACTTATCTTCGGGAATTCCACGAATAACAATGTTCTTGGAACGTCGCTCCCGTTCCTTCAACTCCTCCACATCCACATTCTCAACATTCTTTGTTTGAACCATAGCTTGCATGAGTGAGGAATTAGAAACCACATTGCTACCAAATACATCAGCCCAAGACTTGTTTGTGCATATATTTTTCATGTCGTATACATCCCGGCTCATAGTGTCAAATTTCTCCTCTTTCAATACATGGTCATGCTCTACTTTGCTCATCCGCTCCTTCAAAGCATTCAAGTCCACAAGAGAACGTTTACATTCCTTGACTTCCTCTTCAAGTTGCATCAAACGTGTTGTTTGCATCTCAAGTGTCCTCTTGAGATTCTCATTCTCAACCACAAGTACCCTTAGTGTACCATTCTCCATTGCAAGTGCTCGTAAGTCTTCGCCTTGTTTGTTTACGGTCTCTTGCAATGATACCAAGTACGCCATGATCATGGTTTCCGATGTCGTTGGTTGGGTGGTTGTGTTGCTATCTCCACACTTAGGAGATTTTGGATCATTTTCCACAATGGTTGTGGACCTTGTTGAAGAAGAAGAACCCTTGCGAGTGCCGGAAGACATTGTATGTGTGACATTTATTGTGTTGTGTTCATACCAACTCCTCCTGCTTGCAGATACATAAAAAGACTATTGCACGTATATGGAAGGCTATGTGGAAATCTAGAGCTCTAAAGGTCAAAAATTAAGGAAGTCACGGTGCCTTTACAGACGGATAGAGAGTCATGTGGATGGAGAGGCCTCCTCCATGCTGAGTATATACTGCAGAGCTTTTTTGCACTAAAGCCATTCATGTCAAAGGTATGCATTTTGCACAACATTACTATGACATTGTGATAGTTTGGACAAAATGTGTCTCAGTTCCTTTTTGTTTTTGTTTTGTCTTTTGAAAAGTGCATTGGAGAAGTACACCGTAGAGTATTTACAACAATACCATGCCACCCAGCATCTTCTTGCGATTTCACATCTCGTGAGCATGGATGTAGAACAAACCCTATTGGATGAACACATTGTAGAGTTAGCGATGACTGCTGATGGACTGCAACAACAAATTCCATAAGGATATCTGAGAAAGGATATGAGCAATAGGAGGAAGGGACTTTTGAGAAGAGAAATGATGTAGAGGGAGAGTTTGACAAGGAGAAAAGTCCAAATGAGGGGAATCCCACACAAAATCAAGGTCACACAAATCGAGCGGGTGACAAAGAAATAAATGTTGAAACTCCCTCTAGGCTTGGAGGGTTTTAGAAGGAAGAAGTTTATGTAGAGGGAGGGGTTAAGAAAGAACGCTCTAACCCTGAAGCAGAGCATACCTTTGCCACACCTCCAGTTGTTGAACTTGAAAATCAAGAGTCATTTATGCCTGACACACTAGAAGAAAATCAAGAGTCATTTATGCCGGACAAACAAATCATAGCACATTAGAAGAAAATGCAGGTGCAATGGAGCCCTCAACACTAGAGACATTATAGTCTCAAACAACAAAAAAACAAGAGAAGAAGCTCGAGGATGTCAACACTGGATAAGACAACCTCGACGAAAGGCAAACCCAGTATGGACCTTTGCTAGACATTGACATGATTGTTCGGATAATAACCAATGTAAAAGAATATGAAAGTCAACCTATTGTCTAACTACTTATTTAATTTACAAAATGTTTGCAGAGACTAATTATTTTGGACGTCAATGGATTGCTATTGTTTCAAGAGCCGTATGATCCCCACGAAGAAGTTGTCAACTTGCGCACCTTTAGGATAGGTGGTCCCAGAGCCATTATACATCCAAGAACCAATAAATTTATACAATTTCTACTTCCAAGGTTTCGGGTTGCGATATGGTCCTCTATGCTACAAAGAAACCTCAATCCCCTTGTAAATATGGTTTGCATCGTAGCGGGAATCAAACATTTGCAATTTGATTTTTTGTATTCACATAAGGAGTGTGTTTACATTGAAGGCCACTGCCACCCTACCAGAACAAATGTATTGCTATTCTATAAATGTTTTTTTCAAATCCATGTCACATATGATGATATCAACACTTTGTTCATAGATGACACACCCCATAAGAGCTTGCTAAATCCATAGGGCACCACTCTTTTCTCACCCTCATTTGAAGTTCATGAGCATGACTTTTATCTAGAGAATATTTAGATCCCTTATCTCTAGAATTTGTATTTGAGCCCATTCACTGTTTCAAAATTTGTACTTACAAATACTCTCCAAAATGCTAGTTATCTGAATTAATATGATTCTTTGTACTTCTCAATGTGGTGCCATAAAAATGTGTGTGTGTGTGTGTCTATGAGAGAGAGAGAGAGAGAGAGAGAGAGAGAGAGAGAGAGAGAGAGAGATTATACATCAAACTCTTCATATGTTGTTCCAAATATACAATAATCACACTTCCAGCTAACAAAGGGGTAGAGGTAGTGAGACATACCTCATCTTACAATTGAAATAAAGATATAACCAAATTGTGAGAATCATCTCACAATCGAAACAAAGATTTAAATTGCAAGAAAGGTTGGATGGAAGTCATTAATATAGAGTCATTCAAGTTATATTGGCACAACTTGGACTCGGCCAATTAGCTCTCTACAGACAATCTCTTTTTCCCTTCGTTGCATTACTTTGCATCCACCAATTAAGAAATAGAACTGCGAGGGCTCGTTCTCTATGATCTTGTCCACGATGTTGTGCCGAAGTTGCAAAAGGTTGCATTGATCTCTTATTGTGACCACTGTCACAAGGTTGGGCTCTTTGTCCAATACCTCCACATCTATGACACCATTGTTCTTGAGGACTACCGACTCTTGATCAATAGGAATTAACTTAGAGTAGCCTACAACAATTTGAGAGCACTGGTATGAGAACAAGATGAGAAGGGATTGTGTGATGACCACCAAAGCTTCAAGTGCATCCCTTCAATGTATGTCGTCCACCTCTTTAACATACCACCCTCTATCAAGAAGCTTGTCATAGAAGCAAGCATCTAGAGATTTACATACCAGCATTGTCTTTGCAACATGTATGTGGCAGGTGTGAAATAGTTCCACAAATAAACTTATAGGACAAAAATTAGCAATATTTACCAATTTAGTGGCCACTAAATTTCATAGGGACCTCTGCACATCCCTAAACAACTTGCTTCTGAGAGCTTCACACATTGTGGTGTTCGGGACTCGCCAGTCAATACAGCTCCAATTGGTAGGGAGAGAGAGCTTAACCAGAGTACCTTTTGTATTTTTTTGGTTCAGCTGGTGGAAATTCTCTAGGAAGAAAATTTCCTCATCTACTCTTGCTAGTGTTTCCATCATATTGTAAAACACCAATGTCAACGTGGATTACAGAGATGAGACCTATAATACACTCCACTGGCTCCCATTCCTCATATGATGAAGGATAGACATCTGCAATTGCAACAACAAAATGTAATAAACCACCTAGTCTAACTACTGAAACGAATGAAGAACTTATGAGAACTTGATCTGTAGACCTCTGTTAATATTGTTCTACATCTTCAAGAAGAGAAATAAATTAAGAGAACAGTAAGGTCTAAAAGAAAGAATATCTAGATGGAAGGCTAGAACACACTTACACTTGTATCAAGGATGATAAGCCAATGAGACATCTCCGCCATTAGAAATCACATCGGAGTGATTATAGACATGCTGTACCAAAACCTTCTTAATAGATTTCTTGCCCACCTCCACTTTGAAATCCAGCACTTTTGGTCTCCATGCTGAACAAAATAGATTTTCTATTGAGGATCTGTTCCTCCTTCTTGGTTTCATAAGAACCCAAGAACCTTTGTATATTGTCTTTTGTTGCCATTGACTATCTATATTGATGGAGTTTGAGATAGTGATAGAGCTTATGGTTCTACTTGGTCTACTTGGGAGACTAATGGTGAGACTCGCTAGGGAGAGAGAACCACAACCCCTAGAGCTATTAGGGTGGGAAGAAGAAGAAGAAACCATGGCTCTTTCTGAGTGGTAGAAGAAAGCGTGAAATTGCTTCCAATGGAGGAAAATTCAGTTTTGAATGCTTGGTTAATGGAGCAAGAGCTTTTGGTGGCAGGAGTAAGATACATTATCATAGTTGTCTTTCAGTACCATAACTAGATTCAAAACTTGGGCCCACATATAGATACCTTAAACACCATAAAAATGAGGTTTTACCTCATGTTTCTTCTCTTTCTTTTTCATTTTTTGATTTATTTCTTCCTATTTGTACGTTATCTTGGCTTGTTGTTCATTGGATGCGCCTCCTTTTCTCTTTCCTCAAGAAGGCCCTCCAAATGACCTCCCAAATTCCCTAATGCCAATTTCCTATCAAGCTTGTGGGCAATTTCTATTGGTGATTCATTCTTTGAGTCAAATTGGTCACAATCCTTTGAGACACTACCAATTTGGATGTCATTCAGGTCTTCACCTTTTATGTCATCAGAGAGTATATGCAATCCACAACATAATTATTGATGCAATTTGAGGCGCTTCATCCCCCTCAAGTATTACCCAAGTTTCTCATCTATTTTCCCAAGTGTTTGTGGTTGTTGCTAGGTTTATCTAGTTGGCCTTGTTTGATCCAAACATTCTTGGCAAGACAACCATATAAGGTGAGCCCTTCCCCATGTTTGTCTTCTTCTTACAATTATAACCATACTATAGTGGGGTTGAGTGAATTGTGGTGTCAAATCGATTGTCAATTATATTTTTTCCCCTAGAGGATGTGTTTGACCATTTACAAGATCGGCTCAAATGAAAAATTCTTGGAGCTATAAGTAAACATGGTTTTTAGACTAGTCATGCAGCACCATTTTTTCCTCCCTCATGAAAGGACGTCCTAAAATTATCTCATATGACATAGGATTCTTAGAGAAATCCATAACAATGAATGTATGTCTAAACTTGTGTCCAAGGGCTTTGACATTGAGATATTTTAGCATTCCAATAGGTTTCACAATGGTCCCAACGGCCATTTTTTCCACTATTTTCGTGACTTTGAGGTGAGGCCTTCCCATAGACTCTCAAAAGTTTTTATTCACAATGTTGATCCCATCAGCACCATCAAGGATTTCCTTCATAGTTAATACTTTAATAGTGATTGGTAGGCTCGTATTAGATTCATCACCTTCAAAGTTTTGTCCCAACTTGTTAACATGCATTTCAATAATAGATATTTCATCTAGTTTGATTTGTGGATCCAAGCATTCCTCATTAGGAAAAGTTTGGACTCAAAAATGGGCCTTGTAAGAATTGTTGATGTGGCATAGCTTTCAAAAAGTGGGGATCGACAAATTTTTTTGCAAATAAGATCCAAACTTGTCAGAGGTTGGATATTTAGAATCTACTCTTCAAATGCTATCTATTGATATATAGCATGCATGTATCGGACATTGCCTTCATGTAGATCTAGAAAAAGGTGATTTTAGATTACCGTAATGGTAACAAAACCTGGCTGGTGATTTGAAAAAAAATGGCATAACATTCATAGAAGTCATCCAAACTTTTCGGACCTTGGCTCTTTAGAATCCATTTTTCATGAACTTTCCAATGATAGGTCATATCATGGGGTTCTAAGCAATATTTAGAGGGGTCTACCGGGTTGCTTTCTTTTGTACAACTTTGAAGATGTGGCACTCTTAAAAGGCCCAAAAATGAGTTCAAAATTTTCCTAATGCCTCAGTTGGAATTGCATTTGCCTATAAATTGTGACATTTCGAATTGTTGTTCTACATTGAGAAATATCTAAAGAGTGAGGAATAGCTCAAGATCTTCATACAATTTAGACATGATAATAGTTCTTACTTTAGAAGCCATGAAATCTGTTAATTTGGCAATATTCAATGGCATGTTTTGAGGTTCTATTTTGGACCTAAGTTTGGTGAAGATGGGATATCCACTTATTTGATGGGATCAAGTATTCCCTCACTAAACACTCGCTTAAGAAAATGTATATGCCAAGTTTGTGACGTGTTACAGTCACTTTCTTCCGAGATGATACTAGGTATGGCTAATGGTAATTTATGGTCTTTGTGAGATTTAAGTTGTGTGGAAAACACTATGTTCATAATCTTGACCTGCCCGGGTTCTAGCTTTGGTTTCCTTTGAGTCTCCTCTACTAGGATTCTTAAGTGCTTAACTCGGTCAATCTTTTATATAGGTTTTGGGTACTATTAGTATACCTACAATGACCACCTGTTAGTTTTTCCCACCATAATGTATGGGGCATAGTTTTAAGGCCCCCACATGAGGAGAAGCCAAAAGTGCACAAATATTTGGTGGATTCTAGCTCACACACTGATTAGGCCTTTTATTGTGATAGTGGATGGTAGAGATAAAATCATACGTGAGAAAAATAACTTGTCAAAAGTAAGAAATTCATGACTAATTGAGAAAAAACACTTGCTAAAATATTCATTTTTACCCAAATATCTTGGCTGGACGGTGTCCGAAAAGTGACAAAGATGGCCGAGCAGTGGCCAATGGCTCATGGTTGACATGCAATGGTTGATGATTGAGTTCTACTTGGACTTGTCTAGAAAAGGGCGGTGACACACATGGGTGCATGGTTGGTTGTCTCTCATGAGAGAGGGAATCCCATAGAGGCCCTTTTAGCTCTCTACAAGGAGTCCATCTCCATGAACCATTGTACATATCCATTGAAGGATAAAGAGCCCCTCATTATTTCACCTAATTGCTCTAGTTTTCTATATTGCCATCTAAACTCTACCTTAAGAGCATATGGGTGGATGATGCCATCATTTTATAATAGTGCTAATCTAATTTTTTAATTTTCCACTAATCTACTTTGCATCATATCTCTCTCTACTCTCCTTGCAACAAGATCCTATTTTGTCTTTCATTTCTTATAAGTAGCTCCCCATCTTATTTGTGGTTTCCTTGGGTTTTAGCCCTTGTGGCTCCTTCAAGAGGTTCTTTCATTTTATATTATCCTTGAGACACACGTTGAATTGTTTGGTTTCCTTATGTCCTCCTCTAGTGGTGTCCTTGCTTCACTTCCTCTCGTGGTGGTAATCCCCATTGGATCTTTCCTTCATGAGATGCTTGTCTCATTTCCATGTTCTCAATTGAATCTATATCATCCTTAGGATCCTTCAAATAAACAAGGTCATCACCAGTTCCTATGTTAGTTTTTGAGCTACGTTTTGAATTTGTAGCTTTTAGCAATCTCTTCCTTTGTGTTCTCTTCTTCCTTACTTGGGAAATTGATGCAACATATCTCTCCTCAATGACATAATTTTGATTTTGGAGCATTGGTCGTGTAAGTACATTTATTGGTACTATAGGTGTAGCTTGTGGTGTCCCATTGGTAATCTCAATTAAGTTCAATGGTGCAATCTTTGGTGTGTTTGGGTTATTGGGACATTGGGAAATCAAATGAACTATGCAAAAAAATTACACATAAGTATATGGCATTGTAGATGTGCTCCCTTGACTTCTTTGCACTACTGTAGCATTTATTTAAATTCTAAGAGGACACTCAGTTACACAATGTGGTCCACTACATGTGTAGCATTGAAAGGGCGGTCTCCTACTAGTAGTGATGTTTATGTCTTGGCCTCTTACTACAAGGGCATCCACTTGACATACATGCTTGACTTGTCCCCAAGGGTCTGTAGAGCACGCACGAAAGCGAATGGTGTAATATTTCATGATTCACACAATGAAAAGAACCCTTTCAATAGGTTATCATAAGCCTTACAATGGCATTTACAAGGTGTTCAAACGTGTCCGCCCAAGTTAGACTCACCCCAACAATCACCCCTTTACTCTCAACCACGAGTTTTTAATATACTCGTAAACCGTAAGTTTTAGGTTTTCTCACAACCTGGTGCTACAACCGAGCTACCATCATACGGGGTTTTTGGTTTACGCCCAAACCCTAGAGTTTTTGGTATACTCTAACTAACCGCGAGTTTAGGCTTTCCTGTTAACCTCATGAGTAGTGGTTTACAAGAAATGAGGCTTAAGGTCTTACCGCCGATCACATTCACGCGCCGGGGCAGTATCTAATCCCATATAACATAATGTCGTCATTAAAAGCATAAGAGGCTTTAGGGGTAACTCATCATACATCATGATTTTTTTAATTTTTCATCAATCATCATTGTCATACATTATTTTCGTATACATCATTCCTTCCTAATCAAAATCATAAACATCATCATCATGTGCTTGCCTTAGTGTGAACATACTCTTAAATGAAATAAGGTCATATTTGAAAGAACTTTATTCTGATTGAAAAATAAGAACCATCTACGGCCCGTTGACAGATCTGCCCATTGACGTCACTGATGACGCTTGTGCCCACTCCTAGCTCATCCCTCCTTGGGCACCACTCTACCGCTGGCCGCCGGTGGTGGCTGGCCGATGACCTGCTTGGGCAGCTGCACATCGGACCTCTGTGCACCCGGCTTCTCAAGGATACTGCAACCCGAGACTGGCCGCCTCTGGCTGTGTCCCTTTGGGTAGCTCTCTTGGGTTGAGCTCCCACCTAGCTCGACCAGTTCAGCCGCCTTGGACTGCTGCGCATTCAAGGCTCCTTCGGCTACTCCTCGCGTTCCTCTGTATTGAGGGTGAGGATTGGAGCTGGTTTATTACAGAGGTTCCGGTTGAGCATGTTGTGCTCCTGATTGCCCTCTACGCATCGGAGTAGACGCTGCAATATTATGGGCTGTGCCGCTTCTGTGCTCGGCTGCCCGTGCTCTCAGTCCTTGAGGCTACTGGATATTGCAATGCTCTAGGCTGATATGCTTTCTCTCTACTACGGCTTCAACAAGAGGGGAGCCTTCACCACTTAGAACGCGCCATGGGTATGGATTTAGGACTTTCCAAAAGCAGCATGCTCACTGTATTTGAGCCTTCCTCTCTTGCATTAGCATTGATATGCCAGGTCGGGGCCTTATCCCGCCTTGCAAAATATGCGGTTCTGTTTACAAGCAAGGCAAAGATCCTTTGATCAACCTTCTTGTTGTCGCCTTCTAAGGATAAGAACATCCGAATAGCTGCAGCCTTTCTTCTCAGCTCTTTCTCACCTCTTCTTCCTCTGCTCCAAGATCTCCTCGGGATGAAATAAAGCTCTGATACCACTTGTAGAGCACGCACTAAAGCAAATGGAATCACAAATGTACATGGAAATGGAGATATGCGTGTGCAGAGAAGAGAGAGTTAGAGAATAAGATTGCACAATTCATACAATGAAGAGAGACCTTTTATTAGCTTATCATAAGCCTTATAATGGCATTTACAAGGTGTTCAAACGTGTCCACCCAAGCTGGGCTCACCCCAACAGGGTCCTCCATGTGTAGTAATGGGGACACTCTTTTAGCATATTGCCTCCATAGGTAACACTAGAGTCTATGTCATCCTCACAGTCCAAATGAACACTAGATGGCTCATAACCGACTTGGTTTATAGAGGTAACTCTCGGATGTGGAGGTTGCAATCTATGTATATCAAGCTGCTAAAACAAAGAGATGGGAGCACCATAGGTCAACTTGGAAGGTGTAGGGAAAGGCAAAGATAGTCTATGAGTGGCAAAAGCAGAGAAATATATTGGCTAAGATCATAAAAAGCCTCGCAAAGAAGATACCATAGTAGCCACATTTCTCTGAGGCTACGGCTATCCATATTGTGTCACCCCAGTCTTTGGGGTCCTCCAAAAAAGTAGCATAACGAATATGTTAAAGAGATGCCATCACATGGACTAGAACATCGACAAGTCTGATTAGAGTTATGCTACTTTTTTGGGTCCTCCAAAAAAGTAGCATAACGAATATGTTGAAGAGATGCCATCACATGGACTAGAACAGTCTATGATAGCTGCAGTTTAGAGTCTGGCCGAGCAAATGCGACAAGTCTGATTAGAGTTGACCACGGTTGGAGCTACTAATCTGGTGCTAAAGTAGACTGTAGACCCAATAGAAGATCCATCACAGATCCAACCAATAGCTAGACAACAGAAGCGAGTGCAGCGGCACTGTGAAGAAAGTCACTCACAAGAAAAGTTTTCTAGCTTGAATCGCAATTTTGGTAAATGAGCATGATGAGACATACATTAGAGTCTATGGATGGATTTAGAAGCTCACAGCTGAGATAGGTGATACTCAAAGAACTTTACCAAAATCTATGAAGTACATCAAAAAGAAGAGAAAGGATTATATTGAGGCTAGAGCAGTAGATTTGGCTGCAATAAGGGATGACACGGTTCCAATTATTCAAGTAAACTACAAACTTAGAAAATAGTGCGAACCGTTGTGAGGAGTTATACTAGATTGTGGAGATGGTGTCAACATTATTGTAGAACATTTGAGGTAGAAGTTGGGGATTCAGAACCTCAAGTCAGCACCATTTAAGGTTTGAATAGAAGAGCATAGGATCATATAAGACTTATGGTCCAAATTGGCTACTTTCAGATGATAAGAAGGTTGAAGAATGGAATCTCTACATAGATGAGAAACCCAAAATGGTCAATATCAACAAATATTTGAAGTTGGATATTAAAGAGAATGCCAGTCCTTTATTTGAAAAATACACGGATGTATTTGCATGGAACACACTAATTATGAAGGATTCAATCCAGAAGTGTGTCAACATACAATACGACTGAAATTGGATGCCATACCAGTGGGATTGTAGAGTTATGAAATGAACCCCAACTATGTTAAGAAGGCCAAGGAGGATATCAACAATCTCCAAGATTGTTGGCCACGAGATGTATAGTTTTATGGATGGTTATAGCGGCTACTACAATCAACTGAAGATCACACCAAAAGATTGAGCCAAAACAACATTCATCACTAAATGGGGAGCATTCATGTACTTGGTCATGCCATTTGGAGTCTATAATGCTCTTGCAACTTTCCAGAGGTGTATGATGGAAATGGTCAATGAGTTCTCGTTGTTGGGGTATAAAGCCCAATGTGGTCGCCCAGGTAAGTGGGAGGGCCGCCAGGTATGTACACATATTCTTTTGTAAAAACCTAATAAGAACTCACTATGCTCTACACATTACAGTAGAACGAGTTCACCATATCGTCGTGCTCTTCTTCTCGCACTCTCTCTTGAGTCGCACTTCCACTCGTACTCCTTCAATTGGTATCAGAGCTCAGATCGAGGCTCGGGGTAGCACTGCAAGAGGCTAGAGTCACCAGCTCAGATTGGAGTGAAATTTGACAGGCATAGACACGGCCCCAAATCTTGTGGGAGAGCACGAAGGGCATGGTGTGCTCAGAATTTCATTCTGAGGTCATCTCGGCCACCATTCGGGTTCAACAAAGTTCTGCGCAGGCCATTTTCAACTACGTGGTCTCAGCGGGTGCAGATCCGACTCTACAAATTTGGAGTTTTCGGCCTACGACTGTCTACACATCGAAGGACGGCTCACAGTTCTTGGAGGCGTGTCACATACGACACGGGCGCATCTACACACAGACTGTAGGCGACATTCACTAGTTCATCAGGTAGCTTGTGTTTGTTGCTTGATATTCCAGATTTCATGCTGACATTGTAGGTACTTCCACATGGGATGTCACATGGGATGTATTGTAAGAGATGATGTATGTCTGTTGAGGGTTTGCTGGCTGTGAGTCACGCAGCAAACAACCGCCGCAGCGGTTATAGCATATAGTGGGAAATTTGTGGATGTATGACTTTGTCGGAAGTCTATGTACTATCAGATTTACTGCAGCCTTTGTTAAGGGTCGAGTGAGGTTTTATTGAGCTGGGGGATTCTCGAATGTTGAGATCCTTTTGGTGATACAGGTCTTGGAGCGATCCCTCGAGCACCCTTAGATAGGTAGCTAGGATGTATTGACTGTGAGTTACACAGTTCGGATTGCATCTTTGCTTTACTGCCGTTGAGGCATTGTCGTAGTCTATGCTTACAGGACAGTGCAGGACAGCGAGAGACAGTACAGGTGCAGGACAGGTTTACCCATAGCTTACAGTGTTAGAGAGATAGTGGTTTTTGAGTACACCAGAGCCATTTTACAAAGGAGACTCTGCCAAAATTTATGCAGAATCTGAAGCTTTCTTGGTTCATTTGACAGGTTGATATTGGTTCAGAGGTCAGTTTACAGGGGAAACTCTGCAGAATTTTTCCCAGAAAAGTAAACTACTGTGAAGCGTAGCTAGGGCTGGATCACAGGACACTGCTCTTTACAATATCAAGAAGTTGGATGGAACCAGTTTCCCATTGTGGAAGAAGAAGATTTGGCACGTGTTGGTACAAAAGAAGCAGATAAAACCTATAAAGCTCAAGGGGATAAAACCAGAAGATATGGACGAAGATGAATGGAGCGAAATGGATGAATTGGCACTTTCTACCATTATACTAACTTTGGCAAAAAGCTTTTACTTCAATGTAGCAGACGAGATGTCGGCTTATCAAGCATGGTTAAAGCTGAGTGATCTTTATGAGAAGCAGAGTGCAGCTTCACAGGTATACTAGATTAAGAAGCTTGTTGACTTGAAGATGAAAGAAGGGACACCTATGTCCAATCATCTGAATGAATTCAATACAATCTATAGGCTAGTTGCTAGCTCAAGGTGTCAAGTTTGATGAACCTGTTAGAGCTATGTTCCTGTTGATCACATTGCCGGAAAGTTGGGACACTTTTCGCACAGCTTGAGTAATTCTGCACCTCCAGATGGTTTGAACATAGCAAGTGTAAAAGGAAGTCTGCTTACTGAAGAAACCAATAGAAAGAAAATGGACAAAGGCAAAGGAACAGCCTTAGTTGTTAGGGGAAGGACCAAAGAAAAGTACAAAGGTGGAAAGAGGAATCAGTCTCGTAGCAAGTCCCGCAGTGCTAAAGGAAAGAGTGACATATAATGCTACCATTGTGGCAAGAAGGGTCACATGAAAAGAGACTGCAGAGAATGGAAAGCAGAAAAAGGCAAAGAGAAAGCAGAAGACCATGGTGAGAAGAACAAGTCCTCAGTGAAGATTCAAGAAATAAATGTGACAAACACTGTTGCAGAGGATGACAATCTAGTGTTAGGAGACATATACTTCTTGAAGAATACAATGGAATCAGCTCTTCTTACAGCATCTGATGGAAATGCACTAAATGACTGGATTATAGACTTAGGGGCATCACTTCATGTGTCTCCAAACAAGGAGTGGTTTACCTCTTATGTGACCACTAAAGATCATGTTCGGCTAGGCAATGGGCAGACATGTGAGATCTTAGGTGTTGGAGATGTTCAATTGAAGTTTCAGAATGGCTCTTCTTTCACGTTGAAGAATGTGAGACATGTTCCCGCAATTACAAAGAGCTTGATCAGCATAGATTTACTTGATGATGCTGGCTACGTCACCACTTTTGGACAGAACATGTGGAAGATATCCAAGGGTTCTATGACAGTAGCACATGGAGTAAAGTCTGGAGGACTTTACATGATTTATTATCAAATGTCTCTAAAAATGTAATCAATGTAACCGAGCAGCCTAACGTTTCTCTGTGGCATAGCTGGTTAGGACATATGTCCAAGAAGGGAATGCAAATCTTGTCTTGTTCTGGTTATTTGCCTGGCTTTTCATTTAATGATTTTGAATTCTGTGAACATTGTATGTATGGTAAGCAAACACAGCAGCCATATAAGCATAGAAGCAGTAGAAGAGATACACAGTTGGCACTTGTTCATAGTGATTTGTGTGGACATATGCCTAACCTATCTCTAGGGGGAGCTTCTTACTTTATGACACTTATAGATGATTACTTGAGGAAAGTATGGGTTTACTTTCTCAAGCTCAAGGATAAAGCGTTTAGTGTTTTCAAAACATTTGTGACACTTGTGGAGAATCAGAGTGGCAAGAAGTGTTAAGTATGGAGCCTGATTTACCCTTGTAATTTTCTGTGGTAAAAGCGCACATTTGTAAGGCCCCCATTATGAGAAGCCATCGTGCGTGAAGGAAAATCACTCATCGGAAACCAAAATTTTCACGGACAACTTTAAAGGCCTCGGGGGCGGAGGCCCCAGAGATTTTTTTTTTCGCCGGAATATTATGGCCGGACGGCGGCCGGAAAGTGGTCGGAAAACAACCGGTCGGTTGGCCGGTGGCCGGTAGTCAATGGCCGATGGCCGGTGGTCGGAAGTCAATGGCCGGTGGCCGGTGGCCGAATTCAATGGCCGGTGGCCGAATTCAAAAGCGGACTTGTCTTCTCTAGGGCGGCCACACATGGGCGGATTGGAGGGTCCGATTTGGACTTATTCGCACAAGGGCGGCTACACATGGCTGTCTCTCATAAGAGAGGGCAGCCCTTTTGGCCTATAAAAGGAGGCCATTTCTACACACATTTCATAGTGTGAAGTTGATGCAACAAGGTGAGTGTGAGGTGGTGAGAGTGAAGCAAGGCGGGAGCTCCATTAAGGGTATAATCCCTTTGTAAACTACTTCTTGTTTTGAAGTACTAAAGCCATTGAGTGGCTGATTTCCCGTGGACGTAGCCCACATTGGGTGAACCACGTATATCGTGTGTACTCTCTCTCTCTCTCTCTACTCTATAATCTCGTGTATATAAATCTGTCTCTCTCCATTATGTAATCTACTCAATTATCTATTTAGCTACGTCTTATTTCCTTACAACTGGTATTAGAGCAAGGTTCGTAGCTAAATTATCTCAAGGAAAGGATTCCTTGAATTGAGTGGGAGTTATGGCGGAGGAAGGGAAGCTCAAGATTGAGAAGTTCAACGGCAAAAACTACCAACATTGGAAGATGCAGATTGAAGACTATCTCTACCAGAAGGACCTCTATTTGCCACTAGGCGGTCTTGCGAAGAAGCCCGCAACAATGGTAGATGAAGCATGGATTGTCCTTGATCGAAAGGCACTGGGAACAATCCGGTTAAGCTTGGCGTCAACGGTGGCCTTCAATGTTTCGGAGATGAAGACCACGGAGGACTTGATGAAGTCACTTGACGACTTCTACAAGAAACCATCGGCATCCAATAAGGTATTTCTTATGAAGCGCTTGTTCAATCTAAAGATGGCAGAGAATGGTTCAGTTGCAGAACACCTAAATGACTTTAACACAAACATAAGTCAACTTCGATCAGTGAAAATCAATTTCGATGACGAAGTGCGAGCTCTCCTTATACTATCATCTCTACCGGATAGTTGGGACAGCCTTGTGATGGCTGTAAGTAATTCTATCTCTGGCACAAATACTCTTAAGTTTGATGATGTTGTGGGTGTTCTCCTAAGCGAGGAAATGCGAAGGAGAAGCACAAGAGAATCATCAAGTGCTGCACTATCAATGGAAACAAGAGGAATGCTTAAGGAGAGGTTCAAAAACCAAAAGGGTCGTGATCGCTCAAGGCGGAGAAAGTCACGCACAAAGTCAGTTCTTGAATGTTGGAACTGCGGCAAGAAGGGCCACGTCAAGAAGGATTGCTGGTCCAAGAAGAAGAAGGAGACAGAGTCTCAAGACAACAAGCCAACATCGGAGGCCAATGTGGCAGGTAAAGTAGAGCAAGATGCTCTAATTCTCTCATTAGACAATGTGTCTAATTCCTGGATAGTAGATTCCGGGGTTTCATTCCATGCGACACCACACAAGAAACATTTCCAAGACTACACCAAAGGTAATTTTGGGTATGTGTACTTGGGAGATGATGAAGCTTGTGAGATTGTTGGCAAAGGTACAGTTTCTGTCAAAACTGCTAACGGAAATGAATGGAAGCTTAAAGATGTTAGGCATGTTCCTTCTCTTCGCAAAAAATTGATCTCTACATGACAATTGGACGATGAAGGTCACAACATTGCATTCGGAAACAAACGGTGGAAGATCTCAAAGGGATCTTTGGTGGTTGCCAAGGGTGAAAAAGTCGGTACACTTTACTTGTGTACTATTAGCACGCAACCTTCAGCTTGTGCAGCAACTACAGAAGTTGACAGTGTGGTGTGGCACTACCGACTTGGGCATATGAGTACCAAAGGAATGCAAATCCTTCAAACAAAGAAGCTTCTACCAGGTTTGAAAGAAGTGGACTTAGAGTTCTGTGAAGATTGTGTTTATGGTAAACAAAAGAGGGTAAAATTTCAAAAATCAGGAAATGAAAGAAAAAATAAAAAACTTGAGTTGGTTCATTCTGATGTTTGGGGTCCTGCAAGTACACCATCACTTGGTGGCTCATTGTACTATGTAACATTCATAGACGATGCGACTAGAAAAACATGGGTTTATGTCATGAAGAATAAATCCGATGCATTTTCCATATTTCAAAGGTGGAAAGCCTTTGTGGAGAATGAAACAGGTACCAAGGTTAAATGCCTCAGATCCGACAATGGAGGCGAATATTGCAGCCAAGCTTTTGTGCTAGCAATGGCATTCGGAGGGAAAGGACAACCCCAAGGACACCTCAACAAAATGGGATTTCGGAAAGGATGAACAGAAAAATCATGGAACGAGCACGAAGCATGCGGCTACATGCAGGCCTATCGCTTGAGCTTTGGGCGGAAGCTGTAAGTACGTCTGTGTACTTAATCAATCGGTCACCCTCAACAGCATTGGATGGGGGAGTTCCAGAAGAGGCATGGACAGGTAAACCGGTGAATTATGCATTTCTCAAAGTGTTTGGGTGTGAGGCTTTCATGCACATAGATAGAAGCCTAAGATCAAAGTTAGATGCAAAGTCCAAAAAGTGTTTCTTCATTGGCTATGGAGAAGGAGACTTTGGGTATCGCCTATGGAATCTTGAAGATGGTAAAATCTTAAGAAGTAGGGATCTAATTTTTAACGAACTAAATATGTACAAAGATTACTTGGAAAGAAAACAAACAAAAGAAACAGGTGATGAGTACATGGAGCTTGAGGACGGTGAAGACTTAAGGACTGCAAACGGTGACAATGTGCAACAACGTCAACCAAATGAGGAGCCTCAACCTATTCCCCGAAGATCTACAAGAGCAATTAGACCTCCAGAAAGGTTTGTTCCTTCCTTCAACCATCTCTTGATCTCAGATTCTAGAGAGCCGAAATCATATGAAGAAGCTATGCAACATGAATCCAAAGAAGAATGGATGAAGAGCATGCAAGTGGAGATGGACTCACTACATCGCAACCAAACATGGGAGTTGGTTGAGTTGCCTAAAGGTAAGCGAGCACTTCAAAACAAATGGGTGTACAAGCTAAAGGAAGAAGAAGGTGGGAAGAAAAGGTACAAGTCTAGGCTTGTGGTAAAAGGTTTTTCTCAAAAGAAAGGTATTGACTTCAATGAAATATTTTCTCCTGTTGTAAAAATGAACTCAATTAGGCTTGTCTTAAGCCTTGTGGCTGCTCATGATCTAAATCTCGAGCAAATGGATGTAAATACGGTATTCCGTCACGGTGACTTAGAGGAGGAAATCTACATGCTTCAACCAAAGGGGTATGAAGTAAAAGGTAAGGAGAAAATGGTTTGAATATTAAAGAAGAGCTTGTATGGTTTAAAGCAATCATCAAGACAATGGTACTTGAAGTTTGATTGATGGATGTTGGATCATGGATTCACAAGATGCAACTCGGATCATTGCGTCTACACGGAGAATTTGGGAGATGGGAAATTCATCATCCTAATGTTGTATGTTGATGACATGTTGATTGCAAGTGCTAACATGCAGGACATCAAAGACCTAAAAGAGGAGCTGTCCAAATCTTTTTCAATGAAAGATTTAGGTGCTGCAAAGAGGATACTTGGTATGAAAATATCAAGGGACAGGACGAACAAGACAATAAAGCTATCTCAAGAAGATTACATCAAGAAGGTACTAGAAAGGTTTGCAATGCAAAATGCAAAACCAGTTTCTACACCTTTGGCTGGTCATTTTAAACTAACGAAGGATATGTGTCCAAAGACACAAGAGGAGATAGCCTATATGTCTAAAGTTCCATATGCTGCAGCGGTAGGTTCTCTAATGTATGCTATGGTCTGGACAAGGCCAGACATTGCACATGCAGTGGGAGTTGTGAGTAGGTTCATGGACAACCCAGGTAAAGAGCATTGGCAAGCTGTGAAGTGGATACTTAGGTATCTAAAAGGGACAACAACAAATGCTTTGTATTTTGGAGGAACTGATATTTTTCTACAAGGGTATGCTGATGCAGATATGGCAGGCGACAAAGATACTCGAAGGAGCACTACTGGCTATGTGTTCACGGTTGGAGGCACAGCAGTAAGTTGGGCTTCAAAGCTGCAGAAAGTGGTTTCACTTTCTACCACGGAAGCAGAGTATGTAGCAATGATGGAGGCAAGCAAAGAAATTATGTGGCTTCACAGATTCTTAGAAGAGCTTGGATTCAAACAAGACAATTGTGTCTTGTACAGTGATAGCCAAAGCGCTATCCATCTTGCGAAGAACTCAGCCTTTCATTCAAGGACAAAGCACATTGAGGTGAGATATCACTTTATACGCACTCTTTTGGAAGAGGGACAACTAAAGCTAGGAAAGGTGCATACAAGTGAAAATCCTGCAGACATGTTTACAAAGGTGGTCAACAAGGAGAAGTTGAGCTTTTGCTCATCTTCAATCGGCATTCAAGGATAAGAAGCCAGAATGGAAAGCAGTCACAAGTTTGGTTTGGAGATCAGTCTCCAAGTGGGAGATTGTTAAGTATGGAGCCTGATTTACCCTTGTAATTTTCTGTATTGGAAGAGTGTCCTATATACTACATGGAAGATTGTTGGGGGCAAGTCAAGCCGGTTTATCAAGCTGATGCTCTTGCATCCAGAGGTCAAAATATCAACACCCAGGCTAGGAGGCCACCTCTTCAATGCTACGAGTGTGGTGGACCACATCGGGCAGCGGAGTGCCCTATTAGGCTGCAAAAGAATGCTGCACAGATGCAAATGAATCAAGGGAGCACGTCTGCAATGCCAATTCTCACATGTAATCATTGTGGCATAGATCACTTGATTGCCCAATGCCCCTATAACCCAAATGCGCCTAAAATCACACCCCTAAATTTGGTTGAAATTGCTAGTGTGACATTGCCAATACCACCCGTCGCACCCGCTTATGCGATTACACGGTCCATGCTTCAAGGGCCAGGCCATATCCTCGAAGAGAGAGTTACCGCGTCAGTTATCCAAGCAAAGAAAAAGAAGACACGAAGGAAGAGGTCGCAGAATACGGAAAATTCAAAGCCAAGTTCCAAAACAAACGTAGGAACAGGAGATGACCCCGTGTATATGAATGACCTCGAGGATGATTTAGATTCAATCAAGAAAATGGAGACTAGAACCAATACCACAAAGGGAGAGACCGACAAAGAAAACCGTAACATGGAACCAAATGAAAACCGAATAAGAGAAAACCATAAAGAGCCTCTGAAAACACCACAAGTGTTTCCAAATCCAATCCAAGACCCCCAAGATAAACCGCAAGGGCAAAAAGGGAAGAATCGTAAAAAGAAGATTGGGACGTACCCAAACCCAGTAGACGAGATTGAGCAGGTGAAACATCTAAGAGGTTTAGTGGAGGAGACTCAAAGGAAACTAGAACCAGAACCCATGCATGTCAAAATTCATGACACAGTGTTTCCCACGCAAGTTCATCCACCCCACATGAACCATAGACCGTTAGTCATACCTAGTATCATCCAAGAAGGGAGTGAGGACGGGACATCACAAAGTGAGCATACACCTTTCTTGTTGGAAAGGATGTTTAACGAAGGAATACCTGATCCCATTGATGAATATGAGATTCCATCCTCACCAGTTCCTAGTCAAGGACCTACACCCTGCAAAATGCCAATGAATGTTGCCAAACTAGTGGACTTCATGTCTTCTGAGGTCCGAACCACAATCATAGCAAAGCTGTATGGAGATCCTGAGTTATTCTTTGCACTTCGAGCATTCCTTAACGGAGAGCTACAAACGGGATTACCGCAGTTTGCGCAAACAAATAGGCATGACTCGATTATGATTGATGAGGAAAATCATGTGTAATCACTTGACTTAGATGGACACGAGTTTGTGATCGAGGTACCCATTAACGAATTAGGGCAGTATTTTGAAGGCGACGAGTCTAATGCGACCCTACCCATCACTACCAAGGGATTAACTATAAAGGGAATTCTTGATGGTGGTGCGGGAGTTAGCATCGTTTAGGGTTATTGTTGGGAATCCATGGGAAAACCCCGCCTGAGTGTTACTAACATTGTGGTAAAGATGGCAAATGGTACCATAGCCAAACCTATGGGGATGCTCAAGGATCTTAAGATCAAAGTTCTAGGACACAAGGTACGACATACGTTCATTGTAATGGATTTCTCTAAACACCTTATGTCATATGAAATGATTTTAGGATGACCATTCATGAGGGAAGCACAAATGGTTCATGATTGGTCTAAAAATCATGTCTATTTGCAATTCCAAGACTCTGTCCTTAGAGTGGATTTGGTGACTGGTAAGGTACACCCCTTAGGGAGTAAAACCATTATTGATCATCACTCTGACACCACAGTTCACTCGGCCCCACTACAATATTGTTACACTTGTAAGAAGGATACATACATTGGCCAAGATTCTCCTTACATGGATGTGTTACCGGGTATGGCGGAATCAGACAACGTGGACTGGGTACACCTAGCTGCAACCATAGATACCTGGGGAAATAGAGGAACCACTTGGGTCACACCAGAGGGGGAAGAGGTACCACAAATTGCACCTCTGAACATGATAAGTGCCATACATGCATCTTCTAAGGGCAAGGAAATTGTAGACCAATCTGAAAGTGACACCGATAGCTCAATAGAAGACTTTGACCAACACGACTCAGACACGGACTCCCAGACTAAAACGGATTCTGAATCTCATGAATTAGAGAGTGGAGCAAGTTGAGAGTCAAAACATTCGGAAGGACAGAGCACATCAACCGATGATAGCTCCTCCGAGAGTGAAGAGGACACCAACGAGGACTCCTTTAGTGAGCCAGATCTAAATGCAAATCAAAAGCAGGTCTCAAATAAGAAAACGAAAAACTTTAAGAGGCGTCGATATCGAGCCAATGTACGTGCTAGGATAAAAAAGAAGAGATCCTCAGCAGAATGGCTCAATTATATAGGAGCATGTGATGCTCATCGAAAATTGGTAGACGATTGGGGTGAATATCTCCAAAATGTTATGTGGTGTAGACCACGACCCCATGACATAGCCCAATTAGAGATCATAGACAAGCCAAAGTTGAGCCGCACTGCAAGGAGGCGTCAAAACCAAGAGTTAGCTCGACAACACAAGAAAGCAGAAATAGAAGCACAGACCAAAGCACAACCAGAATCCACAGACTTGCATCCTGAACCAGAACATTTCAAATCTTACACCACAGGGGAAGCAAAGGTTGTGTACACAAAAGCCCAAAGAATACCTATCGATGGGAATAATGGAATCTATGATGGTCCGGCAATAGTTAAAGAAATAGAATTAGCCGACCCCGGTGAAGAATCAAAACCTATTTTTATTGCCCAAGACCTCACAGAAGTTGAAGAGGCGGTCCTCAAAGAGCTTCTCAAGGAATTCAAGGACATATTCGCTTGGACATACCATGATATGAAAGGTGTTCCACCTTCTGTGGTCCAACATACAATCCCTATGATTAGCACTGCGAAGCCCGTACAACAAAAACCCTACCCGATGAATCCTAAGTACGCAAAGATCATTCAAGAAGAACTAGAAAAGCTTATCAAATGTGGGTTCATATATCCTATTGAACACTCTGAATGGGTGTCTCCAATAGTTATCGTGCCAAAAAAGAATGGGAAACTCAGGGTGTGCGTGGACCTCAAAAAAGTTAACGCAGCTACTAGAAGAGACCATTACCCCCTACCATATTCCGAACATGTACTCGAAAGAGTTGCAGGCAAGGAAGCTTATAGATTTCTAGATGGGTACTCAGGCTACAACCAAATCACGATAGCGCTAGAGCACCAAGCTAAAACTGCCTTCATCACAGAGTTTGGCGTGTTTGCATTTCGTGTGATGTCTTTTGGCTTAACAAATGCCCCTTCTACATTCCAACGATTAATAAACACTGCTTTTAAAGAATATTTGAGGGAGTTTTGTGAAGCTTTTTTAGACGACCTTTGTGTTTACTCTTCTTGGAAAGAACATCTGTCATGTTTGCGGAAGGTGTTTGAAAAGTGTAGGTTATATCGTATCTCATTGAACCCGTTCAAATGCCAATTTTGGGTCAAGCATGGAGTTATTTTAGGGCATATAGTATCTAAGAATGGTATCTCAACCGATGAGAGCAAAATTAAAGTGATTCTAGAGTTACCACCACCAACCAATTACAAGGGAGTTCAAAGGTTCATGGGACACGTGGGTTATTATCGATGGTTTATTTTATTTTTCGCTGAGATAGCACGTCCTTTGTACAAGCTTCACATTGAATTTAAATGGACTGAAGAGTGTGACCAGGCCTATGAACAATTGAAGAAAACACTAGCAAGTGCTCCGATTTTAAGGACACCTAACTGGCATGTCATTTTCCATGTGCATATTGATGCATCAAACTTTGCTATTGGGTGTGTTCTCACTCAACCAGGACAACATAAATTGGACTATCCCATTAGCTTTGCAAGCCGTCAATTGAACGATGCTGAAAGGAACTACACCACTACAGAGCGAGAAGGTTTAGCAATGGTTTATGCAGTAAAGAAATTTCGCTACTACCTTCTGGCAAACAAGATTGTATTTTATGTGGATCATCAAGCGTTACTGTATCTGGTAAACAAGCCATGCTCCACAGGAAGAATCATACGATGGTTGTTAATTCTTCTGGAGTTTGATTTCACGATTGTAGTGAGACCCGGTAAAAGGCACGTCATGGCTGATCATTTGTCTCGCATACCCAATGGTGAAGCCCCTACAGGAGTTGATGATGAATTACCCGATACTTCCCTATTCATAGTTGAGACTATGCCTGAATGGAGTGAGAACATTGTTAACTTTTTAGTTAATGGTTTTCCACACAAGGAACTTCGTAAGGATATCGCTCGAAGGCTAGTAAAAGAATGTGAACCCTATTGTTTGATTGCCGGAACTCTGTATAGACTAGGCAAGGACAATATTCTTAGGCGTTGTGCCCGCGAGGATGAATATTTGTATATCTTGCAAGAAACACATATGGGCATAGCAGGAGGACATTTTTTAGGAGACCTGACAGCTAGAAAGGTGCTGCAATCAGGCTATTGGTGGCCAACTTTATTTAAGGATGCATCACTTTTTACAAAAGGGTGTGATGAGTGCCAACGTTACAAGACCACACAGCGCAAAGACAGAATTCCCTTACATCCTATTAAAGTAACCCAACCATTTGAAAAATGGGGCTTAGACTTTGTAGGTCGAATTAGTCCCGTAGCTCGCAACACTCAATCTCGATATATTCTAGTTGCTACGGACTATGTTACAAAGTGGGCTGAAGCTAAGGCTTCACAAAAAGCTGACGCGAGGACAACAGCTAAGTTTCTTTTTGAGAACATTATCACAAGATTTGGTTGCCCTTTTGAAATTGTTAGTGATAATGGTACCCATTTTATAAATGAGGTAATAATAGAGCTTACCACGACCTTTATGATATCCCACCATAAGTCTACACCTTATTACCCGCAAGCTAATGGACAAGCCGAGAGCACCAACAAGACTCTAATCTCTATTTTAACCAAGACGGTAGAAGCTCATTGCACTGATTGGGATTTGAAGTTGACATCTGCTCTATGGGCTTATCGTACTGCTTATAAAGTGTCTATTAAATGTACGCCATTCAAAATGGTATACGGCCAAGAAGCGGTTATGCCTTGGGAGTTTGTCATTCCTAGTCTTAGGGTAGCTTCTCAAGAAGGATGGAATGGTAACCCCTTAACCGAGCGTTTGTATATCTTAGAAAAACTAGACGAAGAGAGACAGTTGGCTGTGCAAAATGCTCTTGTGGAAAAGGATAGGAGAAAGAAGTGGTTTGATTGCCATGTGAAGGACAAGGACATCAAAGTTGGTGATAAAGTCCTTATGTATGGAGTACGTAAAGAGAAGAAAAAGTTGAAATATGCTGGTAAAGGACCATATAGAGTATGTGAAATTACCCCACAAGGTACCCTTCGTGTGGAAACTCTTGATGGAGTTGAAACCATTGGATTCCTCAATGGGAGTAAATTCAAAAGATATTATGATCCTTTAATCCAAGAAGAACTACGGGCCATTCATCAAAAGAAGGCTGCCAAAGCACAAACAGAGTTAAAGAAGATACAAGCTCAAGCTGAGGCTAAGGAGCGACAACAACGTATAAGAAAAAACCGAGAGGCTAACCTTGGAGTCACAAATGCATTCCACGTGGAAATCGAAAAGGATTGGTTGGACTCTGACACACCTCTACGATACCCTATTGAGTTAAATAGTGCCTATGGAAAAGTGCTATATAACGCCTTATTGGACACGGGTGCTAAATATAATCTGCTATCCTATGGGGTGTGGTGTCAGTTAAGGAATCCACCTCTATCTGAGAGTATTATCCAAGTCAAGGGTGTCAACAAGAAAAAAACTACGGTTTTTGGAATCTGGCACACTTCTGTCAGTTATGACAATGGAATTGTAGCTCAAGACTTTTTGTTCATGCCTACTGGAACTATGCAGGGTAATATAAACCTAGGACGCACGTGGATGATAGCCACCAAATGCACTATTGATTGGGGGACTGGGGGTGTCACAATGCAAAAACCAACTCTTATCCCTACCACTCAAGCCATAGTCCCTGAGATATTGCCTAAGGAAATAAAACCCAAGACATTGCATGTCCAGGAGGTTGAACCATACGTCCCCATAGCCCAACTCTCTAGATCTTCAACTGATGTAGTTGAAAGAAAGCTTGAGAAACACAAGAACCATCCTAATATAACAAAGAAAGCATACAAGTGGGTTCCTACAGCTTCTTTAGTAACCATGGCTGATGCTAAAAAATGGAAGCCTCATAACAAACGTCCCACTCGCTCCAAGAAATGTAAGAAAATGTGGCGCTGGATTCCTAAACGACTATTAAAAGCCCAAGGATACTATAAAGGAAATGATCAAATCTGGATGCCCAAACGTAAATTGTACTCTTACCTGTCACCTGGCCCATGTAAACCCAATCTTGTGGCTCCAAAACAAATTGAAAATCGTGGAAAGGAAAAAATCACAGAATGCGACACACCTGCTCCATAGCTAGTTTGGGTACCAAAGAAAGAACGATTTGTTCCACTTAGCTCAGGAACAGGACAAGCAAATGAAGCTTCTTTCTCTTCATGTAGTTCCTATATGGAAATAGAATCTTCGACACAACCTCCACCTACCATTGTACATATCCATACAAGCAAGAAAGAGTTTGCACCTCCCGTTGTAGATTCACCACCTCCAACAATGTTGCAAATAAAATCATGGGAGAGTACCTTACCACCCTTGCAACTAGATGAAACACATAGGGTGATCGAAAACTATTGGTTAAAGCCTTTACCCATAACAACTTGGAACAATTGGTTTCAAAAGGTGACGACATCATTCCAAAAAGTATGATCTACCCAAGGAAGGGGGGAGTGTTTGCTGACATCCATCATTCACTTGCTTCCCTCTCAACCTTCCTCCCTGACCTCTCAATCTCCAATCTTAGGGAATGTATATATAAAGCCTTATACTCACAAAAACAAGATAAAAAAGTAAAAGAGCAAGAGCCATAACACAAAATAATAAAAACAAATTATGCACAAGAACACGACCCTTGTAATATTTGCACTCTAACCATCATCTATTTGCATGTACGGATATGGCTAGTACGCTAGAGTCATCCACTCCTGCTTTGGGTGAGAGGTACCCTCGTTACTTTTCACAAATGTTTCACATGGTCTTTCCAGTGCTTGCATGTGAATGGGATTCGATAGGTATGCTAGCATGTGAGAGGAATTTTGAGGAGTTAGAATGGATGATACGTCTCTTGACCACGTCTGATCCATACTTAGTAGAGAGCGTTTCTCCCATTGCACAAGCCTACCCTTTTGACCAAGATGACTATAGGCGTCTAGTGACCTTCTTAGTAAACATGGGCACCTATGATGAAGAAGAAAATTTACATGACTACACGGATGGCACATATGGTCTCATGGATGATGACTTTGTTTATCTCGACGACGAGGATAGGGGTTTAGCCTTAGGGTTTCCCCCCAACCTCTACAATATCCTATTCCCTTGACTCTTTAGGGGGAGTGCAAATAATTAGGTTAGGATTCCTTATGTTTTTTGTTTTGTTCAATAAGTGTTGGTACCTTTTCCCACTAATGTGCCTCCTGGAGGTATTCCTTTTGTTTCCTAGTGTGTACAGGAGCGTGTTGCTATTGATAGGATTTGGACCTTCATGGAACCTTTTTCTCGTTCACACTTCAAATCAAGCGCGATCATCAACACATACAGGTGTTTTATGTCCATTAGCATTGCCCTTAGCTTTTTGCATCCATGTTTGTCTGCTTTGATTGTGATTGGTAGCATAATATTCAGCGCATTTGCTTAGTATCAAACATTTAATTCAATGTAATGTTTTGTCATAATCACTTGTCTAGGTTTAAAAATCAAGCAGTCCGACTAAGCTAGTTTGACCAAGCTAGGTATTAGAAATCTTCTCTGAATACCATGGGGAATGCCTTCCTAATAAGCAATGGCTACTTAGGTTCTTAATCCGATTTAAGCAGCATTGTATGAAATGTACTAGGGCTTTCTAGTGGGCTTAACCCTATTGCCCTTTAGCTTAAGTATTATAAAGGGAGTTTACTAATGTGATGAGCCTGGGGAGGGTAACATTGTTATATGACCGCCCAAAGTTACAAAATTAAAATGATGAAAATGAACAAACAAAAAATCAAAGTGCCACAATGTAAAATTTTAAGCTGGAAGAGAAATCCCTGCTTAAATTGGTACTTCATTCACATGTATCGCCTATGGTACTAGAGCCCTAGAGGTTCCCAGTGTGGGCGCGTTTCCTTGAAAAGCAAAAAACCCAAGGCATACAAAATAAGCACACACATCAAAATTGAATCAATGTGAAAATACTTTGGGGGGTCAAAGAAAAGGTAATCAGTCAGGCGATGATTTCATGAGAAATTCCTTTTATCGTAGCTTAACTACAACGTCTTCTAGGTATAGCCTCTCGTCAGCCCTCGAACATCAAATACTTGGCTCTCGCGATTAAACAACTTAATTGATCAGAAAAAATTGAGAAGTTACCCATGGTATTAATAGTCGAGCTCTAGTGCCTTTTGACCGTTAAATTAGCAACCCCGGACTTGTTTAATTTTTTACCTTTACATCTGTTTATGCATTTGATTATCTTGCAATTTAATGTTTATTGCTGACAAATTGTCTAAAATTCTGTTACCAATCAATTTGTCTGTCTAAAATTGCATATGATTTGTAATTGTATATGAGAATGCAATTACTGTGGCAATGTTGTTTGATTTTGCAGTGATTGAAGAAGGGTATGCACATCCATGTCGACTGCTCTTCCATCTCGACGACAAGCTTCAACTGGATAGCTTCCGAGGACGAAATCTACATCAGGAAGGGGGGCATGTTAACCCTCACGGCACACGGACACCCTATGATCTATAAACGTTGTATTGTTTAGAGTCAGGTACCGGGCTTGTTGGACCAATAGAAACAGGGTAAGGGTGATCGCCGATGACAGGCGCACTCTAACTGGAATATTCAAGGAGTTAGTTGGCTAAGTATGGGCGCCCAAGTGTGAATGGGGTGAGCTCATATAAAAGCCACTAAACCTAATTTTTACTCATTCTCTCATTGTGCAATAGAAGCCGCTCTTGCTCCATCTCCACCTTCTCCTTCACCATCTCCTTGTGTGTGTGTGTGTGTGTACGTGTGTGTGTGTGTGTGTGTGTGTGTGTGTGTGTGTGTGAGAGAGAGAGAGAGAGAGAGAGAGAGAGAGAGAGAGAGAGAGAGAGAGAGAGTGAGAGTGTGTGTGTGATCGAGCATTGCGGCGGCATGACGGCGGAGAGGCAGTTGAGCGCGGCGTAGCGGCGTCTCCCTCTTCTTCGCGGCGCGGGAATCCTTCATTCGCAACTACGCAGGAAGGTGAGTGACACACCATTCTTCCTTGTGAGCTTTTCTGTTGTATGACTGTGTGCTAGGAGCCTTTGTGGCTCGCACACGGCGCGTAGCAAGTCCCTAGCCTTGACACTCCCACTTAACACTAGAATGGTAACCTAACAGGACATAAAAGTGTCCGTTCAAGGTTTTGGGAAAAATTTCCAAAACCATAGTAGATCCACTCATTTTGAAAAATCCTTTCATGAGCTTATAGTTCAATAACTACTACATATGGAAACAATGAGAAACTTGTAATGTTTCTCATCACTTGGTCACTACAAGCCTCCAAAGTTGATGGACGAGTGCATTTTGCCCAAATAAGCAATTTCTTACGGTTGATTGCATATAAATAAGAGTGGGGATTTTTGTAGGACATGAGATAAAATGCCCCGTTAACTTCAATGGGTTGGTGACCAAAAAATATGGTTGCTTTTACCTCACTAAATTTTTTTTGGGTAAAACAATAGGTACAAAAAAGTTGCATTTTTGCCATTTTGCGGACCCATCATCAAAGTTTCTATAGTCACACTCAATATAGATACTATATACATGTTTTCTTGGTTCCCTTTGGGTCTTTGGATTCAAAAGGAGCCATGAGCATGTCAAAAGAATAATGGATCTCTTAGAATTGGAACCTTGGGGGCAATGATAAAGTGCTAAATACAGCAAATATGAAAAAACTGGGTTTAGCATTATGACCTCTAGAAACCCATAAAAACTACTCAATATCTAGCCAAGTTTGTAGTCTATGATTAGATATGGTTACTACCTACAAAATACACGCAATTGGCCTAAGAAACTAGCAAACTAGCAATATTGAGATAGTTATACTTGCTACTCTAAAATGTATCGTATTCTTCAACAATCAAAAAACTCAACCATCATCATACACTATGCTAGATAGCATATTACGTCCCCCAAAACTCAAGGAAGATTAGCTTTATGTTATACATTACACTTACACAATCAAAATTGAATTTGGATATCAAGAAAGCCACCAAAAAAATCATAAAGGTGCTAATTTTTGCCAAAAAAAAGGATTATGCAATTCTTGTAAATTGGTCATAACTTTCAATTTTAACACTTAGCTCTCCCTACAAGCATCAAAACATGTTAAGAACTATGAAGTCCTAACCTCTAGCCATCTAAACCTCACAAACATGAATTTTAGAGTGGTATAGTTGCCAAAAATTGAAAAAAAACCAAAAACAGGACCCGTTTTTTCACACAGTTTAGGTTCAAAAATGTTGTGCAAGAGTAAGGTTAATGGTGAGATCGATACTCCCAAAAAAATGCTAAGTTTTTTTCAGCTCATAAGGCAACTTTGTGGATATATAGCACCTAGAAATTCATTTTCATACTCTTCAAATAATTCAAGCAAAATGGTCACTTAACAGGACACAAAAGTGTCCTGTTACAATTCTAGTGTTAAACTCCATTGTGGTACTTTTAAGTGTGAGAGAAGCTACTATACAAGCTAATATACAAGAGATGTAGAGAAGTGATGTACTACCCTACACCTAACTGCTTGCGAGAATGCGCAAAGCTCTCTGAGGGAAGTCCTTTTGTAAGTAGATCAGCAGGGTTTTCTGTGGTGTGAACTTTGACAAGATGAAGTTGCTTATCCTCGAGTATTTCCCTGATGAAATGATACTTCACATCCACATGCTTTGTCTTTGAGTGATAAACTGGATTGCGAGCCAATTGTATAGCACTTTGACTATCACAAAATAACGCAGGCATCTCTTCTTTGATTCCCAAATCTGTTACTAGTCGATTAAGCCAAATTGATTCTTTGCATGCCTCTGATGCTGCAACATATTCAGCCTCTGTAGTAGACTGAGTAACACAATCTTGTAATCTAGAACGCCATGATACTGCTCCACCAGCCAATGTAAAGACATACCCTGACGTAGACCTTCGGTTGTCTAAGTCACCTACATAATCTGAGTCTGTAAAACCCTTTACACTTAGCTCCTGACTCCCATAGCCTATACGCATACTCTTTGTAGCTTTCAGGTATCTCAATATTCCTTTCACTGCCTCCCAATGTTTCTTGCCTGGGTTTGACATGTATCGACTTACTACTCCCACTGCAAATGCAATGTCTGGGCGAGTAGCAATCATTGCATACATTAAACTACCCACTGCATACGCATATGGAATCTTATCCATTTCAGCGTGTTCTTCCTCCGACACAGGACAATCTTGTTTGCTAAGTTTCACATATGGTGGCAATGGAACACTCAATGCCTTTACCTTCGCCATATTGAAACGTTGCAAAACCTTGTCAATATACTCTGTTTGAGATAACCAAATCAACTTCTTTGATCTGTCTCTCTCAATGCGCATACCAAGTATATGACTTGCCTCACCCATGTCTTTCATTTCAAATGATTTTGCCATCTTTGACTTCAAAGCTGAGATTTCTTCCAAGTGCTTGCCAGCAATCGACATGTCATCCACATACAAAATAAGGATAAGCCAACTGCCATCCTTAGCCTTCTTTGTATATAGACAATGATCGAACTCACTACGTTTGTAGCCTTGATAAATCATAAACTTGTGAAATGTATGGTACCATGCCCTGGGTGATTGTTTTAAGCCATAAAGACTCTTTAACAACTGGCATACCCAATCTTCCTTGCCTTTCTCAACAAACCCTTCTGGCTGCTGCATGTAAATTTCCACATCTAAATCACCATGGAAGAACGTTGTCTTGACATCCATTTGGTGAAACACCAAATCTAATATGGAAACCAATGCAAGAAAGGATCTCAATTAGTCATCTTGACCACCGGAGAGAAGACTTCATCAAAGTCAATGCCTTGTTCTTTCTTAAAGCCCTTGGAAACAAGCCTTGCTTTGTACTTTGGTTGACTATCATGAGCGGCGATCTTATACCTGTAAACCCATTTACAAGGTAGAGCCTTTTTGCCCTGTGGTAATTTAACTAGCTTCCATGTCTGGTTTTTATGCAGAGCTGTCATCTCTGACTGCATGGCCAATTGCCAATTCCCAGAGTCCTTCATTTGCACTGCTTCCTTGTAACATGAAGGCTCATTGCAATCAGTCAACATGACATAGTTCATAGATGGAATAAACCTATCAGGAGGTCGCGTGATACATCCAGATCTACGCACAATAGGTGGCTCAGGCTCAGCCACAACCTATGGTTCCAATCTATCCTGTCCTTGCTCCTCTTGAGCCCTGACATTTTGTCTTGCACGTGTAGGTCCATCTTCTTGGAAGACAACTCTTCTAATCTCCTCAACCCTCTCTGGTTTAGAATGATATTTGGATTCATTAAAGTGAACATCATTGCTGCAGAAAACCTTTCTGGATTTAGGATCCCAAAGTCTGTACCCCATCTCACCAAAATTACCATAGCCTAGAAAGATGCACTTTCTACTCTTTGGCTCAAGTTTGTTCCTAAATTCCTTTGGAACGTGAGAATATGCCTCACAACCAAAGACTTTGAGATGCTTGTATGAGGGCATTTTGCCTGGCCATACCATCTCTGCCACTGAATCCTTCTGCAAAACCTTGCTAGGAGATCTATTTATAAGATGAACAACTGTTGATACAACTTCAGCCCAAAACCCATTTGGCAGTTGTGCATTAGACAACATACTTATGACCTTCTCTTGTATGGTCCTATTCATCCTCTCAGCAACACCATTTTGAGGAGGATTGTAAGGAGCAGTAAGTTCACGTTTTATACCTTTTGACTCACAAAAGTCCTGAAAGGCCTTTGAAACATACTCTCCACCATTGTCAGTGCGTAAGAATTTAAGCTTCTTGCCACTCTGATTCTCCACAAGTGTCACAAACATTTTGAAAACACTAAACGCTTCATCCTTGTGCTTGAGAAAGTAAACCCATACTTTCCTCGAGTAATCATCTATAAATGTCATAAAGTAAGAAGCTCCCCCTAGAGATAGGTTAGGCATAGGTCCACACAAATCACTATGAACAAGTGCCAACTGTGTATCTCTTCTACTGCTTCTATGCTTATGTGGGTGCTGTGTTTGCTTACCATACAAACAATGTTCATAGAATTCAAAATCATTAAATGATAAGCCAGGAAAATAACCAGAACGAGACAAGATTTTCATTCCCTTCTTGGACATATGTCCTAACCAGCTATGCCACAAAGAAACGTTAGGCTACTGGGTTAGATTGATTACATTTTTAGAGACATTTGATACATAAATCATGTAAAGTCCTCCATACTTTACTCCATGTGCTCATGTCATAGAACCCTTGGATATCTTCCACATGTTTTGTCCAAAAGTGGTGACGTAGCCAGCATCATCAAGTAAACCTATGTTGATCAAGCTCTTTGTAATTGCGGGAACATGTCTCACATTCTTGAACATGAAAGAAGAGCCATTCTGAAACTTCAATTGAACATCTCCAACACCTAAGATCTCACATGTCTGCCCATTGCCTAGCCCAACATGATCTTTAGTGGTCACATAAGAGGTAAACCACTCCTTGTTTGGAGACACATGAAGTGATGCCCCTAAGTCTATAATCCAGTCACTCAGTGCATTTCCATCAGATGCTGTAAGAAGAGCTGAGTCCATTGTATTCTTCAAGAAGTAGATGTCTCCTAACACTAGACTGTCATCCTCTGTAACAGTGTTTGCCACATTTATTTCTTGAATCTTCACTGAGGACTTGTTCTTCTCACCATGGTCTTCAGCTTTCTCTTTTCCTTTTTCTGCTTTCCATTCTCTGCAGTCTCTTTTCATGTGACCCTTCTTGCCACAATGGTAGCATTATATGTCACTCTTGCCTTTAGCATTGCGGGACTTGCTACGAGACTGATTCCTCTTTCCACCTTTGTACTTTTCTTTGGTCCTTCCCCTGACAACTAAGGCTATTCCTTTGCCTTTGTCCATTTTCTTTCTATTGGTTTCTTCAGTAAGCAGACTTCCTTCTACACCTCCTATGTTCAAACCATCTGGAGGTGTAGAATTACTCAAAGCTGTGCGAAAAGTGTCCCAACTTTTCGGCAATGTGATCAATAGGAACATAGCTATAATAGGTTCATCAAACTTGACACCTTGAGCTGACAACTAGCCTATAGATAGTATTGAATTCATTCAGATGATTGGACATAGGTGTCCCTTCTTTCATCTTCAAGTCAACAAGCTTCTTAAGCCAGTATACCTGTGAAGCTGCACTCTGCTTCTCATAAAGATCACTCAGCTTTAACCATGCTTGATAAGCCGACATCTCGTCTACTACATTGAAGTAAACGCTTTCTGCCAAAGTCAGTATAATGGTAGAAAGTGCCAATTCATCCATTTCGCTCCATTCTTCTTCGTCCATATCTTCTGGTTTTATCCCCTTGAGATTTATAGGTTTTATCTGCTTCTTTTGTACCAACACGTGCCAAATCTGCTTCTTCCACAATGGGAAATTGGTTCCATCCAGCTTCTTGATATTGTAAAGAGCAGTGTCTTGTGATCCAGCCATAGCTACGCGTCATAATAGTTTACTTTCCTGGGAAAAATTCGGCAGCGTTTCCCCTGTAAACTAACCTCTGAACCAATATCAACCTGTCAAATGAACCAAGGAAGCTTCAGATTCTGCATAAATTTTTGCAGAGTCTCCTTTGTAAAATGGCTCTAGTGTACCCAAAAACAGGCCAAAAAACAGCTCAAAAACCACTATCTCTCTAACACTGTAAGCTATGGGTAAACCTGTCCTGCACCTGTACTGTCTCTCACTGTCCTGCACTGTCTTGTCACTGTCATGTAAGCATAGACTGCGACAATGCCTCAACGGCAGTAAAGCAAAGATGCAATCCCAACTGTCTAACTCACAGTCAATACATCCTAGCTGCCTATCTGAGGGTGCTCGAGGGATCGCTCCAAGACATGTATCACCGAAAGGATCTCAACATTCGAGAATCCCCCAGCTCAGTAAAACCTCACTCGATCCTTAACAAAGGCTGCAGTAAATCTGATAGTACATAGACTTCCCACAAAGTCATACATCCACAAATTTCCCACTATATGCTGTAACTGCTGCAGCGGTTGTTTGCTGCGTGACTCATAGCCAGCAAACCCTCAACAGACATACATCATCTCTGACAATACATCCCATGTGGAAGTACCTACAATGTCAGGATGAAATCTGGAATATCAAGCAGCAAACACAAGCTACCTGATGAACTAGTGAATGTCGCCTACAGTCTGTGTGTAGATGCGTCCGTGTCGTATGTGACACGCCTCCAAGAACTGTGAGCCGTCCTTTGATGTGTAGACAGCCACAAATCAACACTCTGGGAGTGTCGATATCCTCAGCACCTACAGTCGTAGGCCGAAAACCCCAAATTTGTAGAGTCGGATCTGCACCCGCTGAGACCACGTAGTCGAAAATGGCCTGCGCAGATCTTTGTTGAACCCGAATGGTGGCCGAGATGACCTCAGAATGAAATTCTGAGCACACCATGCCCTTCGTGCTCTCCCACAAGATTTGGGGCCGTGTCTATGCCTGTCAAATTTCACTCCAATCTGAGCTGGTGACTCTAGCCTCTTGCAGTGCTGCCCTGAGCCTCGATCTGAGCTCTGATACCAATTGAAGGAGTACGAGCGGAAGTGCGACGCAAGAGAGAGTGCAAGAAGAAGAGCATGACGATATGGTGAACTCGCTCTACTGTAATGTGTAGAGCATAGTAAGTTCTTATTAGGTTTTTTGTATATAGATAGTGATCGAACTCACTACGTTTGTAGCCTTGATAAAGCATAAACTTGTGAAATGTATGGTACCATGCCCTGGGTGATTGTTTTAAGCCATAAAGACTCTTTAACAACTGGCATACCCAATCTTCCTTGCCTTTCTCAACAAACGCTTCTGGCTGCTGCATGTAAATTTCCACATCTAAATCACCATGGAAGAACGTTGTCTTGACATCCATTTGGTGCAACACCAAATCTAATATGGCAACCAATGCAAGAAAGCATCTCAATTAGTCATCTTGACCACCGGAGAGAAGACTTCATCAAAGTCAATGCCTTGTTCTTGCTTAAACCCCTTGGCAACAAGCCTTGCTTTGTACTTTGGCTGACTATCATGAGCGGTGATCTTATACCTGTAAACCCATTTACAAGGTAGAGCCTTTTTGCCCTGTGGTAATTTAACTAGCTTCCATGTCTGGTTTTTATGCAGAGCTGTCATCTCTGACTGCATGGCCAATTGCCAATTCCCAGAGTCCTTCATTTGCACTGCTTCCTTGTAACATGAAGGCTCATTGCAATCAGTCAACATGACATAGTTCATAGATGGAATAAACCTATCAGGAGGTCGCGTGATACATCCAGATCTACGCACAATAGGTGGCTCAGGCTCGGCCATAACCTGTGGTTCCAATCTATCCTGTCCTTGCTCCTCTTGAGCCCTGACATTTTGTCTTGCACGTGTAGGTCCATCTTCTTGGAAGACAACTCTTCTAATCTCCTCAACCCTCTCTGGTTTAGAATGATATTTGGATTCATTAAAGTGAACATCATTGCTGCAGAAAACCTTTCTGGATTTAGGATCCCAAAGTCTGTACCCCATCTCACCAAAATTACCATAGCCTAGAAAGATGCACTTTCTACTCTTTGGCTCAAGTTTGTTCCTGAATTCCTTTGGAACGTGAGAATATGCCTCACAACCAAAGACTTTGAGATGCTTGTATGAGGGCATTTTGCCTGACCATACCATCTCTGCCACTGAATCCTTCTGCAAAACCTTGCTAGGAGATCTATTTCTAAGATGAACAACTGTTGATACAGCTTCAGCCCAAAACCCATTTGGCAGTTGTGCATTAGACAACATACTTATGACCTTCTCTTGTATGGTCCTATTCATCCTCTCAGCAACACCATTTTGAGGAGGATTGTAAGGAGCAGTAAGTTCACGTTTTATACCTTTTGACTCACAAAAGTCCTGAAAGGCCTTTGAAACATACTCTCCACCATTGTCAGTGCGTAAGAATTTAAGCTTCTTGCCACTCTGATTCTCCACAAGTGTCACAAACATTTTGAAAACACTAAACGCTTCATCCTTGTGCTTGAGAAAGTAAACCCATACTTTCCTCGAGTAATCATCTATAAATGTCATAAAGTAAGAAGCTCCCCCTAGAGATAGGTTAGGCATAGGTCCACACAAATCACTATGAACAAGTGCCAACTGTGTATCTCTTCTACTGCTTCTATGCTAATGTGGCTGCTGTGTTTGCTTACCATACAGACAATTTTCACAGAATTCAAAATCATTAAATGATAAGCCAGGCAAATAACCAAAACGAGACAAGATTTCCTTTCCCTTCTTGGACATATGTACTAACCGGCTATGCCACAAAGAAACGTTCGGCTGCTGGGTTAGATTGATTACATTTTTAGAGACATTTGATACATAAATCATGTAAAGTCCTCCATACTTTACTCCATGTGCTCATGTCATAGAACCCTTGGATATCTTCCACATGTTTTGTCCAAAAGTGGTGACGTAGCCAGCATCATCAAGTAAACCTATGCTGATCAAGCTCTTTGTAATTGCGGGAACATGTCTCACATTCTTCAGCATGAAAGAAGAGCCATTCTGAAACTTCAATTGAACATCTCCAACACCTAAGATCTCACATGTCTGCCCATTGCCTAGCCCAACATGATCTTTAGTGGTCACATAAGAGGTAAACCACTCCTTGTTTGGAGACACATGAAGTGATGCCCCTGAGTCTATAATCCAGTCACTCAGTGCATTTCCATCAGATGCTGTAAGAAGAGCTGAGTCCATTGTATTTTTCAAGAAGTAGATATCTCCTGACACTAGACTGTCATCCTCTGCAACAGTGTTTGTCACATTTATTTCTTGAATCTTCACTGAGGACTTGTTCTTCTCACCATGGTCTTCAGCTTTCTCTTTGCCTTTTTCTGCTTTCCATTCTCTGCAGTCTCTTTTCATGTGACCCTTCTTGCCACAATGGTAGCATTCTATGTCACTCTTGCCTTTAGCACTGCGGGACTTGCTACGAGACTGATCCCTCTTTCCACCTTTGTATTTTTCTTTGGTCCTTCCCCTGACAACTAAGGCTGTTTCTTTGCCTTTGTCCATTGTCTTTTTGTTGGTTTCTTCACTAAGCAGACTGCCTTCTACACCTGCTATGGTCAAACCATCTGGAGGTGCAGAATTACTCAAAGCTGTGCGGAAAGTGTCCCAACTTTCCGACAATGTGATCAACAGGAACATAGCTCTAACAAGTTCATCAAACTTGACACCTTGAGCTGACAACTGATTGTAGATGGTGTTGAATTCATTTAGATGATTGGACATAGGTGTCCCTTCTTTCATCTTCAAGTCAACAAGCTTCTTAAGCCAGTATACATGTGAAGCTGCACTCTGCTTCTCATAAAGATCACTCAGCTTTGTCCATGCTTCATAAGCCGACATCTCGTCTGATACATTGAAGTAAACGCTTTCTGCCAAAGTCAACATAATGGTCGAAAGTGCCAATTCATCCATTTCGCTCCATTCATCTTCGTCCATATCTTCTGGTTTTATCCCCTTGAGCTTTATAGGTTTTATCTGCTTCTTTTGTACCAACACGTGCCAAATCTGCTTCTTCCACAATGGGAAATTGGTTCCATCCAGCTTCTTGATATTGTAAAGAGCAGTGTCCTGTGATCCAGCCATAGCTACGCTTCACATTAGTTTACTTTCCTGGAAAAATTCGGTAGAGTTTCCCCTGTAAATTGACCTCTGAACCAATATCAAGCTGATGAACTAGTGGATGTCGCGTACAGTCTGTGTGTAGGTGCGCCCGTGTCGTATGTGAGACGCCTCCAAGAACTGTGAGCCGTCCTTTGTTGTATATACAGCCACAAATCAACACTCTGGAAGTGTAGATATCCTCAGCACTTGTAGTCGTGGGCTGAAACCCCAAATTTGCAGAGTCGGATCTGCACCCGCCGAGACCACGTACTCGAAAATGGCCTGCGCAGAACTTTGTCGAAGCCGAACGGTGGCCGAGATGACTTCAGAATGAAATTCTGAGAACACCGAGTCCTTCGCTATCTCACACAGGATTTGGGGCCGTGTCTTCGCCTGTCGAATCTCACTCCAATCTGAGCAGGTGACTCTGGCTACCTGCAAATGCTGCCCCGAGCCTCGATTTGAGCTCTGATACCAGTGGAAGGAGTATGAGCGAAAGTGCGACACGAGAGAGAGTGCAAGAAGAAGAGCACGACGATATGATGAACTCGCTCTATTGTAATGTGTAGAGCATAGTGAGTTCTTATTAGGTTTTTACAAAAGAATATATGTACATACCTGACGGCCTGCCCACTTACCTGGGCGACCACATTGGGCTTTATACCCCAACAACTTGATACTTGGTTATTGATGATTTTTATAGGTCAACGACTTAAACCAATTGACAAAAGAACAATTTCTTTGAATTTTATGGGGGAGCACAAAAGATATATGTGGTGTGTGTAAAACTAGATGAATTTCTAAAGGAATTGCTAGCAAAAATTCCCAAGGGATAATTTGATCTCAAGAAATCATGCGAAGCATTAGATGTTTTGATGATCTTTTGGGCATTCCTTACCAAGAACGTGAAGCTAGCTAAGGATAAAGGATCAAACATCGGGCAAGATGAATTTGAACTACTTTAAATTCAACTTCACTAAAATGTTTATGCTGACATATTACTTACAATATAGATACACTACTCTCTTATCAGATATTTTGACAAAGAGATTTTTTAATCTAGCAAGTGTATAGCTCGTATTGAATATCAATTAAGTCTTTGTAAGACAATTATCAACAATGCCCAAGGTTTTTTGTGATATGAACTCCATAACTTGACATTCTGTAAAGGCTCTTAAGTAGAACTACATTGAATAAAAGTATGTGTATTGCGAGACCATTTATCCGCTTAAGTTTGTTGATGTACTCTTTTGCTATGCATAGAATAGCTAATTAAATAACAAGGCTACATACTGTTTTTTAAAGTGGTTCATTTTGATTAGAGAAAATGCAACTGCAGGTTTCACTTTTTCTCACTTGAGTAAAGTGGTCCCTTTTCACTACTTTTCTCCTTTCTTATATATACATATATTTTCATATCATATGGAAGCAAAAAATGTCACTTCAAGTTTTAGATATCTTTTCACTGCAAGAAAGAATCAAAAAATCTTGATTGATACCCAGCATATGAGAAAGCAATTTTTTACATGTATAAAAGTGACTTTTTTCGATGTGAAAATGATCTTTTGCAACGAGAAAACAAATTCTCACTTGATAAACAGTCATAGCGGCGTGATTGTACCAAAAATGTGTGGAAAATTCAAATTTCTCTATGTGAAAAGCTATTTTTCCCATGGTTTCATTTTTTTGCTCATGAAATTTTTCTGCAGGTCTCTCATATGCTAATGTGAAATTATTCATGATGTAAAGATGATTTTTCTATGAAAAAACTACTTTTTCCATTGGGAAAGTTATCTTTCTATCCAATTTTGAGATAGTAATCGTGTACAAATTATTCCAGATGTGATAATGAAACTTTGTATTAAATAAACTAGTTTTCTTATTGGAAAAAGTGACTTTTCTACCTGCTTTAGGGCTTATAAATTATTCATGATGTGAAAATTGAAATTTTTATGGAACCAAAAACCAATTTTTCTCATTAAAAAAATAACTTTCTTGTCCAGTTTTGGAGAGTAGCATCGATACCATGACATGTATAAATTATCAATGGAGATTTCATAGTGATTGATGACAATATCAGTTTTTACATCGGATTTACATAAAGAGTTGGCCTCATTTTTTCATAGGTGAAAGTGTAAAAAATGATGAGAATTATTGTACCTATGATTATTTTTTTTGTAGAAGTGGAGAAGTTTACTATAGCCTATAGTAAATAGTTTTCATGACCATCTAGCGTCTGCTAAAAATATTCAATTGTATAAAAAATCAAGATGTCAAAAATTATCCAATATAAACATTCAGCGAGACATTGGTAAGTGTGAAATTTTTCCAAAAAGAAAAGAGATAGTGACTAGAGAAAGGGTAAAAACTTTACATGGAGATATATTTTTAGAAACTCATGGATGGTATAAAAAATGTAATTTTGTGACTATATTTCACACCACAAAAAAATAATAGTAAAATGTAGCAAGCATCTAGATGTGAATATTTCACCATAATGCACTTGTTCACTAAGTCATTAATATTACAATACATGACTCACAAAAAATTTATGTAATAAAGTTATATCTTATAGTGACAAAGTAAATCTCCACTCGTCATACTTTTCCTAGTTGATAATAGAAAAAAGGGTAGAAAACGGGCCCGTTTTCTCAAGTTGAGAAAGTGTCTGAAACTTGTAGTGCAACATAACAAGATCTAGCTAAGAGCTGTGACTAAATAGTATTTAAATCGAATTGGACCATTGAGCTTGTGTAATGAGATACATGTTCTGTTTTACTTTCGCAACCATGACCAGTGATATTGTTTGCATTTTGCAAGCAAGTCCCCCCCCACCCCGAAAAAGAGAGAGAGAGAGAGAGAGAGAGAGAGAGAGAGAGATGAAATGAAAGGAAATTTTTTAAGGGATGTCTAACACTGAGGAGGACACACAAATTGCAAGGGGCGTGATAAGTCATCCCATGAATTCTCACGTAGTTTGATGTATGATAACATCAATCTCCTCACATAGCCTGATGCATTATAACATCAATCTCCTCCATTTTAAAAGCATCTAAAAGAAAGAGCCCCAAGCATCTCTATTTTTTGTGATTGATGATCAATGAAAGTGATCCAAACTTCACTTTGGAGAGACAGTGACATCATCCTCCTTGGATCTCATAATAAGTAGTGCAACGGTATATGTAATCCTCATCATCTTAGGGTCTTGGTGACATACTTGTATTTGCACCTCTTTTGACATACATCTATATCTTCCAAACTCTCTCTCTCTCTCTCTCTCTCTCTCTCTCTCTCTCTCTCTCTCTCTCTCTCTCTCTCTCTCTCTCATGCATACCCATCTCTCGCATGGTTAGAAGTACCTTTGATTAGATGTGATCCAGTGCAAATCTAATCAAATGTACTTCTCAAACCATGTGAGAGATGAGTATCAGGGATCTAATAATCACGTGATCACGTGAATTGTTTTGTGATTAAAATGTATTGATATCATATTCACATAAAAAACTTTCCACGCTATTATTTTTTGTAGCAGGCCCACTTGGATATGGAAAAAACCCGATAGTAGGCCTGCTAGGAAATAGAAAAGCCATGTGGGACTATCAATCTGGGTGGTTTTGGTAAGTTAATAGGAAGTTCGTGTAAACATTTATCGTGATCACGTGTTTTAAAAAGTGATCACTGAGTGTTATTAACATGTTTGTGTGTTTGTGATCACGTTAATGAAATCCCATATGGGTATGCATGAGAGAGAGAGAGAGAAGAACAAGAAAAAAAAACTCTTGGTCGTCGCGTAAAAATCCCAAGAGTCCTCAACAATCTATCTAATGTGTCTTTAATTCTAGACTTGAGAGTCTAGAGGAAATAAGGATAACCAATCTATCACATTTGGGTGATGGAAAGGCTATTCTAGTTTCCTCTTTGTATTCTCTCTATAGATCTCTCTCTCTCTCACACACACACACACACACATACATAAGAAGAAAGATTTTTAAGTCACAAGGAAAATTCCAAGAGACATAAACTGCTGAACTGAAGACTTGATACTCTGAAATTTGAAGAGCGAAGTTCTCTAATAATCTTTTTAGAATGTCTTTCCCACCCAAAAAGGTCAAACATGCAAGTGTAGTGCTCTTTGTCTACCTTAATTCCAAATATATATCCCATGCTATAAAAAATCATTCCACCCTCACCCAATAGACTTGAGTGATTACATGCATTGAGCACACTCAAAAAGTGATGGAAGCTGGGGAGGTATCTTGTTATTGCATCCAACGAAATAGTTTCAATCTTCCTCATCTAGCATATCCTCCTATAAGAGCATCCCAAGAGACGCAATTTAACAAGAAACGATCACTTTGAATCTCTTTAAAACATGGCACAACTTTCTTGCCATAGCCATGATGGACATATCCTACAATCAACACATTCCAAGAGAACATATTATGTCATAAATAACTTTATAAGAAATCCTTTCATGAAGTTCTTGAAGTTTATAATGTGAACATCCTTGCATCTTTGGTGTCCTAAGTGGATGGCACAATCCTTACATTCAAATTTGTGAGCATTACAGCTAGGGTGACATTTTTTTCAAGCTCAAGCCGATTGTCTTTATGAGCGGTTTCCTAATGATTTAACAACTAAAACACGAAAAGTTACATTGAAGAGATGACAACTTGCAGTACTCCTCCAAATAGACCCCCTTTCAAAGTAATTGGAGCAGAATAGATAATAAGCCAAGTACAAGACCTTTCAAATAAAGGACTCACTGAGCATATTACACATCTTTTTTGCTCCCCAAGTTTTCTTGTTGATAAGAAATGAAGATCATGAAGGATTTGCATTGAGTACATGGCTCTCACCAAGATCACCATCAGGAATAGGTTTTCAATACCCAGGATTGATGATACACTTGAAAAATTATAAGGTTCTACTTGCATCAGCAAAATTGATCTGTAAAGTGGCTATCATCATATCAAGATTGATCTTTGAGATGTATACACTTGACCATGTTCATGACGTCCTTTGGATTGTATAAGTATTTGGTGATTCCTTTTGGACTCATAAAATTATGTCGTGAGAATGTTCAACAAGATGGTGGATTGGATCTGGAGAGAGTAGAGACAATTTGTGTAAACGTTCTTTGATGATATCATCATCTTCTCTCTATCCAAGATAGAGCTAGTGAGCATTTACTGAAAGTGTTTTAGGCTTTGAGGGTGCAAGTAAAGTGAGTTTTTCCTACTAGAGGTACACTTTCTAGGAAATATTGTCTTGCGAAAGGGTGTTAGTATGGATCTAATCCTAGGGGTTGCATCTTGTGCGCTTGATAGGATGGCATATCATATTTCATATAACTTATAGAGTTACACTTACATGAGGGGCATTTTAATTCAATTTTAAAAAAAGCTACAAATGATTGAAGAGAAAGGGGTTGTTTTATTCCAATACATAAAATGTGTAAAGGGATTTTCTAATAGTCTATAATCGCATGTAATATACAGGATGTTGTAAGGTGTACCCTCTGAGGAGCTAGCTAAGATGGATATGCTATGATATTGGAGTACTTATGCAAATTTTCATGACTTAAGAAGCTTTCTTGGATGGTTCTCTTACTATAAATGGTTCATTACATAGTTTGTAGAGATTGCTTTGTCACTACAAAACCTAACTTAGAAAGGCATTCCTTTTTAATGTGAGAACATTTATAAATTACAGCTTTTGAGAGATTGAAGCACAAGTTAGCTACAAGGCCAATGTTTAGAAGTCTTTTGAGTTCTACTATGATGCTTGTGGATGCAGACTAGGAGGAGTCTTAATCCAAGAAGACCATGTTGTAGCTTACAAAAGCAAGACCTAGTCGAGCTCTTACCAGTGATACATGCTTTAAATTGGTGGAGGCATTACTTCAAAGCTTGGTGAGATCTTACAGTGTACACAAATCAACAAATTTTGAGATACTTTTTGTCCCAAAATAAGCTTTCAAAGAAGCATATGATATAGGTGAACATTTTATTGCAACTCCATTTGTAAGACTACAGGGACTCAATCATGAAACTCTCCCCCCAGTCTCACCATATATAGACTCTTAGCCCACTAAATATGGCACCCCTTGACCGCATGTGAGTCTTCGCCCTTGGCTTGCCCAATCTTACCCTAGGATTCACTACAACACTACATGAAGATATCGACGCGTATATATCGACGGCCATGCTTTTCCACGTGTATATCGACGTAATTAGCGTGCGTCGCTATACGCGTCGCAGTGTGCGTCGATATACGCGTGGAAAAGGCTTTATTTGCCATGCATATATCGATGTGTATATCCACGTGTACGGCGACACAAAAAAATTTGGGAGAAAAAAGCGAAACCGACGTGCAGGGGCCATTTTCGCCTGCTCAGATCTTGGCCGAAACCTGCTGCGTAGGTATTATGTCCATCTCCACCCCCCCCAACCCCTCTCTCTCTCTCTCTCTCTCTACATCGTGTGTGTGTGTATGTAGGAAAGAGAGAGAGAGAGAGAGAGAGAGAGAGAGAGAGAGAGAGAGAGAGAGAGAGAGAGAGAGAGCGGTGTGTGTGTGTGTGTAGGAAAGAGAGAGAGAGAGAGAGAGAGAGAGAGAGGTGTGTGTGCGTGTGTGTAGGAAAGAGAGAGAGAGAGGTGTGTGTGTGTGTAGGAAAGAGAGAGAGAGAGAGAGAGAGAGAGAGAGTTGTGTTGCTATCTCCACACTTAGGAGATTTTGGATCATTTTCCACAATGGTTGTGGACCTTGTTGAAGAAGAAGAACCCTTGCGAGTGCCGGAAGACATTGTATGTAAAATAGGAGATGAGAATCAATTTTGTTGAACCTGTTCACTTCGGAAATGCTGCTACAGAAGCGCCTTCCATAACTCTGAAAATTTATGTCTTTACATCAATGCGTAGAGGACTTTGTGCTCTTCGATTGAGGCTATAGATCACCCAAATCGGAGTTCGGATGAAGAAGTTATGATCAAAAGAGTGGACTGCTGTCTACTAGGTCAAAAAACGACTGCACTGAGAGAGAGAGATAGATAGATAGATAGATAGATAGATAGTTCTATTATCGTCCTGGGAGGTCAAATATGACCTATGGGACCAAATGAACATGTCACGTGGTGTGAGTGGAGTTCATAAGTGACTCTCGATGCTCAAAAATGGCTGAAATGAGCGTCGCAATAGAGAGTCCACATCGTGGTTGGGAGAGGAAGGTATGTAGGGAGAGCTCATGGCTGAATATATGGGGAAAAGAGGACCTAATGTGGTCAAAAGCTGAGCACTCAAGTAGTGTGTGGTACTCACTCTCTCGCACTTGACGAGGGCATAAGGTGCAAAGTCGATGACACTCCTTGCCAGTGCCCCAACGTCCTGTCTCGCAGCGTAGAGAATGGGAGCTAAGACGAATGGAGGCAATGGTGCGGATCGCACTCAATGGGATGGGCTCAAGGATGTAGGAATGGGTTCGGTTACCTCGTTCCGAGAAGAAGAGAGATTTGTAGTTTGGGGCAACGTGTGTGGTGTAATGGCTGAAGCGAGAACCTCCAGATTTCTCCCAAGCCATGATACATTGGCGTTGTAAGAAGGCCTCATTAACTTGGGAGTCGATCGACGCATCCTTGACCAAGTGACATGCATCCCATCTTCCAAACCATTTCTTGATATCAAGCATCCACCCCGAACTTAGTATTTTGCTCTTGCATGTCTTTTGAACCTTTTGACTTGCTTCATATGCGATTCTAGGAAGTCGATGCAAAGGGCTACGTTGTGTCTTACGCATGTACTCCACAACCCTTTCCATGCCCAAGACCTCAATGGGAAGCGATCCGGACTCAAGAAGTAAGAGCATGTAGGGTGTTTGTGTCTTGACTTGGAGAAAGTTGGTGAGAAAACGCTTTTGGACATTCTCAAACTCTTTCCAAGTAGACTTCCCGATGCTTCCACCCCACACCTCCACTCCATAAAGAAGCACCGGTGTCACCAATGTGTCAAAGAGGTACTTTTTGAGAGCCCAACACTTGATCTCTCCTGCATTGCACATGTTCTCAAATGTATAATAAGCCCTCTTTCCGGCTTCCAAGCGACGCATTGCACAATCCTTCCATTTATGATTGGATGGAACCTCAAGGCCAAGGTACTTGAAGTGATCTACCACTTCAAGTTTCTCATTGTTGTATACAATGCATGGATTTTCGTCATTGAGGGTCTTTACAAGCATAACCTTGGTTTTGGATCCATTCACGATCAGCCGCTATGTAGGCAAAAGCGTTCCAAGACACTCATAAGCTTTTGTGCATCTTCTAAGGTATGTGCCAAGAGCACTACATCATCGGCATAAAGCAAAAGCATGATCACCGCATTTCCAATCTTAACCTCTTCTATGCCTTCTTGCTGCATAAAATCAAGAACCATGTATTCCAATTCATCAATGAGTAGCCCAAAGAGGGTTGGGGAAAGTGGGCATCCTTGTTTGACACCAATAGTGCTTGCAAAAAATTCTGAAATTCCATCTCCCATACGTAATCGACATATCACTTTTTGGTAGATGCGAAAGACTGCATGCATAAATTCTCTCGGCACTTGAAGGCTTTGCATACGTCTCCAAAGATTTCCTCGCGGTACCATGTCAAAAGCTTTCTTGAAATCCACAAAGCAACAATACAACTTTTTTCCTTTCAATCGAGACGCTTCCATAAGAACTCGAAGAGTGACAAGGTGATCAATAGTGCTATGATGCTTTCGAAAACCTGCTTGGCCAAGCGCACGTTTGCCATTCTTTTCAGCCCATTCACTTATCTTCATCTCCATGATACATCCAAATAACTTTGCCATCAAAGAACCAACCATTATAGTGCGATAGTTGTTCACATTGTTTACATCTCCTCCTTTGTGCAAAGGTTTGATCCAATTTGCACTCCAATCATGAGGCATGCCATACTGAAGTGCAAGGTTAAACATATCGCATATCCAATATCGTGTTTTCTTGCTTGTCCATTTAATCATTTCAGCCTTGACACCTTGAAGGTCACCTGCCTTGCGAGTAGCAAGTTTCTCAAGCGCGCGGCATACATCTTCAATGGTAAAGAAGGGAGACATAAATGGAAGGGAGCTACAACCCTCCATCTTATCAACATTGGGTTGCTCATAGAGGTTCTTACAATGCATATACATATCCTCAAGAGTCAAGTCACCAAAGCTCTCAACGCGCTTGCCTTTTAGATTTTGCCAAAACTTGCCACATGCATGTGCTTTCTCTTGTGCTAAAAGAAGTTGTTTTTCGACTTCCCACCTTCTCCTCTTCTTTTGAACAAGTGCTTTGTATGTGTGTGAACATTCCAAGTAAACTTCCTTGTCTTTGATTGCATCCAATCTTAGCAAGTGTTTTCGGGCTTGACTACATTCCATGTCAAACCATTTCTTCTTGGTGCTACCCTTCTTAGACCTTTTGCAAGACATGTGTTTCGCCGAAAAGCATTCCTTCGCACAAGAGAAAATTACTTCTTTGAAAACTTTCCACTTGCATTCTAATGTTGGGCTCCCTTGATGCTCTATCATGCTTAACATTTGGTCCACCATATCAGCATATATAAGTGCTCGTTTGAAGTCTAGACGTAGGTACAAATGATTCACATCATGATTGGAGGCTACATGCTCGGGCCGTTTACCACACTTGAGGTCAATACATAACATCCTATGATCCGATTCCGGATTCCATTCACCAAGTGTAAAGCTTTGTATGCATTCTAGAGTGGCTTCTGAGAACAACATATAGTCAATCACGCTAGCACCATTGTGCTTTCTACATGTAAAGTCATTGGTGCCTTGCCATAGAGATACACCATTTGCAATGAGCATTCCGGTACTATTGCACATATGTAGAAGTGACTTTCCATAGTGATCCACTTCTTTTGCATCATTAGAACTTCGATTATACATGTATGAGTCATCCACTCTTCTTGATACATGCGGCATGTCAACTTGTTGTGTGTCGTGTTGTAACATATTTGTGCGAGCATTCATGTCTCCAAAAACAATGACTTCACCTTGATTCTTGTAATAAGCAATGTCTTCCTCTAGTTCAACAAAGGGATGATCTCTATCCATATTCAAGCGAGCATAAAAGTTGGAGTCATAGTGAGGAATGTAGCAGCCGGCCACAAACATGACTTGACCATTTGGTGGGCTGATTTTCAGCCATAAGTAGCGTTTATACTTATCTTCTTTGACAATGGAAACATCTTTCAAACCCTTTTTGGTCATACATGCTATGCCTCCTTGGCCTCTTCGTTGCTTTGCATTTTTGGCCCACATCAAAGAATGTACATCGTATTTGTCAAATCCAAGAATTCGTTGCGCATCATGCTCCCATGTTTCGACAAGAAGTATCACATCGGAGTCATTGGTAAGCTCATCAATGCCAATTCCCGCATTCCATGGATACCCGTTACAATTCCAAAAGCTTATTCGCAAGCGTGAGTTGGTCTCATAGATCATGTGTCCCTATTTGTTGGGTGGACTTGCATCCTCCTCAAGTGCCTTTTCTTCTTGAGATGATACCTTAACCTTCTTGCTTCTTTCCTCGTATGCTTTGCGACGTACATTTTGTTGCATAAGAGTGCGATCCTCATATACATTACAACCCGTTCCTTTGAGGTAGATCCAACCATTGTCAAGGATGATCTTTCTCTTTACCTCATCAGCCATGGTACATACAATAGGTCTTTCTCCCGAGCGAGGGACTCCTTGTTTTCCAACTCGATGTGCACCATAAGCCATGATTCCTGACACGCCAAAGTGTGTAGCAAAAAACTCTTCAATAGCAACCGCAAGAGATTGGGGTGTTTCCATGCTTTCCTCCTTGATTCCACGAATGACGATGTTCTTTGAGCGTTTTTGTCGTTCTTGCAATTCTTGAGTGTCCACATTCTCTACATTCTTTGCTTGGACAACGGCTTGCGTGATAGGAGATGTAGAAACCACATTATCCTTACATATATCAGCCCATGATTTGGATGCATTTCTCATCTCACATACATCATGTCGTATTGTATCTATCGTTTCCTCTTTCAATACATGATCACTCTCAACTTTGCTCAAGCGCTCTTTCACTACATTCATGTCCACAAGAGAGCGTTTACATTCTTGAACTTCATTCTCAAGATGCATCAAGCGCGTTGTTTGCATTTCAAGAACCTTCTTGAGGTGCTCATTCTCCACAACGAGAACTCTTAAAGTACCATTTTCCATTGCAAGTGCGCGCAACTCTTCACCTTGCTTGTTGACGGTTTCTTGTAACGAGATCAAGTAAGCCATGATCATTGCTTCCGTTGTTGTAGACGATGTGGTTGGATTAGCATCCAAATTCCTTGGAGATTTAGCATCATTCTCCATGGCGAGTGTGGCTTTTCCACCCTTGCGAGTTTTGTCTGACATTGCCTTCAAGTCGGCAACAAAAACGCAAAGTTTTGACAGTTTTTTCAGTTCTGAGATGCTGTTACAGCAAAGCCTTCCATTACACAGAAAAATTCTGTCTTTACATCAATGCGTAGAGGGCTTCGTGCTCTTCGATTGAGGCTATAGATCACCTAAATCGGAGTTCGGATGAGCAAGTTATGGTCAAAAGAGTGAACTGCTGTCTACTAGGTCAAAAAACGGCTGTGTGTGTGTGTGTGTGTGTGTGTGAGAGAGAGAGAGAGAGAGAGAGAGGAAATAGAGAGATAGAGAAAGAGAGTTATATATATATATATATATATATATATATATAGAGAGAGAGAGAGAGAGAGAGAGAGAGATAGGGAAGTGGAGAGCGAGACAGAGAGAGAGATAAGAAAATAGGGAAATAGAGAGAGAAAGAGAGATAGCGAGAGAGAGAGAGAGAGAGAGAGAGAGAGAGAGAGAGAGAGAGAGAGAGAGAGAGAGAAGGAGAGATAGCGAGAGCGAGATCGAGAGAGAAAGAACGAGAGATAGGGTACGTAGATAGAGAAGAAACTATGGAACTAAAAGAGGCAAAGGGGTTTTGACTGCTACATGCATTGCCATGTACACCTGGGAGTGCACCTATGTGTCTACCCATATAGGATTTGACCAATAAAGACGAGATTTTGACCCGGTGGTCCTGATCTCCGTACACCTCTGGACCGAGGTGTACAGAGATTGGGCAAGACTAGAGAATGCGAGGTAGTTTACATTGTGAGGAGTGTATATATATATATATATATATATATATATATTAAAACAACATTCATAATTATTGTAGATGGCAACGTCATCAACTAACATGGAGGAAAAGATTGCATGCTCGTGCACGCTCTGCAAGTATCAAATCCTGCACAAGCGTAGGATATGTAATGAGCATGTGCACAAGTACGGAGAGTTTGCTAGAGCATTAATTTCTGCGACATAGCACCTGTTAAGAATGAGAATGCAAGAGAGCTACACAAGACAAGCACAAAGCACACAAAGATGGAAAGCTTCTTCTTCTTCTTTTACAGAAAAGAGAGTACAAGATGACTAAGTGCTAAAGCTGAAAAGTAGCACATATGTACATGCGGTCACTAAGTGTGAACTCGCTAGAAGCGTACTAGGCTGGCACTATAAGTTTAGTCCAGCTGTAGAATCACTAGATGAGATCCTCCGTGTCGGTCACCTAACGCTCAAGTGAGTAAATGCCGTAAGCGGCCAAGACCCGTAGTGGATGCCAGCTCAAGATGTAGAGCTCGACATCTCAACACTCCCCCTCGAGCTCTGCATGTCGTAGAGTCCAAGTATAGTCCGGAACGTCGAAGCTTCTCAGCTCCGAGGGCCTTGGTAAAGATATCCGCTATCTGCTCCTCTGTGCTAACGTAGACCAAGTCGATGTCGCCCGCCAACACTCGCTCTCGAACGTAGTGGCAATGGACCTCTATGTGTTTGGTTCTCGCATGGAACACTGGGTTCCTAGCCAACTGCATGCTGCTGAGGTTGTCACAATGGAGGAAAATCTGCTAGTCCACCTGCACTCCCAAGTCCTCAAGTAATTTGTGTAGCCAAGCTACCTCACACGCCGCAACCTGCTACACCTCTGTACACAGCCTCTGTGCTGGATAAAGCAACCGTAGGCTGCTTTTTGCTGCTCCAAGTAATAGCAGCACTCCCAAAAGAGAACATGAAGCCACTCTTAGATCTCCTATCAACAATGCTACCTGCCCAATCTGCATCTGTATACCCATACAATGCTAATGGTGCATCTGCTGCATAGAACAATGCGTAGTCAAGAGTACCTTGCACATACCTAAGTGTGCGTCGTACTCCATCCAAATGTGGCTTCCTCGGAAGCTGCATGAACTGACTCTCCAAGCCTACTGTGTAGCTCAAGTCTGGCCTCGTGATAGTCAAGTAGATTAGACTACCCACAATCTTCCTGTACATGTTGACATCCTCAACAACATCACCCTTCTTTGCACTTAGCTTTGCATTCATATCCAAGGGAATAGAAATTGGCTTACAATCATCCATACCATACTTTGACAACATGTCCAAAGCATACTGTCTCTGTGATAGCCATACACCCTCTGGAGTCCTGATCACCTCAATGCCAAGAAAGTAGCGCAACTCGCCCAAATCTTTCATTTCAAACTCCTGTGTGAGAAGACCCTTCACATGGTGAATCTCCATAGCATTGTCACTAAAAATAATAAAGTCATCTACATATATGGTAATGACCACAATCCCCACATCACTCTCGCGTACATAGAGTGAATGATCAGCATGAGCTCTCCTAAAACCAATACTGACAAGATACTTGGAAATCCTGTCATACCATGCTCTAGAGCCCTGCTTCAAACCATACAAAGCTTTGAGAAGTCTGCATACATAATCTAGGTAACGTGGATCGACATAACCAGGTGGCTGATCCATATACACTTCCTCTTGCAACTCACCATTCAAGAAGGCATTCTTTACATCCATTTGATGCATAATCCATCCTCTAGATGCAGCCACTGCTATGACAGCTCTCACAGTCGTCATCTTTGCCACTAGAGCAAAGGTCTCCTCATAGTCTATGCCATACATCTGTGCATAACCCTTTGCGACCAGCCTTGCCTTGTGACACTCAATGTTACCATCAGCCTTATGCTTGGTTTTATACACCCATTTACAACCAATAGCTTTCTTGCCACTTGGCAATGGCACCAAATCCCATGTGTCGTTTGCTTCCAATGTAGCCATCTCTTCATTCATTGCATCATCCCAAGGCACATTTCCAACTGCATCCTCAAAACATGTGGGCTCCACATCCTGTATCACCTTAGCCATGTAGGCTTGGTGATGCGCTAGATACCCATCATAAGTCAATTTTTGAACTGGATTTCTGACTCTATTAGATCTGCGCGGTCCTGGGTCACTCCTTTGCCCTCTAGCATCTTCTTGTACTTTCTTTACACCAGGTGTCCTGACAGTCGGAATTCCAAATTCCTCATCAAGACTTTGTTCAGAACCATCTGAATCCATGTCTACATGTGAAAAACCTGATGATGCATCAGCCATAAAGGGAGGTTCATCAACCTTTTCCTTTCCTTTTTGTGATACATTCCCTGTACCTGTTGGTGGAGTAACCGGCGTACGTAGTCTACCATTCCATGGTTTCTCAACAGAGCCACGAGAAGAGGACTCTTGTGGTCCACTCAAAACCTGTGACTATGGCCTCACATTTTGTACAACCACATCATCTTTTACATCAGCCCCAATAGTGCCATGTGCATTACTGTACCAGCTGCTCATCTCATCAAAGACTACATCTCTGCTCACTCGTAATTCTCGTGTAGTAGGATTGTAGCACCTGTACCCCTTTTGTTCAAGGGAATATCCCACAAGAATACATTTCTCTGCTTTAGGATCCAATTTTCTACACAACTCATCTGGAACATGCACGTAAGCTATGCAGCCAAACACTTTCAAGTGTGCCAAATCAGGCTTTGTACCTGTAAACTTTTCCTCAGGTGTTACATCATGCATCGCAGCTGTAGGTGTCCTGTTCATAATGTACACAACTGTATTTACGGCTTCAGCCCAGAAATGATGAGGCATATTCTTCTCATTCATCAATGCACGTGCAACCTCTGCAATGTGCCTGTTTTTCCTTTCTGCGACTCCATTCTGTTGTGGAGTATATCTACATGTAAACTGCCTGCGTATACCATGCATTCGCAGAAAATTTGAAAAATCATTGGAGAAGTACTCTCCCCCTCCATCTGACCTCAATGTCTTGATTTGCATATCTGTCTCCTTCTCAATCATGACTTTGAAGTTTTGAAAGTGACCAAACACTTCACTTTTGTTACGCATGAAGTAGACCCATACTTTCCTTGTATGGTCATCAATGAAAGAGACATACTACCTGCAACCATGTATACTTGCAGTATCGATTGGACCCCAAACATCTGTGTGCACCACCTCATGTGGCTTTTTACATACATTGCGCTCATGTGGAAATGAGCCCTTTGACTGTTTTCCAAACTGGCATGCTCCACACACTTTATGCATACCATCCACCTTGAATTTGGGCAAACCTTTTACAATCTGTTTTGATTGCATGCTGCGCAATCTCTGCTCATTGACATGGCCAATGCGTTTGTGCCAAATGTCAACATCAGCCACAACACCTGTGCCCTGTGCAAATAATGCAGCTTTTACCTCAGGCATGTCTACATTCAGCGTAAACATTCTGCCCACACATTTGCCCTCTGTGATGAGCTTATAGTCATTCTGAAATCTTCTACATAACAGCCATTTGGATTGAAGCGAACCTGCAAACCTTGCTCAACCATTTGTCCAACAGAAACAAGATTCTTTGTAATGTTTGGGACATGCAGTACATCTGCTAAGTACTTTGATTTCCCACTCTTCGTATTTAGAGGTATGTCCCCTACATGAGCAATGGGGTGAGGTGTGTCATCTCCTCTCTGCTCATAGCCTGACACGTCTGGTTTGCGCATATCTCTAAACCACTCTCCACGAGACGTCATGCGATTAGAGACACCTGAATCCACATACCAAACATCATCTTGGGTGGAATTCTCTGCAGTCATTGTATTCATTACATGCTGCATAACAAACATGCGCTCGTTTTTGCTGTCATCTGCATCTCTGCTAGTAGATGCATAGTTGCCCTGTTCTCTCTTTCCACTTGCTTTTCCCTTTGGACAGTCACGTGACATGTGACCTCTTTCACCACAAGTCCAACATTCTCTACTATCTGGAGTATGTTGTTGCCTGCTTGATCCTGCACCACGACCTCTTTGACTCCCCCTGTCTTGAGACTGGTTTCCCCTGCCACTTGCATTGTTTTGATTTGATTGACCTTCTAGAAATTGGCCCCTGCAACCCCTTGGGCCTCGACCACGACCTCTACCTCTACCTCTGTTGGAGTTAGAATAGAAGGCCTGTTCAGAATTATTTCTTCCATGAGAAGAAGATGTGTCAAGGTTCTTCTCCTCAAGAATAAGCATAGAAATCAAATCTTGGAACACGGGGATGTCGTCTCTCGTATTCATGGAAGACCTGAAATGTACATACTCATCTCCTAGACCATCCAAGCATGCACGGACAATGTCATCATCTTCCACTGAAACTTTAATAGATCCAAGAGCCTCAATGATACTCTTGATCTTCAAGGCATAATCATTGATTGAGAGGTTGTTCCTCTTAACCTGATTTAGTTCCGACTTTAGTTGAAGCTTCCTGGCCTTGGTGTTCACCTCGAACACTCTGCCTAAGTTTCTCCATGCAATGGCGGGGGTTTCAGCATCCTGTAGATAGCCCATCATGCCATCTGTGATGCTCATAGAAAGCCAATACATCACTTTGCTCTGGCCTTGTTGTCAGTCCCTCAAAGCTTTCCTTTGTTCTACTGTAGCATTTGCCTCGGGAATCTCTGGTTTCTTTTCATTGTCTCCTTCTACATAGTCCCAATAACCTTTTCCTTTTAGGAAATTTGTTATTTTGAACTTCCATGCAGGGTAGTTATTTTTCTCAAGCTTCCTAGTAACAATCTAACTGAAACCGTCAGACATCTTGAAGCACTAAGACAAAATAGCTGCAATCTGCAAAAGCCTGCAGATCTGCTGAACCTGCTATCGTGGTACCTATAACGCTTTCTACACTCAACGAGTGTCCACAATCAAGCGTACATACAACCATTGTACTTGTACAATAAATCTCTGTGTACTGCACTTTGGAGACCTGTTCTAAAACTTTGGAGACCTAAACTACTGGCTGTGGACTAATTGGCTAAACCAGCTAGCTAGGATAGGTAGATCATAGGCGATCCATCATCTGTCGCTGGCGGATCTCATCAATCTCCTCGATGGTCAGTAGTCTAACCGGGTGTTGTGCATGTCGAGCCAAAGTGACCTAGCTAGATCCTCTGATGCAACCTTTGTCGATGTTGTGTAGTCCTCCGCAGTCGTGGGCGTCTAGATCTCCCTAGCTCAGTCGCTCGTTCGATCAATAGAGAGATAGGGAAGTAGAGAGAGAGAGAGAGAGAGAGAGAGAGAGAGAGATAGGAAATAGAGAGATAGAGAAAGAGAGTTATATATATATATAGCGAGCGAGAGAGAGAGAGAGAGAGAGAGAGAGAGAGAGAGAGAGAGAGAGAGAGAGAGAGAGAGATAGGGAAGTGGAGAGCGAGACAGAGAGAGAGATAAGAAAATAGGGAAATAGAGAGAGAAAGAGAGATAGCGAGAGCGAGATCGAGAGAGACAGAGAGACAGAGAGACAGAGAGAGAGAGAGAGAGAGAGAGAGAGAGAGAGAGAGAGAGAGAGAGAGAGAGATAGAGAGAAGGAGAGATAGCGAGAGCGAGAGCGAGAGAGAAATAACGAGAGATAGGGTACGTAGATAGAGAAAAAACTATGGAACTAAAAGAGGCAAAGGGGTTTTGACTGCTACATGCATTGCCATGTACACCTCGGAGTGCACGTATGTGTCTACCCATATAGGATTTGACGAATAAAGACGAGATTTTGACCCGGTGGTCCTGATCTCCGTACACCTCTGGACCGAGGTGTACGGAGATTGGGCAAGACTAGAGAATGCGAGGTAGTTTACATTGTGAGGAGTATATATATATATATATATATATATGTATATAAAACATTCATAATCATTGTAGATGGCAACGTCATCAACTAACATGGAGGAAAAGATTGCATGCTTGTGTACGCTCTGCAAGTATCAAATGCTGCGCAAGCGTAGGATATGTAATGAGCATGTGAACAAGTATGGAGAGTTTGCTAGAGAAACCGTACAGAATCTGCGATACGACTCCTACGGAACGGGCATTGATTTCTGCGACATAGCACCTGTTAAGAATGAGAATGCAAGAGAGCTACACAAGACAAGCACAAAACACACAAAGATGGAAAGCTTCTTCTTCTTCTTTTACAGAAAAGAGAGTACAAGATGACTAAGTGCTAAAGATGAAAAGTAGCACATATGTACATGCGGTCACTAAGTGTGAACTCGCTAGAAGCGTACTAGGCTGGCACTATAAGTGTAGTCCAGCTGTAGAATCACTGGCAGAGATCCTCCGTGTCGGTCACCTAACGCGCCAGTGAGTAAATGCCGTAAGTGGCCAAGACCCGTATTGGATGCCACCTCAAGATGTAGAGCTCGACATCTCAACAGCACCTACATCTAAGAGAGAGAGAAAAAAGATTACGCGTGAAGGTCTGACCAATATAGAGCCATGGATGGAAGTAGAAAAGGGCTTATAGTCAGAAGACGATGGCATGGAGGACATGCTGGATACCTTCTTCCAGAGAGGCTAGGAGAACGCGAACGAAGCAACACCAGAATCCGTGTGCCTATCTCCTGAAGACATGTTGAAAAAGTTGGCACGTCAACAAATCTATGAAGGCGCCAAAATATCTGTGCTTCGTACTTGTCTGGCGTTTTTGAATCTTCAGTCAGTGTACGGGTGGTCAGATGCAAGCGTCACTGCTTTTTTTAGGTACGTAATTCTCCCTATTGGCAAGCCCTTTGCCTTGGCCTGATTCATGCTTTAATATATGCAGAGCTAACAACTTCGGGATACAATGCATGTCCAATTTGCGGGGAGTCTTTGGATGTGCGCTATTCTCCCTCTCATCGAAAGACAATTTATCAAGGCCACCACCGTTATCTTCCAAATGGCCATGATATCACTTGCGCGAAGGTCATCTTGGTCGCATCGAATGTCGTCCTATGCATGTACAAGAGTGGCGTTGCCGATGGGAGCAACATGAGGGGAAACCTGTTCCAAGAATGGAACGTTTGTCCATTCTCCATACGTTGCCGTACTGGGGTGATCTACTAATTAACCATTTTCTGGATCCAATGCATATATTCAAGAATGTGGGAGAGATCCTCTGGAAGACAATCATGGGAATGAAAGACAATCGAGCTTCACGAGATGATTTGCAGTCAGTTGGAAAGATTCTAGAGCTATGGCCTTTCACCAATGCAGCTGGCCAAACAAAACTTCCAAGAGCGCCATGGGTATTGCTAGAAAACGAAGAGCGACAAGTGAAAAGGGTGATTTCAGACTTCAGGACGCCAACAGGATATATGCGATGTCTCAAGACAGCATTCACCCATGACGATCAATTGTTAGGATTGAAATCGCACGAGTGGCATAAGTTTGTATAATTCATTCTTCCAATTGCGATCAAGGGGTGTTTAACGGAGGAAGTGCGGACCTGCATATACAAGATTTCAGAGCTAGTGCGGTGGATCTCTTCCAAGGAGATACGAGAAGACGTTTTTGTGAAGAAGTTGATTTAAAATTAAGCTTAAAGTTAATTTAAACAATTGTGTTCTGACACTTTATTTTACTTTCTTTGTGCAGGACTTTAGTATGGCAGACCAGATTCCAGATCCCGCTTCCATGAGTGCAAATGCATTCATGGGCTTCGTTACACGGATGACGCCTGCTCAGATGGCAGAGGCTTCTTAGTATTTGGTAGCCAGAGGCACGGGTACTACGCCTCCGAGCTTCACACTGGAGGGTCCGACGCCTGGGGGGGGGGGGGGGACACCTATGGGTACGACGCCTGCTTCTCCCATCACGGCCGCTTCGACACCTAGGGGTGGGACAGATGTGGGTACGTTCTCATCTCCGCAGCACACGCGCACTCGCCGATCTCGGCGATCGTTAGGTGGAGGTGCTAGTTGCTGTGGAGGAGGGTCCACAGATGCTTTGACCCCTCCTCGCTCACAACCCCCATCCTACCCAAGCACACCTCTCGACACACCTCTTGGCACACCTCGGAAACCTTGGGGGGAACACGATCCTAGTGCCTCCAAGCTCTATACTGTACATGCAGGTGGTTCTGTTGACATGGATAGAGTCGGGACTGAGATGCGACAGCGGATTCGCCAGCTCGCGGAGCTGCAGTTTTCGACCAGCCTTCTGACTTCTTGGGGTGATCAGGATGGGGACAAATTCAATTACATAGTGGAGACCATCTTGAGAGAGTACCAGCCTACTCCGGGTTCTTCCGTTGTTCCGAGGAGGTGGATCAAGGGTGTTGCACGAGACACCATGAAACATCGACGAGATGCAACTCGAAAGGCTTTCAGGACCGGCTCGCCGAAGCCTTCAGGCATCCCACACGAGACGTGGCTGTAGATCAGGGAGGATGAGCGGACAGCAAACACGCGGTTCAGACAGCAGCGTGAGGCCGTGTAGGTACGACAGATGACCAAGGGGACATCTCATCTTGGCAGCGGAGGCTTCGACAACTTTCGCTATAAGTTTGTGAGTTTCTAATCCAATCTTAACTATGGAGTTTTTTTTAACGCGATGAATCATGTATTCTTATTACTTTGATTTTTGTATAAACACAGAATCTTGCGATGCATTGAGCTCCGACACGCCAGGAGGGGTCAGATGGATATCACAGAGGTATCTATGAAGTACTGAATGATCTTGAAGCTTCAGGAGAGCTTGTAGACTGGGAGGCCTTAGAGTCTCGCTGATCGCTTGAGGTGAGACATTAATGTGTGTGAGTTGATTTAATTAAGTAAGTATATGTGAAGTAATATCAATACTAATTTTGTGAGTTGTCCTATGTGCAGGTTGCAACGTCTAGTCATTAGTGGACCGGATTGCATATATATGTTTTGTGAGACACAGACACGCTTCTATGTCTCTTTTTTGTACAGACAGTTATTGTTCAGACAATTATTGTTTCCCTTATGGTTATGATTATTGTCATTGTCATTGTATAGACATGGTTATTTCTCATATTCTTGTATAGACATAGTTATGGTTCAGGTTTTGTTAATGGTTATGTTTAAATTTTTGGTTATGCTTATGGTTATTGTTAATTTTGTTTATGGTTATGCTTATCTGCATTATAGTTATGCTTTTAAGTTAAGGTTATGGTTCGTTATGGTTATGCTTTTCAGTTGTTACGGTACTTGTCTTTCATTGGCCTTAAATCTCATGTGAGATCCTACATGCATAGCATATAGGAGACGTATATATGATATGGTTTTTTTTGAAAAGTTTATGTAAAAACAAAGGGAACTCTGCCAAAATTTGTGCGCACCGGAGCATGGTTGATTTTGGTGCTGCTCGCTTTCTTGGGCAGAGGGCAGAAAGTTTGGTTGTGGCTGTGTCCATCTTTTAACTGGGCACAGGCCAGGGTACTTGCCCTCTGCCCAATTTTATTTTATTTTTGTTATGGTTGTCGCTATGCGCGTCGCTATCTGTGTTGCAAATAGCGACAGATTCACAGGGACGCGGATATCGACGCACATAGCAACGCAGTGCGTCGATATCTGCGTCGATGACACCTTTTTTTGTTGTAGTGATTGACACCATTTCTATATTTTCTATCTAAAGGGAAAGAATAATGTAGTGGCCAAAGCATTGTGTTGTAAGCCATATATATGTGCTCTGAGATAGTTTTGAAAAGTCTCTAAAAAAAACTTTCTTGCAAAAAACTATGTCTTGTGTTACTTAAGGCTTGAGATTAAAGATTCAACTGGACATAGATGTCATCTGTACTCAAAAATATTCTTCTCAACCTTTCTATAACAATGATTCCTGACTTGTGTGATGCAACGTAGTAAGTGATCTTTGAGAAATAATTGTCTATGTTCAAGGTATATATTATTTTGAGATATATTAGGCAAAATTTGGACTCACAAAGGGGCCCTTTAAGGAGTTTGACTTTACCTCTCTCTACCAAAACGGGCGCATGGATAAATTTTTGCAAACAAACTCCAAAGTTGGCGGAGGTTTGACAGTTAGAATGTCCTCTTCAAGCTCTATCTACTGATATATAGCACGCCATGAGATTCCTCATATTTTAGAAGATTCTTTTTTTGATTCACCTATGATGTGACAACTTTGTCGGAATCTAAGTGAATCAAGAAAATAATCTTCTAAAATATGAGGAATCTCATGGTGCGCTATATATCAGTAGATAGAGCTTGAATAGGACATTCTAACTGTCAAACATCCGTCAACTTTGGAGTTTGTTTGCAAAAATTTATCCATGCGACCGTTTTGGTAGAGAGAAGTAAAGTCAAACTCCTTAAAGGCCCCCTTTGTGAGTCCAAATTTTTCCTAATAGGCTTAAAGTACAAAGATTTTAGAAAATCACCATATGAGAGACAAGCTTTATATAAACCTTGGTTGAGCACGATGCACCCATAGTAAAACATTTATCATGTACATAAGAAAATTCTAAATAAAGGAATCCATGTGTAGCACTTAATATAAAATCACTACATGTAAATTTCAGAAACTCTATAATCCTAAAATGCATGTTTCATGTTTACATGCTTAGAACGTTAAAAAAGTACTTATAGAAATGGATGCCCCAATAAAAGAAAACCATTTTGAGATAAAATAACCATTTAAATTTTATTCCAAAAATGGAGGGGCTCAAGCAAATGAATTACTTGAAAATATTGCAAATAACATTGACAATTGGGAAGTCAGCTGCTTTAATAATACTAAAATGGGTGCATTCCTCCAAGCATAACAATTTTGGAGGTTCAAAATAAGCAAATTTACAATTAACCATGATCATTTTGAGCCTCCATAAATTTTCTAAGATCTTGATCTCTGATAAAAATTTCTTTATCATACGTGCCACTTTCATTGTACCAATCATTAATAAAATCATCCACGCCATCATCGTCATCAAAGACATCATTTTTTGGTCAAAATGTTAGTTGTATAGTTTCTTTAGTCTATCATATCTACTTAGAATGCACTTACAAAGGAGTCTCATGAACTTAATTGACATATACAAAACTCCATGAAAAGGTAGGGTTCACATTGTTTTCAATGTCATAACCGAAACCTATCATATCAGCACAACTATGAGCATTCAAAATCTAAGAAAAAAACTTGATATTTTCCACCAAATGCTTATTAGTAAACACGGAGATAGATTGATTAAATAAAGAGCTCATTAAAATGAAAAATCTAGACATATAAATTTCAAAATTTTGATAACTTAAGAGTATTTGTTTCATGTTTACATACTTAGAGCAGTGAAAATTTGCTTTTTATAGAAATGGATGCCCCAAGAAAAGAAGACCATTTAGAGAGAATATAATCTTTTAATTTGAGGCTAGAAGTGGACGTAGTCTTTCTAACCTACAAAATTCATAGCTCACTAAATAGTACATTGCCAAACAGAATAATCTAATGGAATTTACAAGAATATATGTTGGAGCATCTCTTTTCATGTATCTTGGTGCACAACCATTTTTGCGTTCCACAAAGGCCTGATTGAGGCTTTTGCTCCTTGGACTATTATTAGTTAGAAACTACTATGTTTCATTACGTTTATGGCATGTCATCATAAAGTCATTGGATCTCCACATGAGTAATGCCGCCTTCTAAAAGGGAGCCTACATTGAGACACAAACCATAACTTCTCATGCTATAGAAGTAGCACAATAGCTTATGCACTACAAGAGGTTGTGTGCTCTTGTGACGCTGTTAGCGACGGAAATACATTGGGTTTTTATAACCCCCAACGTCGCTAAAACCGTCGCTACGAGAGCGTCGCTATGAGCGTCGCTATATAGCGACACATATAGCGACACATATAGCGACGCATATAGCGACGCATATAGCGACGTTTACACAGAAGACTATAGGGACGCTCATAGCGATGCTACAGAGCCATAAATAGCGACTCTTATAGCGACGCCCGAGAGAATATTTTTTTGGTGGCAGGGCATTGAATGCCCTGCCACCCATCAACCATATTGTACTTGATTCACTTTTAAAAAAAAGTGCAAAGGTAGATAATAGACCCAAAATAGTCACCCACAAGACGCATTGTTTGCAAAATTGACAATTGTACACATCATAGGCAAAATGAATTGATTGGCAAATGTAATAATGACAATTGTACAACATCATAGGCATAAAGAATTGATTGGCAAAAGGAACTGCGGTGACAAATGTAATAATATACATGGTTCAAAAAGACGTATAAAATCCGTCTCATGATACATAAGCTATGAGAAACCCTAAACTAATGCTATCTAGCTACGGCTAAACTGACGTCGTCTAGTCAGACGTCTCATTGCGTCCAAGCGGCGTATCTGTCGGATTCTGCAAAAAAAGACAATAAGACAGCTTTCAGTAAGTATAAACATATAACGACATTTATAAAACAATACAAAAAATAAAAAAGAGTAAACCCTAATACTAACCATGCCGCCGCAAGAACTGAGAATGTCCATCAGGGCGTTTAAGCCCTTCCTGCCTCCGTACTCGTGCTCGTACGGTGTGGGATCACGTCCTGTCATCGACCACTGTCAAAACATACAAAGATTTCATTATGTTAGAACTAAAAAACTCATAAACCCTAAACTATCGAACATGCATAAAGAGCAATGTGAAAAGACTTACAAAATCGGCCTCAAATGATGCCCATCCACCGCTCCCCAAGTGGAGCGAGCTCCCTGCCTCTACTCGCGCTCTGGCTGCATCCTTTTGTTGCTTCCACTTGTCGGGATTCTCGCGCGCTGCTTTCTTCGCATTCTTCCAATCTTCTTTGGCCAGCCAATCTGGCCTATTCCACCCATTCTTGATTGCTTTTTGCACTTCCGAACGCTTGTGTTTGCAGTATTCGCGCATTCGAATCTTCATCAGGTCTTCATTGAAGCGCTGATCCCGTGTTGGAACGGGAAACTCATCATGAAGTATGCTGATGACTCTGTTTTTTAAATCACTTGGTACTTCACTCCATTTGTTTAGTATGTAGTGTCTAAACAGCTGAGAGCAAAGACCACGCATGCGCGAGATCACCTTCTTGCCGTCATCATCCATGATGATGCCGCCGCTGATGTCAACGGAGTAAGGCAAGCCCTCTGGCCGGTGACGCGTGAACCTGGGTGTCCCGGCAAGGGTCTCTAGCGGCGTGTCGATGGGGGTACGGACGTCTGGTGTCTCCACCGGCGTCTGGGCCCCGAAGCGAGGAGTGTCGAGTGCGGTGGCTCCTGGCGGAGTAGGTAGAGGTGTGTAGCTTCTAGGAACAAACAGCCGTGCAAAACCTGGCGTAGATGGCGATGTTGTGGCTGGTGTGGGGGCGGGCAAAGAAGGGGAGGGTAAAGAGCCTCGTCGAACACGAGGCGGTGTGGAGGCATCGGTGGCGGAATCCCCACAACAACCGCCACCGCCACCAGTAGAGCGCCGGTGTCTAGACAAGTGTGAAGCTCGTCTCGTCGACGCCGAGGCTTCGGAGCGCGCCGAATGCTCCGAAAGAGAGGGAGATGCGGATGGTGTAGGAACGCGCGATGATGCGCCAGAGCAATGACGCTCCACGTACCACTGTCTCTTCTGCGGTGACAAAGAAGAAAGAAACTCCTCATCATCCATACCTGCATTAAACACACGAATATTTAAACTTAATATTGAATGAATAGAGTAGACAATGACGTAATGACGCATATAAATACAATGACGCAATGAATCGAGTGATAGAAGAGGCAAGTCGAAAACTCAGAATTTTCAATCAAAAGATGTGAGCGCGAGTAGAAAAGAGCGTTATACACCATGGAAGGTACTTAGAGAGCCAGAGCTTTTACAACACGGAGCAAAATTGTTCAAATACAATATTTGTGGCTTTAAGAGATCTCTCTCTCATCCTCGCATAACTCAGCATAACTTCCTATATCTATATAGAGCTCTCCGTTTAAACACATATCCTCTGTTTCATTTTGTAGCTCCTCTGCATGCACCCCATATAGAGTAGTAGCATCTTGATGCTCGTCTGGCACCACCGCAGCAGCTTCTGATTGAGCATCTTCTCTGATCTCCTCCATTGATGTCGTTGTGATTGGCACATGGTAGCCTTCATACGTCCTTGCACTATGAGGGGCTACCTCTATGACGTACCACCAGTTTGATGTAGACTTTATAGGATGAAATATTACCTGCCAGAGCCACATAACTTACATGAGAGCTTTCAAGCACATAACTTGTAAAAGGGGGATGTTAACTATTTACATACTTACTTGTTCACAATGCTCGGGTAGTACAAAAGTGTCTCTTAGGTCAGTCCATTTCTTAGTAGAATCCACCTCAAGAAAACCAGACTCTCCTCTACGCACAGTAGCGTTGCGACCCTCCATGATTATCTTGAACCATTGCACGTCGAACAAGTCGACAAAAAATCCTCTGTAATCAATCCTCAAAATCTCTTGCAGCGTGCCGAAGTAAGTGAGCTCCGCCACCACAGGATCTGCATCAGAGGAACGTCGTCGACTAGACTGTTTAAATTTTGCCATGATTCCACAATCTTGAGTAAAACGCTTTTTGTCGATTCGTTCCACCCTAAAATGTCGACCTTTACACCATGCTGCTGTGTATGACTTATACTACAACGAACAAAGATTATGAGTGGCCGTTCAAACGTTATTAAATAAAGTCACTTGCTAGTCGTACATTGCAAACTTACCTTGGTCGCACAACCCCGAGAGTACTCCCACTCTTCTTCAGTCACTTCGTCACCGCATTGTTGTGCGCTTTTCAATTGGTTGTGCAACCATCTTAAGCTCATGAAGGTTGGTAGGCTCTCCAGAACCGCTGGATAGTGCATCGGTGGTCGTCTTCCACGTCTCCACTCGATTCGTGCCCTTTGTCGCTCTTGCTTTGCATCCTCATATTGTGAAATCCACTTTTGCATCACTGGATTGTGAAGCATGCAAAATCGGTTGATTCTAGCCTCTAGATCTTCCGTCATCTTCTTCTCAACACCGAGATTGCACATGACAATCCCAGATATGCGCTCATCATCTATGGTTCGCCATAGTGTGTCCCGGGATTTATCAAATCCGTCTAGCCACTCTCCAATGTACACTAGGGACTCTGATACCAACCAACCTTCTGCCATGCTACCCTCCGGACGTGCCTTTTGACGCACATATCCCTTAAGCGTTTTCATGAAACGCTCTAAGAAGAACATCCATCTGGAATGAACTGTGCCAGCTATTTCCACCTCATCAACTATGTGAACAAGAAGATGCACCTGAATGGTTAGCATTGTAGTAGGAAATTGTTTCTCAAACATGCACACAAGCTCCGCAGCATTTAGTTTGGCGAATGGTATGGAGTCTACGTTGATCTCCTTTTGTGAGATCCATTGCACCAGCTTTCCAAGTTTGTAGATTGTGTTACGGATGTCGAGAGACAAACATCCCTCAATGGCAACCGGTAAAATAAACTGTAAAGTATGTGCAGCAATGATATTAAAGTCCACATTTTATGCAATGATATTAAAAACCACTATGAACGTACCTGACACATTTTATGCCAATCGTGTGACTTCAAACCGGTAAGCTTTCCTACTTTAGTAAAACACGTTCGGAGCGAGTGCATTACGCCAGTGGGGGTCCGCAAAGATCGAATGGCCTCTTTTACTTTGCGTTCTTGGGCTCCTGTGAAAATCCATGGTGCTTTAGGGAGTTTTATCGATCCATCAGACGCTGTTTGCGGCCAATATTGCTCCATACGATCCACATTTCTAAGTTCAACTCTGGCTCCCAAAGTATCTTTCTTGCCGGTCAAATGGTCCCATAGTAGATTACCCACATTCTTGAATATGTGCATTGGATCGAGCAAGTGATTGATCATGAGTCGGGGCCAGTATGGTAACTCGTACCATAGAGATAGTCTCTTCATCCCTGGAGGCAATCCGTCATCGCACATCTCCTTCTGCTCTAACCATGCTTGTGCAGACATCCTTGGTGGCTCTCTTCCCAGAAAGCCGTCGCGTAACACATGATTCTCTGGAAGATACGCTTGATGACCTTCGTAGATTTGCTTCTTCAGTGAGGGCGCCCTACGTGCATTCAGTCTAGGTCCACATGTGACACATGCTCTATATCCGCTTGTTGGAAGCCCTGCATGTATACACATGATAATAGATCATGGGAAAAAAAAATATTTACAGTGTCTGAGTGAGGAGTGTCAATAGATCACCTGAGCATTCTGTTAGCCCGGGATAGTCATGCATGGTCCACATTAGAATGCCTCTGATCAAAGCATTCCGTCGTCCTGTGTGTCGGCTCATATCCACCACCTCTATGCCAATCCACAATTGTTGTAGCTCTTCCAATAGTGGACGAAGATACACATCCATATTCCCCACTTTATATCGCCCTGGCACAATCAAGCTTAGCCATAGGTGCCCCTTCTTCGTAGTCAACCACGGGGGAATGTTGTAGTTGACGATGACAACGGGCCATACACTGTAAGATGTTGATCTTTGACCAAATGGATTTACGCCATCCATAGCCAGGCCTAAGCGCAAATTTCGAGCTTCCCTGGCAAAATCCGACCATGTTCCATCTATATGTTTCCAGGCTGCGCAATCTGCAGGAATTCGTAGCACACCATCTGAAGATTTATTCTCCTCATGCCATGATGCTAGGGCGGCCATGGACTTACATTCGAAGAAATGCTTGATACGAGGAAGCAGAGGAAAATGCCGCAAAACCTTTTGTGGAATTTTTGTCCTGTGGAGATCTACTCGATATCTTTTGGAATCACATTTTGGAAACTTCTCCATGTCTGTGTATTCCCCTCTGAAAAGAATGCAGTCATTAGGACAAGCGTGGATAGAATTGTAATCCATCCCCAAGTTTCGCAAAATCTTTCTTGCTTCATCTCGGGAATCTGGCATCACATTGTCAGCTGGTAGTATGTGCTCTTTCAGCAATCTACACAACATAAAAATACGATACATTCATGTAAAAATCTATCAGATCATTGTACATTTAGAGTTCTATTAAAGTAAACTAATTGTAATAGATCACCTGAAAAGCGCTGTGACGCTAGTGTCACTCCATCCAAACTTTGCCTGCATGTTGAGAAGAACCAGGAGTGCTTTCAATCTAGACATACGTGCTCCATTATACAATGGCGTATCGGCTTCACTTTTCATATCATCATAGATAAGCCTTTCTGAATCCATGATCGTCTCGATCATTTCATCAATCTCGGGCTCAAACATTGTCTCGTTGGGAATGTGCTCTGCATGATCATCCCCCAAGCTGTCAGAGGCTACATCTTGTGGCCTCACATATCCTGCTCTACCAAAGCGCCTGCGAACACGTCTATTGGGTTGCAAGATTGCTGCTTGTTGGCCAGCTTCAGAGTCCGACGAGTTATAATTGGCAACAACTCGATCTATAATAGATGGATCGAACTCGCCAAATTCGCGAACGTGCTGCAAAGAAACACGTCTTGTCCGTCACACAGCATGCTTGCATTGATTACAAGGACATAAGACCCTCGTTGAGAGATAGGTGTTTCGGTTGGACGGTCCCACATCCTCGTCGCTACTCATAATGAGGATAAAAAACTTATAACCTGGACAACAAATTGAATATTCTATTGGCATTCTTCGTCTTATCTCTCTCTCTCTCTCTCTCTCTCTCTCTCTCTCTTTACCTCACATTCTCTAGTCATGCCCAATCCCCGCACACCTCGGTCTAGAGGTGCACGGAGATCAGAACCACCGGGTTATAATCTCGTCTTTATTGGTCAATACCTATATTTGTGGGTACAAGAAATCTACACACCCACGTCTACATGATACTGCATGTAGTGGACAAAACCCCTTTGCCTCTTCTCTAGCTGTAGCACTTCACTTCATCTTAACATCTTTTCACTGTTCGTCTAACTCTAAACCCTAAACCGTAAGTAATTCTTGCGTGGACTCGATCTAACGTAAATAAGCGTAAATCTAAATAAATGTAAATCTAACTAAAAATAAAGCTAAATCTAATTTAACGTAAGTCTAATGACTAGAGGTTGTCTAGATGGTCGACGGAGTACTTTTGGATCGACGGAGCCCACCATGAGTGAAGACAGCAATACCCTATATTCCATTGAGGGCTTTCTTCACCCGCTTCATGCAGGCATCGCAGTCTATGGAGACCTAAATCTAATCTAATATAACGTAAATCTAAATCTAGCTTAAATAAACGTAAATCTAGTTAAAAATAAACCTAAATCTAATTTAATGTAAGTCTACATATAACCTAATCTTTAATGTCTTTTAAGATAGTTTCCTACAACGTTATAACTCTCTTCTTCTTGTGTGTGTGCGCGTGTGTGGATGTGTGTGCCAATAAAAAGAGATAAATGGTATAACCTTTCTATCACCCATGCCAAGTATGATAGATTGATTATGCCATTTCCCTCTTGAATAATAGGTCTTGAGTTCAACTCCTCGTCGGCTAGATCTTTAGGTCTTTTAATTTTAATTAGTTTCTTACGACGTTAAATTAGTTTCTCTCTCTTTCTCTCTCAATGTGTGTGCGTTTTTTTGGATCGTATGCATGTTTTCTCTCTCTTTTCCTCTCTCAATGTGTGCGTTTTTTGTTTATGCATGTTCTCTCTCTCTTTTCCTCTCTCAATGCGTGCGTTTTTTGTTTATGCATGCTCTCTCTCTCTTTTTCTCTCTCAATGTGTGTGAGCATTCTTTGTTTATGTATGTGTGTGTGCGTTTTTGTTTTTGTTTGTACTCTCTCTCTCTCTCTCTCTCTCTCTCTCTCTCTCTCTCAAAAACACTATGTGTGTGTGTATGTGTGTGTGTGAGAGAGAGAGAGAGGGAGAGAGAAAGAGGGGAAGGGAACATGAGAATGAGGAGAGGGAAGGAGCATACCTGGCTCTCCTTCCTCTCCTCGTGTGTGTGTGTGTGTGTGTGTGGAGAAGAAAGAGAGAGAGAGAGAGAGAGAGAGAGAGAGAGGGAGAGCGTTACCTGCTCTTTGCTTGAGGGCGCCGAAAAACTCAGATTTGAGATCTGAGTTTTTGGGCACGCTCGGTTATTTTTTTACCCCAGCCGGCGTCGCTATGAGCGTCTCTATAAGCGTCGCTATGAGCGTCGCTATAAGCGTCGCTATAAGCGTCGCTATGAGCGTCGCAAATTTACAAAGAAATTTGCGACGCTCATAGCGACGCTTATAGCGACGCTCATAGCGATGCTCATAGTGACGCCGGGAAAGTTTTTTTGAGCATCGCTGTGTGAGCGTCGCTAATATGAAGAGCCTCTTGTAGTGTATGGTGGGCATACCCGCAATCCTCTTCATGCCCAAGATAATATTTTCATATCCGTGGAAAAACCAAACTTATATTACCTTGTAAAAAATTCACTTCATGGAAAGCATCTTTATTTGCATCTCCACATGGATTGCAAATAGAGACCATATCACAAACCATCTCTAAATAAATTTCCTCACCTTCTCTTTCACTCTTTGATGCCACTTCAACTTATATATTGTTCATACATACTTCTCGTGCCCTACTATGCAAGCTTTGAAACATCTTAAGTCTACTCCCAAAAGCATACACCTCATGTAAAGAAAGTAAATATCTATTTGTTTATACACAACTTTGATTATGTCATCATCTTTGGCCTGTAATAGTTGGTCATTGTTAACCCTCACGGCACACGGACACCGTAACCGTATTATGTATTTGGTAGAGTCAGGTACCGGGCTTGTCGGACCAATAGGAAAAGGGTAGGAGTGATCGCCGATGAGAGGCGCACTCTAACTGGGACATTCAAGGGATTAGTTGGCTAAGCATGGTCGCCCAAGTGTGAATGGGGTGAACTCATATAAAAGCCAACTAAACCTAATTTTTACTCATTCTCTCATTTGTGCAATAGAAGAGTGCTCTTGCTCTATCTCCATCTCCATCTTCTTCTTCTTCACCTCCTCGTGTGTGTGTGTGTGTGTGTGTGTGTGTGTGTGTGTGTGTGTGTGTGTGTGTGTGTGTGTGTGAGAGAGAGAGAGAGAGAGAGAGAGAGAGGAGAGTGTGTGTGCGATCGAGCATTACGAAGGCACGATGGCGGCGAAGCGGTTGAGCGCGGCACGATTGCAGCTTCTTCTTCATCGCGGCGAGGAATCCACCACGAAGGCGAGCGTAGAGCGGTGAGTGACACACCCTTTGCTCTCTTGAGCTTGCTAGTTTAGGCTTGTTGTGTGCTTGGAGCCATTTGTGGCTCGCACACGGTGTATCGGCAAGTCCCTTGCTTCGACAGTGCGGCAAGGAGCGCACATTTTTGGCGCCGCTGCCGGGGATATGCCCTACACTAAGCTCGGTTAGCACTTTACGCTTTTTTGTGGTGCAATCTCTATCATAGGAAAGGCAGGGAATGAGGGTGTGTAGTTGTGTGGAGATTTCTGTTTTTTGCGTTTTTTACGTTTTCTGCTTTGCACTGCACAGTTAGCATTTCTTGCGTTTTTTGCATTTTCTGCATTTTCTGTCAAGTTTCAATTTCTGCAATTTTCTGCGTTTTCTGTGTTAAATTTTCTGTCAAGTTCCAATTTCTGCAATTTCTGCATTTTCTGTGTTTTTTTAATTTTCTGCATTTCTTGCGTTTTTTCAATTTCTGCAATTTCTGTGCGTTTTCAATTTTCTGCAATTTCTGCGTTTTCTACATTTCTGCATGATATATATATAAAAAAATAAAATAAATAATTGAAAAAAAAAATCTGAATAAAAAAAATAAAAAAAATCGAAAAACAAAAACGCGAGTGAGCGGGCGGTGAAATTTTTCGAAAATAAAAAACGTGACTCTTAAAACGGACGGGCTGGTTTGTATAAAAGATAGATCGGGATCGGTTCCCCAAGCCCAAGCCCAAGCCCTCAGTCTTATGATATATACTAGACTCACTCTTATATATATACCCTACTCCCTCAAGAGGGAATGAGAGCATGTGGGACAAGTCCTCCACTCTCTTCCTTTCTCTTCCCACTTGCACCCTTAGACTTTCTAGTTTGGGCCTAGTTCCCTACTGGAAATTGACAGTTTTAGGGATTCCGAGGGCATAGAGTGACCAAACGGAGGGCTGTAAAGCACGGCACGACCCTCTGAACGATACGCTCGTTTCGAGCTATCACACGGCCCATTCCACGACACGCTCTAAAAAATCTAGCAAAAAAAAAAAAAAAAAAACACGCTAAAAACTAGTCACAAGGCCTCCTAGAGCAGCTTTTTGACACCTTAGGGTATCAAAAGCACATGCACTTACGCTCTGGACGAGTGTTAGAGCACGATCACATTGGTAGTGCCTCTGTTCATACGGACACCCATTACCCATCCACGATAAGCTCTAGACCCTCAACAGGGACACAAGGTAGCACCACCCAAGACCCTAAAATAGCCACTAGTGATTCCTCCTCCGACTCAGAAATCATGGAAGCACACCCTACCCAAAACACTGAGAGAGAAGGCCATGCACCTCCCGAAGCTCCACAGCCTAGTACTAGTATGTTTAGCCGTTTCATGGAAACATTAGGTAGAGCTACTCGCTCGGAACCTGATGCAAATGAAGCACACGAAGGGGGTGGGGAAGTGGACTCTCCTTTCACATCGCACGTGGACCCCACACCCCCAAAGAGTGTCCATGTGGATATCCGGCCAACTTCTTACCAAGAAGGCCCTGTTGAGCTGCCTCCTTCAGAAGTTCCCTCTAGAGTACCATTGGTGACAAGTAAAACCACGGGGAGCAACATTGCTTCTACCTCACAAGAAACCGTTAACACATCGACTCTAGAAGGATTGTTCATTAATGATCATTGGACATACGACCTCCACACTGAGGTGTTGACGGATCTACACTCTGGCCACGCCTACCATGTAGGATGGATAGAGATTGTACAATCCACCTCTAGTGCCACGAGCATCGAAGATCAACAGAAAATGATCTGTAATGTTATCCATGGTATTATTCAATCAGAAAGGCAAAACCGAGGGGTAAATATACTCTCAACTGGCCCCATGAGATTTCTGGATACGAGCAAGGCTCAACAGCCTACTCTATCACAAATGGAGACTCCTCTAATGAGCCCCATGGACCCATCTTACGTCATTTCACCTGGGTTCTCTATGCAATCTGAGCCTCCGAGCGAAAAATTTAGCTTCCCTAACTTGGCTCAACCCTCAATTAAGGAAAACCCAGTGCTCAATCCAGGGATAAGCCTGACAGAGAATGTACCGATGACATCTACTGTTAGCGCAGTGCCACTACCTAGTGTCGTAGTACCTAATATGGGGCCTCGACCGTATGTGCCTCTAGCCCCTTATGCACACATGGCCCCCACACCTCCAATTTTACCACTTGCTTATGCTCCTCGAGTGCCGCTCCCTAGCTCTTATCCGAGTGGACCTATGCCCGGTTATGTTCCATATCCTGCATCATCCACACATATGCCAAGACCGGTACCCGTCCCTCTCCCACATATGATTCCAAGAGTACCTCCACCGGCCCTACCTCCTCACATAGGTGACTTGGAAGCGTTTGCTCAAACCATAGGTCGATCTATTGCGGAAAATATGTGTCATGCATCTGATAGAGAGCCTAGAAGTAAGGCAGTACAAATTGCCAAACTCATGCAAAAATTCAATGGGGATGAAGATGCTAGGAAACACATTGAAGTGTTTGAACAAGTATGTGATTCCTTAGGGGAACGCAACGAACTACATAAGTGCAATGCCTTAAGCTTGACATTAAGTGGGAAGGCTGGAGATTGGTATAGAACCCTAAGGGTGGACGAGAAAACAATCTACCCTACCCTTCGAAGGTTGTTTCTAAAGGAGCACATACGAGAAGGTGTGCTTTGGAGTGTAGCATCTCAGCTACAGAAGGCCGAACGTAAGGAAGGAGAGTCAGTAAGGGACTTCATTAGTCGTCTAAAGCACTTAAACTCTCGCTGCCCTGTAAATGAGCGCTTCAACAATAACCAACTGCTTGATCGATTCATTCGAGGGTTGAGGAATGAAGGAATCTATAATGGACTAGTGATTAGAGGTATCACAACCTGGGAAGATGTCACTGCCAATGCAATCCAATTAGAGGACAACTTGATGATAGCAGGCATGAGGGTGTCTACTGACACGAGATCCACTAGCTCACAAGCCATTGAGTATGAACCCATGACTGCAAAGCCCATTGCCAATGAGCCAAAGGTATTTGAGACATTCTTGATAGACCTCACCAAGGCAATCCAAGAGTCTCTTAAGGATAATCGACCCCCTCAAAATAGTCACATGTATCCAAGAAGGGAGCAACAATGGTGTTCCATTTGCTTAGGTCCACATAGCGCTAGTGAGTGCCCTACGTTTAGAGTAAAATTTAATGGAACTTGCAACGCATGTGGTAGGTATGGTCACCAAGCTAAGGATTGTTTAATGATCAAACGTATGATGGCAAATAGACCACCTGTAGCCTGGACGGATGCACCTCGAGCTCCTGTATTGATGCCTGCTCCACCTGTTGAGCAACTACCGCAACACATGGTCCCTAGATCTCAAAATGTTGTACAAGCTACAGCGCTACCACCTCCTGTGCTAGGACCGCAGCCCCCGCATCCAAGAGTCACCCCTATGAACCAAGTGGGTTGCGAGCCATCAAATGCTTATCCAGATGGCTGTGAGGAGGAAATAGACACTAGTATTGCCTACGGACTTGATACATTGGAAGAGTGTCCTATATACTACATGGAAGATTATTGGGGGCAAGTCAAGCCGGTTTATCAAGCTGCTGCTCTCCCATCCAGAGGTCAAAATATCAACACCCAGGCTAGGATGCCACCTCTTCAATGCTACGAGTGTGGTGGACGACATCGGGCAGCGGAGTGCCCTATTAGGCTGCAAAAGAATGTTGCACAGATGCAAATGAATCAAGGGAGCACGTCTGCAATGCCAATACTCACATGTAATCGTTGTGGCATAGATCACTTGATTGCCGAATTCCCCTATAACCCAAATGCGCCTAAAATCACACCCCTAAATTTGGTCGAAATTGCTAGTGTGACTGAGTCGGACAATGTGGATTGGGTCCACCTAGCATCAACCATAGACACTTGGGGAAATAGGGGGACGACCTGGGTAACACCTGATGGGGATGAAATGCCTGTACCCTTAAATATGCTACAAGCAATGCATATCGCTTCCGACAAGACTCATCCTAATGTAACGAAGAAAACATACAAGTGGGTCCCTAAAGCTTCTTTAGTGACCATAGCTAGTGCTAAAAAACAGAAGCCTTGTAAGAAACGTACCACTCGCTCCAAGAAAAGAAAGAAAATGTTGCGATGGATCCCTAAACGACTATTGGAAGCCCAAGGCTACTATCAAGGAAATGATCAAATCTGGGTGCCAAAACGTAGATTGTGCTCTTACCTATCACCTGACCCAAGTGAGCCCAATCCCGTAGCTCCAAAACGAATCAATGATCGTGGAAAGGAAAAAATCACAGAATGCTACACACCCGCTCCCGAGCTAGTTTGGGGACCAAAGAAAGAACGATTTGTTCCACCTAGCTCAGGAAGGGGGGAGTCCCATGAAGATTCTAGCTCCTCATGTAATACATCCATAGAGGTAAAAGCTTCTACACAGCCTCCATCTATAGTAGTGGACCTCCATGAAGCTACAAAGGAATCCACACCTCCCAGTGTTCAAGAATCACCTGATGAACCACTTCAATTTCGATCCTGGGAGAGTACCTTACCACCCTTGCAACTTGACGAGGCACCTAGGATAATAGAAAACTACTGGCAAAAATCCTCACCTATTACCAACTGGAACAATTGGTTTCAAAGGGTGGCAAGCTCATTTCAAACGGTATGATCTACCCAAGGAAGGGGGGAGTGTTTGCTGACAGTCCTCATTCATTTGTTTCCCTCTCAACCTTTTTCCCTGACCTCTCAATCACCAATCTTAGGGAATGTACATATAAAGCTTTATACTCACAAAAAACAAAAAAATAATAAAGAGCAAGAGCAATTAGCAAACGAGTATGCACATTAAAAGTCAAAACATTGACTCAGACCTACACATGTTACATCTGGTACAGTGAAACAGAAACCTATGCCATAAAACACCTTTGATCCTCATCACTTGAGTGATGGAGGGTAGGTAAGATTAGTATGATAGGAGTGTTTCTGTTTTAGAGTTGAGTGATTAGCAAAGTTCTCTTTTCCCACTAATGTGCCTCCTAGAGGTATTGTTTGTGTTTCATAGTGTGTATAGGAACGTGTTGCTGTGGTTAGGATTTGGACCTTCATGGAATCTTTCTCTCGTTCACACTTCAAATCAAGCGTGACCATCAACACAAACAGGTGTTTTATGTCCATTAGCATTGCCCTTATCTTTTTGCATCCATGTTTGTCTGCTTTGATTGTGATTGGTAGCATAATATTCACCGCATTTGCTTAGTATCAAACATTTAATTCAATGTAATGTTTTGTCATAATCACTTGTTTAGGTGTAAAAATCAAGCAGTCCGACTAAGCTAGTTTGACCAAGCTAGGTATTAGAAATCTTCTCTTAATACCATGGGGAATGCCTTCCTAATAAGCAATGGTTACTTAGGTTCTTAATCCGATTTAGGCAGCATTGTATGAAATGTACTAGGGCTTTCTAGTGGGCTTAACCCTAGTGACCTTTAGCTTAAGTATTATAAAGGGAGTTTACTAATGTGATGAGCCTGGGGAGGGTAACAGTGTTATATGACCCCCCAAAGTTACAAAATTAAAATGATGAAAATGAACAAACAAAAAATCAAAGTGCCACAATGTAAAATTTTAAGCTGGAAGAGAAATCCCTGCTTAAATTGGTACTTCACTTACATGTATCGCCTATGGTACTAGAGCCCTAGAGGTTCCCAGTGTGGGCGCTTTTCCTTGAAAAGAAAAAAACCCAAGGCATACAAAATAAGCACACACATCATAATTGAATCAATGTGAAAAGACTTTGGGGGATCAAAGAAAAAGTAATCAGTCAGGCGATGATTTCATGAGAAATTCCTTTTATGGTAGCTTAACTACAAGGTTTTCTAGATATATCCTCTAGTCAGCCCTCGAACATCAATACTTGGCTCTCGCGATTAAACAACTTAATTGACCACAAAAAATTAAGAAGCTTACCCATGGTATTAATATTCGATCTCTAGTGCCTTTCGACCGTCAAATTAGCGACCCCAGACTTGTTTAATTTTCTACCTTTACATCTGTTTATGCATTTGATTACATTGCAATTTAATGTTCATTGCTACCAAATTGTTTGAAATTCTTTGACCAATCAATGTGTCTACCTAAAACTGCATATGCTTTTTAAGAGAATGCAATTACTGTGCCAATGTTGTTTGATTTTGCAATGAATGAAGAAGGCTAAGGACATTCATCTCAAATGCTCTTCCACCTCGACGAACCAGCTTCAACTCAATAGCTTCCGAGGACGGAATCTACATCAGGAAGGGGGGCATGTTAACCCTCATGGCACACGGACACCGTAACCGTATTATATATTTGGTAGAGTCAGGTACCGGGCTTGTTGGACCAATAGGAAAAGGGTAGGAGTGATATCCGATGAGAGGCGCACTCTAACTGGGACATTCAAGGGATTAGTTGGCTAAGCATGGGCGCCCAAGTGTGAATGGGGTGAACTCATATAAAAGCCAACTAAACCTAATTTTTACTCATTCTCTCATTTGTGCAATAGAATAAAAGCCAACTAAACCTAATTTTTACTCATTCTCTCATTTGTGCTCTTGCTCTATCTCCATCTCCATCTTCTTCTTCTTCACCTCCTCGTGTGTGTGTGTGTGAGAGAGAGAGAGAGAGGGAGAGTGTGTGTGCGATCGAGCATTACGAAGGCACGACGGCAGCGAAGCGGTTGAGCGCGGCACGACTGCAGCTTCTTCTTCATCGCGGCGAGGAATCCACCACGAAGGCGAGCGTAGAGCAGTGAGTGACACACCCTTTGCTCTCTTGAGGTTGCTAGTTTAGGCTTGTTGTGTGCTTGGAGCCATTTGTGGCTCGCACACGGTGTATCGGCAAGTCCCTTGCTTCGACAGTGCGGCAAGGAGCGCACAGTCATCTTGTATCCAGAAGACATTAATCTATAATGGCTTCTAGATTTTCTTGAACTTGATTACAGCCACATGTATCATTTGGTACAATTACCATTTTCTTTGCCTTTGTGGAAGCAATCCCCTCCATCTCCAAGTCTACCTAGTCAACATATTATTTTTTAATGGCTTCTTCAAAGTCATCCCATTTATCTCCATATTTCCTTGCAAGGCCTTAGATTCTCTTGTGCAAATCACTGACAACTCTTAACTGCATGGTTATGAGGAGCTCTCAAATCCAAAGGAGTGCTCAATATAACAAAAAACAACACATTTTCTAGGTGAATTTCTCGCAAACATCAACAAGTTCTTTGCCCAAATCTATGGTTGTTGTAGGCCCACAAATATTTTTTTGAATATATATTCTATGCATACACCTATCATTACCTTTAAAAATGCATCCATTTTACACACATTGGTTCTTTGATTTCAAGTTCAAGCAAAAAAACCATCAAAACATGTCTCCCTAAGACAATTTGAAACACACCTATTGAGTACAAAAACTGCACAAATGGAAAAACTAGCTTCTACAATGTGGAATTCTATATGGCATATAAACCTATCAAGTTGGCACCAATTGAAATTGTAAGCTTGCAATGTACCATGTTGGTGAAGTGAAATTAAGAAATTTGAACACAACATAGTATTAACTCAAAATAAGTTTAGTCATGGTAAAATTGAAAATCCACTCTTGCCTTTGTGCTTTTTGCTATTTAGAGTATTAGGTGCCCCAAAACTCAAGGATGAAGAGTTACATAGTGAGAAATCAATAAACACTCTTTTTACTAGTAAATCAACAAAGAGAGGCTTCCATAATGGACCATAGCTTCCAATACATAGGTTATCCATTTTCTAGAAGCAAAACATCACCTTTAAAACTACCTATGGATGTTATGTAGCACTTAAGAGGTCACTAATCTATGTTGCAGGGTGATCTAATGACAGTTTCATGAAAATTGGCAAAAAATAGGACACGTTTTTTTGGCTCAAATTAAGTTTAAAATTGTTATTCATACCCAATTTTGAAGGTGGAATCAGTGGCCCAAAAAACTCCAAGTTTTTTTCAGGTCATAAAACTCGGTTTGTGGATATAGAGCCCATTAAAACCTCCTTGGCATCTCAAGTAATAATTCCAAGAAGCTGTTGAGTAAAGAGGACACAAAGGTATCCAAGGAAATAAAAGAACGCCACAAAGCTCCTATCAGTGCTACCATTAGTGCTAAGTGGCCGTCTTCCATAGCCAAAAACTAGAGAGGACTCCCTCTTTCTTACTTTGTGCACAATGGGGCTCGTGCTCCATGTTAAATACCCCTGCTCTTGTGCATAAGCCCTTGCACATGTGGGTTTTTTGAGGACCACGTGGCGCTATCTCGTCTGCCCAACCCTCCAGTGTTCCCAAGCCTTTTCAAAAAACTTCAAGAAATTTCTCTCCCCCAATTTCAAAGCATGTCTCTTTTTTCCTAGTTAACTAATTCCCAAGCCACAAAATGCCACCAAAACTTTCAATCCCCAACTTTGATCTGAGCGGAACCTCGACATACTTCGCCTCCATTGAGCCCTCGAGCCCTAAAATAGACAAAAATCAATTGTCACCACCTGTTGTGCACTAGCCGCTAGCTTCAGATTTCAATTTCTCCATGATCCAAATTCCGATTTGTGATCCGTTGATTCCTTTGGCCTTCACATACCACATAGGTTTCATACAAACCTTTGGGAGGTTGAAAACACTTCATATGGAATGTTTACCAAGACAATTAAACAGACACAAAACTCGCCCCATGAAAAAATTAAAGTGTTGCTATCTTGGCCGTTGGAACTTTGATTTTTGATCCAAAAAGACCAAAATTCACCATCATACGAGCATGTCAAGCCATACACTCACTTGATTTCTAACCTCCCATCTGCAACTACCAACTTCGGCACAGATATGCAAACCACTTTGAACTTCAAGCTGCCATAACTTGCACATCCTAGATTTGTTTGAAGAGATGTTTGGACCAGCCTATAGACCACACTGAGGGCCACCTCTAGAAATCCCTTTTTTTCACTTAGCACATTTCAAGTAGCCACCTTTGACAAGCACCATGATAGAGAAATTTGACCCACATAAAACACACATATCTGTTGCTCCTTGTTGCTCTTGATCTCTACGCTGCTCAATCACTTTGGTATGCCCATGAGAGCCCACACAGCTCTGCATTTCACTCTTTGTAGCATTGAATAGATTTAGTTGCACCATCACTACCCAACCCCCTTCTTGAACATTCACGTTCAGCAAAAAACATGACTACTGAAATGATGAAATTGCAAAACTAGTGACATAGTGTGAGCAAACCAAAAAAGCGCTAGTGTATGTACAAAGTATTATTCATGGTGTAGAAAATTCGTACTTAGGTTTGTCCCCAACCCCTTTGATCAATACTTGATGCAGTGTAGGAAGCAACTCCCTCTCAAAATAGATGTTGAGATGCCCACCATTCACCCATATGCTTGAGAAAATGACCACTCGTTTGCATCAGCAAATAGGTACCATTGGGAAAGACCTGATGGACCTTTTCAAGCTCTATCCGCTTCTTCTTGAATTTCTCATGGAAAGTAAAATCTAAACAGCTCTCTTACTTCATCACTAAATCTCCCTTGTCTATCTGCTTCTCCAATAGGTGTTGGTTGAACTTTGCCACTCTTTTCTCTCCTTGCTTCACGTAGAAATATAATTCCGCTTCTTGATCCCTCTTCAAAGCTTCAAGATTTGTAATTTTTTCTTGCAAAACATGTTGATGAGTCTTATAAATCTTTCACATACCTTTCACTGACAACACTATCTCTTTGCCATAAACCAATGCGTAAGGGGTAAAGCTGGTAGAAACTTTGTAAGAAGTTGTGTATGCCGACAAACACTTATAAAGATTAGCCTCCACTCTTCAATCTACTTGTACACATACTTGGTAAGAATTTTGATTATCTGCCCATTTGGACTCTCAACCAAACCACTGCACTGTGGATTCTATAGAGATAAAAACATGTGTTGAATACCCAACTTCTCCACTAGTGCCCACAACAACTTACTTCTAAACACCTGATAACGATAAAAAATGAACACCCAAGGGCACTCCAAAGTAGTAACATATGCAATATAAAACAAACTGAACAATTGTGTGAGCATTTACATCATTCACTGCTTTAGCTTCAAGCCACATGGTAAGATAATCAATGGCCACCGCTATGTACTTCTTACAGCTCACTGACTTGGGAAATGGTCCAATAGCATTCAAACCCCATTTTTCCAATATGTTATGAGCTATGATAGCCCCTTGTGGCTCGGCTACTAGTCGTCTTTCACCCATAGTTTAGCATTCATGGCACATCTTGCACCCAATAATGCACATCACGTGTACAATAGAAGGCCACCAAAACAACCTCTCAAAATATGAAAGGGTACCTAATCTTTTCCCTCATGTCTACTCTCCTCGTGGCACTACTCCAACGACATGCCAATTTCCTCTCTGTAGAAATCTTCACCAACCAAAGTAAACTTACCAGTCTTGTGGACAATCCCCCTCTTCTGCAGCTTTGAAAACCCTTCCAAAAATTGACCTATGCTAAAAAAGTCATCAATCTCATTTAGAGTCTCCCTACCTACATATCTAGTGCGTGCAACATATAAACCTGACACCCTTGAGTCTGCACACAACTACTCGACAATCAATCAGCTTCATGATTCTGCTCTCTTCTAACATGTTTGAACTGCACCACTTCAAAAACCTTTAACAACTTCTTTATGGGCAAAAAAAAAATCTTAAGAGAAACTCTCTTTACTTGCCATTGACCCAAAAGGTGCTTCATGACTAAGACAACATCACCTTTAACCACCAGCCTGGAGATGCCAAACTCTACACATTGCTTAAGCCCCAAATGGAGTGTCAAGTATTTTGCTTCATTGTTCATGTAAGCACCTTCCCAATCATAGGCTTTGGAGAAGATTTGAGAATTCTGGATGATCACACCAACTCCTGCCTTCTTCATAGGACTGTAGGTGCCCTTGCTAAGGCTGTTCTCACAGTTGTCTTTAAAGTGGAGACAACAACATAAACATATGGGGCCATTGAAGACCTCACCAAATTGGTCCTCCTCTTTGGCATCGTGATGGTGAGTGTATATTTAGAAAAAGCAGGCAAATGAACATTTTGTGCATCATAAGGTGGAAAGCACCTTCTGTGTAGAGCCTACATACTTAGCTCCATCTCGAGTGCCCTTTTCACAAACGACGCATGCTATTCAGTGTTGACAAAGTTTGTCTCCAAGCTTTGCACACAAAAAAACCCTACCGTTGAAGCCTCTTCAATTGGCAAACAGTGCAATATAGGTTCTGTTGCTGAAGCGTTTTCTTCTCACATTGGCAACCAGCGCAATAAGGTTATGTTGCCAAAGCCTTTTGCTCGCATTGGCAACAACTGCAATAGGGTTATGTTACCAAAGCCTTTTATGCTTATTGGCCTCTCACATTGTCTCTGCCCTAGTGAAACCTGTCGAAACCAATCCGCACCTGCGCGGAACGGTTTCAACAGGTTCACGTTCACGATGTATACAATGAAGGCTTTTGGTTTTTTTATAAGATCGCTACTATTCGGGTTCACGATATACAATGAAGGCTTTTGGTTTTTTTAATAAGATCGTCTCCAACAAAGCAGAGAGGACTATTTGGATGGTAAAGCGGAGCCAACTGCTGATGATTGGGCCGAGCACGGCAGGCGCAACAGGGACTTGATGTAGGCCGTTGCGCAGCTGCAACTCCATTTCACTGGCCAGCCAAATATGGCATGCTGGCTGGAGTTTTGGCGGGTGATGATGCAAAGGACCGCAAGGGCTACAACCATTGTGCACGCATTCAGTGTCATAATGTGCATATTATTGCTCACGCAGGAGCCTTCCCTCGTGAGAGCTTGGACCAACCCCACATTCGGCGCACATACACATGGAGAATATTTTTCTCGACACATGCCCTCTCGAACCTCTCTGACATCAACATCTCCGGAACCATCTCTCTCTCTCTCTGTCTCTCTCTCTCTCTGACCATCTTTCTAAAGCTTCCTCTGTGTCGAGAAAGCAGAGAAGGGTTGCAGCAGCTGATGCAATGAAGTATTAAGGAATGCCCGAGGGAGGGGAAGGAGCTCGAATCCACGCATCCTGCATTACGTTTTTGGCCTGCCCAAAGGGCTAAGGCCATAGTGGTGGCTTGCATTTTTTCTTAGGGAAAAATATGAGATGGGTTTTATAAATAAGTGTGGAAAATAAAAATTAAAGTTTGTTGTTTTGAGTGGTTTTTTGAGAAGATGGGTGCATTGGATTCCGAATGGTGGACGTTGGGTGCAAGCTGGAACTGCCAGTCTTAAAGTGGGGTTGGTGGGAGGGCCTTATAATGAGTGGCTTGCTTATCATTCCTCCCTCTTTTGGAGCGGAGCCTCGTGGAGGTCTCCTTAGGGTTAGGGCTCATGAGCCCCTTAGTAGGATAGGCGTGCCCTAAGTCTGGTCAATGGCGGTTCTTGGTCGTGGTTTTGCGCTGCGCATGGGGTGTCTCTGCTGCTTGTTTTGGTGCTCTCTATTGTCCTGTTCGCCGGCCTATGGCGCTTATGGGTCGTGCTCCTGCTCTGTCGTCCTGCTCCGCTCTCGTGGTGCTGTGGTTTGCGCATGAAAGCATGGGGGCCTGTCGCCCTGCTCGTCGGCCTGTGGTAGTTCTGGGCCGCGCTCCTGCTCTGCTGTCCTGCTCTGCTTCTGTAGTGCTACCCTGCTTGCATGGGGTTGTTGAGAACATGCTGGCTTGTGTGGCGTGGTTCTTTTCGCTGGTCTATGGCGATGTTGGGCGTGTTTCAGTGCCTTGCCTCTCCGCAGTCATGCGTTGTTGTGGTTTGTTGTCCTGCTCGCCGATCTGTGGTGGATTTTGGCAGCGCTTGTGCTCTGCTGTGCTTCTCTGCGGGTGCCTCATATTCTTGGTTCGCTAGTCTATGGTGGATTGGGGTCGTGCCTTGGTGCTGTGTTGCTCTGTGTTTCGGGGTTGTGCTGCTCTTTTTTCTTGTCTCCTTCGCCGATCTAAAGTGGCACTTGAACATGTGGTGCCGTGCTGCTCTTTGGATTCGGGCCGTGCTGCTCTGTTTGGACGTCGCCTTTGCCGATCTATGGCGGATCTTGGAGGCCGATCTGTGGTGCTTCTGTTGTTTCTGGTTATGTCGTGCTGCATTGCTGTCCTCTTCGTTGGTCTGTGGTGGATTGGGTCGTTCTATACTGTGCCTTGCTGCTCTATGCATCGGGGTTTTGTTGCTCTGTTAGGACGTCTCCTCCGTCGGCCTGTGATGGACTCGACGCCGATCTATTCTGTTGTTGCTCTTTTCGGTGTTGTCGTCTTCTCCGTCGGTCTGTGGTGGATCGGGGCGTTCTGCTGTGTTAATTTTTGGTATGTTTTAAATAGATTTTTTGGGTTAATTTTGGATATGTTTTAAAGAGTTATTTTGTTTGATCTTGCTCTATACCGATTCATTTGTTGTTTGACAGTTTGCGTTTCTGCAGGGTCATGCGGAATCGTTGGCGGGATTGGATAGATTGGGTTGCTTAATGTATGTCAAGGTCAAGCACACCATGTTATGTGCTAAATAACTTGAATACTATAATAGTAGCCAGCTTTTTGGTGTCAATGAAGTTTGATGTTGTCTAATGTTTTGAAGTTAATTATATCCCGAACTTTGTTCGATTGTTGTTGATGGACTCCATGCTTTATTTTGCTATAATTTTTTTTGGGGTGTGGCGAGATGCTTTTAATTAAATGCGATTGGCTCCACATTCTATGATGCAATTTTGGTCCATGATTTAATCCTATTGATGGATTATTTGGACTGGCTGAGTATGTGGTTAGGGTTTTGGGATTTGCCGTTGAAAATTTATGGTTGTGAGGTTATTATTTCAATGTAAAAAAATGATTTAACTCTCATTATTAAATATGATTGTCTCAAGGTTCATTGTTAATATTGTAAAGTGAGAAAATAAATCCGTTTTGATGTGATGATTTAAGATCATATTTTTTTTCTTTTGGTCCATTGGCATTCCCATTATGATGTCGTGTCGTCCGGCATATCTTTTGCTGTGATCACGTGGAATTGAGCTATGATGATTTGTGAACTTACTTCAATGGTGATGGAGATGATTCCCCAGCATTCTGCTTATTTGTCTCCAAATATGCTCACAAATTTTAGGTGCATCTTCCAGTTGTGGTTGGCCACATTTTTTCCAAGTGCGAAAGGACATGAGGTTCTTGTCTAGCTATAAATCTAGCTTTACTTTGCTTGATAGCATTTCTTCGTTCTCACTGGTGATGTTGCAATTGATCTTCTCAAGATTTCTTTTTGTATTGAGTGCTTTTGTGGTGGTGGTGTCCATGGATTGAACCTTTTCTACATTGGCTTTGTCTTGATCACCTGCTTTCGTTGATGTTGGCTCGTTTTGTTGTAATACTGCACCTTTTTCTTCCAACTGTTGAGCATTGTGTGCTTGCATTTGAGTAAATTTTGATCTTATAAGATCCACTATACTTTCTGGAAGAATCTGTCTCTTCGGAGGAGATTTTGGTGGTGACCTTTGTGTAGCATTTTGGACTTTAGCTTTCATTGATTTTAACTTTTCTGTCACCTGTTCTGGCAGCTTGAGGCTTTGCATCATCTTCAGATAATCCTTGACTTCAGGTTTAGCATCCATGTGGGCTTGTACAAGGTCATGAACCTACTGAGAATCATTGCCATTTGCATCTCGATATGCATATGCACACTTGATCTCACTCAATTGCTTGAACACTTTGGGATTTTTCGGCTTTTGGCTTTGACATGTGGAGATTAATTGAAACTTTTATCCCTGATGATCTTCATAGAAGATTTTTTTTGCAGATTTTGATGGGATCTGGGTCCGTGGGAAACTTCTTGCAACCATATGATCTTTCAATGGTTTTTGCTTTGAAGGGGTTTGCTGGCTAGACATTCTTGGGCTTCTAACTGGTGTAGCATTTTCTGGTACTAGAGCTGAGCGTGGCGAGGATCGCGGGCAAAGGCGAGCAGTCGCGTTGCCAACTTGATGGATGAGGGACGAGGGGGAGAGATCTCTCTCTGCTGGACGAGGGTCCGCTGAACCTGATCAAGGGCGAGCTGCTAGGCCTGGGTAAGATGCTGGTCCTGTGTCAGGAGGGTGGGACGAGACCAGCCTGCCAGGGCTAGGGGCGAGGAGTGAGCCAAGACGAGGGCGAGTACCTGGTGACTAGGGCGAGGCCAACCAGGGTGGAGGCGAGACCTGCACTGATGGACCAACCAGTCGAGGATGGTGATGCAAGTGGATTCACCACCCCACAAAAAATGAAAGCGACTTTCAAGCGGAGGAACAGAGATAGTATACTCTCACCAAGCTCACTGCGAGTAGGGAAAACCATCAAAGTCCAAGATGATTTAATGATGGAAAGGGTTCAAGTGATGATTAAATCTGAGCTCAGCTTTATGAGAGATGACATCAAGAAAGAGATGTACACAAACGCAGATAGTTATAAGAATTCTATGTATGCAGATATGAGGAAAGAATTAGATAAAGCGATGCTTGGTAGGCATGATGAGATGTATTTATCTGTGAAAGGGGAGATGCAGGCTCTAATGCGTGCAGAAGTGAATGTATTATGCAGAAAAAGTTGGATGAGGCAATTACAAGCTTTGAATCTTGGAAAACCAATATGGAAAAATGCATGAAGGAAAAAGATGCAGTGATTGCAGAGCTTAAAGGGGAACTTCAGCTTGCAAAATTATGCCCAAAACGGAAGGGGAAAATCAGCCCTCGATGTTAAAGGAGCTCGAAGATATTAAGGAGCAAGTGAAAACTCTGCGCGAAGGAGAAGAACAAAACTCGAAAGAGGCTTCCTCATGGGCGGAGCGCCTTGTTAAAACCTAGGAGAAAGTTGATGAAGCAGAAAAATGGATCGAAGGTGCAAAGAAAGGGAAGGCCCGGATGCCAGAAGCCGCACAGACTTCTACCATCATCAATATGACCATTGAGGAGGAACAGAAGAGGAGGACTAGATCCCTCCATGTGCGTATTACTGGTATCAAAGACACCGAAAATGCCAAGCTCATTGCGAGCAGGGAAAACCGTTAGAGTCCAAGATGATTTAATGATGGAAAGGGTTCAAGTGATGATTAAATCTGAGCTCAGCTTTATGAGAGATGACATCAGGAAAGAGATGTATGCAAACGCAGATAGTTATAAGAATTCTATGTATGCAGATATGAGGAAAGAATTAGATAAAGTGATGCTTGGTAGGCATGATGAGATGTATTTATCTGTGAAAGGGGAGATGAAGGATCTAATGCGTGCAGAAGTGAATGTAATGGAATGTATTATGCAGAAAAAGTTGGATGAGGCAATTACAAGCTTTGAATCTTGGAAAACCAATATGGAAAAATGCATGAAGGAAAAAGATGCAGTGATTGCAGAGCTTAAAGGGGAACTTCAGCTTGCAAAATTATGCCCAAAACGGAAGGGGAAAATCAGCCCTCGATGTTAAAGGAGCTCAAAGATATTAAGGAGCAAGTGAAAACTCTGCGCGAAGGAGAAGAACAAAACTCGAAAGAGGCTTCCTCATGGGCGGAGCGCCTTGTTAAAACACAGGAGAAAGTTGATGAAGCAGAAAAATGGATCAAAGGTGCAAAGAAAGGGAAGGCCCGGATTCCAGAAGCCGCACAGACTTCTACCATCATCAATATGACCATTGAGGAGGAACAGAAGAGGAGGACTAGATCCCTCCATGTGCGTATTACTGGTATCAAAGACACCGAAAATGTAGAAGACGAAGTGAAGGAACTCTTGCAGCGCATGGGCATCCCGGAACCAATGCACACAGGTGCTTGGAGAGTAGGAAAGAAGGGAGTGGATGAGAAGGGAAACGTCAAAGAGAAAGAACTTATTTTGCGTTTCCCGACTTTGGAAACAAGGAAGGAATTCCTGAAGAAGAGACCAGCACTTAAGAAAACTGGAATATTTATGGGGGATGACCTTACTTTAGAACATATGCAAGAGTTGATGCCAGAGATCAAGGCAGCAAGGGAGAAGGGGAAAATTGCCTTTTACAGAGGAGGGAAAGTAGTGGTTTTGGAAAAACTCACAGCATGACGGTGTGAGACATATGGGACCACACTCCGGATGGCGGCATGGAATTGTAATGGATCATATAGGCTGGATGTGGGTGCCTTTGAAGATAGCTTCAAAGATAGAGACATTGTCTTTTACTCGGAGACACATCAAAAATCTGGACAGTTGATGCCAAGTGTGACTGGCTATTTATGGGAGAGAGCTTGTTGGCCAGACGCTAGATCCCAGCATGGAAGTCGAGGTTCAGGAGGGGTAGCAGTCTTATTCAAGGAAGAGTTGCAGTCACTATTACAGATTGTCCGGAGAGATGACCAGGCGAGATACATGTGGGTGAGACTGAGAGCTGAGACAGGAAGATTCTTATACATTTCTATATGTTACTTTCCCCCTAGCACATCAACCTATACCTCACCTAGAAGGCAATCCCCTTTCTCTATACTTGATGATGACATATGGGAGTTCTCTAGAGATGGAGATTTCATTCTCTTGGGAGACTTTAATGCCAGGACGGCCAACTCCCAAACGGTATTTTATGATACCTCGGAGGAGATGCTTAGAGAGATGGATATATCAGAGATGGGACTTGACAGACACTCACAAGATAAAGAGCACACAGAGTATGGGAGATATCTCATGGAGATGACAACTACGCATGGTCGAGCCATACTTAATGGTCTAGAGATTTTTCCTTCGTCTGGGGGATTCACATGCTTTCCACACAGACATGGGGCCAGTACAGTGGACTATGTCATGAATTCACCGAGCTTCATCTCTCATATTCAAGATCTTAGTGTGGGCCCTAGTCCTGTTGGAGTAGCAACGGACCATGCTCTCCTGACCCTTTCAGTCCCTTTCCAGTATAGTGTCTCTCAGACACCACGAAGAATTGCACACACACGGTATACTTTTACACTAGAGACGGATTCAGTTTATGTGGAAGAGATTTACAGACGGATGGGGGCAGACGAGCCTGTATATACAGTGGAGGAGACCACCACTTTATTGACGGAGATCTTCCGTGGGGCAGCAGCAGAGGCATACCCACACACTCAACCAGATCAGAGAAGACGTTCTGGGAACATGCCTCAGAATAGTTGGTATGATGAGGAGTGCAGAGAGATGAGAGTTCAGATTCAAAGCAATCTTATACTTGGAGTCATTACATATAGACAGTCTCGGATTGCCCTTCGGCGTTTAGTGCGATGGAAGAAGCAGGCCTTTTTAGCCCAGATGGAACATGATTTGTATCAGCTCTTTTTGAGCCGAGATTCAAGTGAGGCATGGCATCTCTTCCATGAGCACTCACCTCCTCCAGTGATTACCTCTCCCGAGATTTGGGGTCAATATGCAGCATCATTATATACAGTACCTGGGCAACCACCATTACCAAACCCTCTAGAGCCATGTCTAGCCACTAGTACCTTCTTTACCACTAAGATAATGAAGAACACCATTGACAGGATGAGGACTAGGAGAGCATATGATCATGATGGTTTGGTGGCAGAGCACTTGATACATGATGGAGATTTATTGTCAGAGGTTCTTGCGCGGTTGTTTAACCGTGTCATGTGTGAGGGACTACCCGAGTCCTGGAGATTATCTACTATTGTACCTCTTTTCAAGGCAGTGGACCCCACGGTACCAGGGAACTACCGTACTATTATGATAGGGCACACATTGGCACGGTTGTATGCATCCATTCTTGAACAAAAACTGAGTAAATGGGCAGAAAATGAGGGCATACGAGCAGCAGGTCAGGCTGGATTCAGGAGGGGTTTCTCCACTTTGGACCATATTCTTACACTCAGAACCATTATTGAGGAGGGTCGGACACATGGGAGACGGATGTATTGTTGCTTGTGGACTTCCGCAAGGCATTTGACACAGTGCCGAGGGACAAATTGATGCATAGGCTACTGAAGTTGGGAGTACCATTAGGAAAAATGTGGACTCTCTTTGGGCCATATAGGATTAAGGTTAATTAGGCTCTAGCCAATAGGAAGAGAGCAATGTATATAAGTCTAGAACCTAAGAAAGTAGAGAGAATAATAGGGTTGTGCACTCATTTATTGCTTTGTATCCTAGAGGGAGGTGGATGGGTAAAAGAGGGAGGGAAAAAAAGGGAGGGGGGGAGTGGTGGGTCCACAGATACGTTTTTGTAAAAACCCTAAAATTTCAAAATTAAAAAAAATATAAATTCAAAATATTCCATCCAAAACTTCCCCCAAACCTACCCTATGATCAAAAAGTCATTTTCTCACTCTAGACCCTTTGTTCCAAGACTCCCTTCCTCCATAGCCCCTTTCCATAACACAAAGCTCTCACTCTCTCTCTCTCTAAACTCTTACACCTTCCTCCTTCTTCAAGCTCTCCATTGCAACTTTAAGCTCCCACTCTCTCTCTAAACTGTCTCCCTCCTCCTTCCTCAAGCTCTCCATTGCAACTTTAAGCTCCCACTCTCTCTCTAAACTCTGTTTCCCTCCTCCTTCCTCAAGCTCTCCATTACAACTATAAGCTCCCACTCTCTCTCTAAACTTTGTCTCCCTCCTCCTTCCCCAAGCTCTCCATTGCAATTTCAAGCTCCCACTTAAGCATCCATGGCAAACAATGGTCAAAATAGATGCCCCAAACCCATCATTCAAAGTATGGTTCTCCACAACTCGAAGAATGAGGAGCAGCAATGGGAACCTCAGCTTTTTCAAGAAGGTGCGTGTGTCTACATGCAACCTTCCGCAATCGGTCCCCATCGTGTTCGTGAAAGAACAAACGTTAATCTCCATTGGAAGGGAAGACTACTAGGCTTCAAGCAAGTAAGAGACAAGGGTACGGTGGCAATCGTTCAACATGTTTTCATGTTTGGACACATGCGTCTACGAGGGATCACCAACCCAAGGGATTTTCCTTGTAATTGTATGTCCCTTGCACTTCAATGGTTTTGGTGGTAACAAAAAAAATGGACTTTTTACATCTCACGGACTGTTTTGTTTCTATGTAGATGTTTTTCCTTCTAGCCTTGTGGAGGAGCAACCACTCTCGTGCCTTTCATGCACATTTACGGCCATGCATGCAAGTCTTGGGGATATGCTCTTCTCCAACACAACTTCATCAAACCTTGCACGACAGAGGGTGTTCTTCTACACCCACAAGTACATTGTACCTAGAGATGAGGAAGGCTACGGAGAGCTACAACCTTTGGAGGCTACAACCTTGTGTAGCATGGAGTCGCCAAAGCCAGATGCATTCACTGTAATGTCTTTGAAAGCCAAGATTGTAGCTGATGTGAGAGAATCATTAAAATTTGGAAAAGCCTCGCGTTCAGTTTGGGCTTGGATGGTGTTGTCCTGCTCATGTCTTTGCTAGCATCTTTGGATCTTTGCCTTTCCATCATACAAATACTATGTATGTTTGCAAAGATCTACAATACGATACATTGGAAGACATCCTTGGGGAGAAGTGGGGGTATCTTGAAGGACTTCACAACGGAGATCGCTTTCGGTGTCAGGTTGGAAGTTTCGGCATTGCTATCCGTTTCATCAAGGTGCGCTCCACTCTTTACGTGCGGTACTTCTTTGAAAGGTGGATGTGCAAGCTTGGTGAATGGATTCCATTGCAATCCACCGATGCTACAATTGAAGTATTTGATATTGCAATCAAATTGTCGAGTGGTGTCGTTGAAACCGTCCAAGTGAACAAGCATTGGACATTGCCAATGTGCGGGAGAACTTAGTGATAATGGGTTTAGAGCATCGAGAAGATACAAAATTTTGCATCGGACGACGTAAGGTGAATGATTTTTCTCTCTTAATTATGTTATATTTATGTTTTTTTATTATTCCCTGCTCTAAGTTGGGTATGCTAATTTATTTATTTTTTACTAGATTGGTAGCCGCATGGAGAGCACAATTCAAATTGAAAAGGCGTGGACGACGGAAGAGAATTTGATTTTATCATTAGAGTAGTTATGTTTTGTACTTAAATTTTTTATAATATCACAATTGTAAGTTCAAGCAGATGGTTGTATCAAATTTTGGCAATGCACATTATCTTAAAGTTGTAGTGATGTGTTTTTTGAGTTAAATGATTGTAATTTAGTTTGTAAGTTTTTTATAACTTCTTGTTATTTGTGTTACTTAATGAAAATTGTTTAATATTTTAATTATTGATTTTTTTTTTTGGGAGGGGGGGGGGGCGTGCTATATAAAGCCTCCTAAACCCTACCATTTTCACACTCTTTTCCTGTTCACACTCTCATTTGAGCTCCAACACTCTTTGCATTCCTACTTTAAGAGCTAGCATTATGGCATCCTCCTCCACCCCTCCCGAAGCCACGGCGTTACAACGCTTCCAAGTGTTTTTACAAACAACCGAGTGGCAAGATCGTGACGATCTTCACAATTTCTTCACCCAATTCCCTGATGTGAATGCAACTATTCACCTAAACAGCTAATCTTTTCAGCCTATCTTAGAATTTTTTGAATTTTACATCGACAAGTATGCTGTACCAATTGTCGGACAAGGGGAATTGTGGATTCCATGCGATTTGCTTCGCTACATACACAAAGGCGATCGGCCTTTCACCTAGAGACTTCAACGATTTTGTGTAATTGCGGGTGAGGCAGGTCAGTACATTGAAGATTCACGTTTGAAAAAGAAGAAGCTCGGCACCCAGTTTCTAAGTCGCTTGGCGACTTTTGTGTTTCTTCTTGTGGAGGAGACTGAAAGATCTGAGGTGAGTTTGCCTCATTTGTGCCTTGGGGGTGTCGTAAAGGACACAAAGGGGCCCATTACAACACCCTGGGATGCAAGCAAAGAGAGAAATATTCTTGCCCTAACCTACCCAGGAGGTGTCATGGATGCCGCCAAATCCATGGGTGACGAGGGTGCAGAAGCATCCTTTAAGCCCGCTGCAAATGCGCCGGAGGAGACATTAACTCCGAAGGTTTTTTTTTAACACCTCTCCCAAATTGTGATAGATGGGGAGGAATATTTGTTTTTACATGATCTTGAAAAGACTTTTGACATCCGCATCGATGAGTGTCTGTCCATCCTCTGTGCCACTGTAGAGTCCTCTGCCATTGACCCCTCTTCCGATCGTTTAGATCGAAGCCTCCTTCCCCTTGGAGAGAGTGTGGTAGATACAGTGGAGTTGGAAATGGTGGCAGTGACAGATGCACCGCACTCATCTGTGTCGGAGGATGAGTTTCTAGATACACGCGCATTGCTTGAAGCCCAACGCACTCCTATGACTGTTCATATAGATGAACTTGAGAGTGTCGCTATGGCTCCCAATTCATCTATTTCTCTTGACAGCAAAGGCATAAACGATAAAGACGACGAAAAACAAGAGGTATTAATTGATTTTTGTTTTGTGATTACGTTAATTTTCATTGTTGCATTCTGAAATCTTATTTACCTATTGATTTCTTTGTAGAATGTTGTGGAGCTGGATGAGCATGCAGGTCGGGGAGGAGATGGTAGGTGCCAAGATTTTGGATGGCAGTCGTCTCTTGCGCATTACCTTGGCAAGCTCCCCCAGGACGGCTTTGCGATAATCCACAAGGTGTACACTCCTTGTGGTCAATTTTGGGTGTCAATGATGAAAGCAATGAGCCGCATCCTATGCCTGTCAACCATATCTCAAGCCTCCCAAATTATATATCTTGTAAATAAATCTCTGGCTAGTGCTGCATTTGCGACACACATTCGTGGTCATGTGCTTTGTAACGTGGCCTTAAGCCAAGCTGTAGGTCTAAGCAATGTGGAACAAATTGCTTGGGATGTGCTGCACAAACAGCTTCCTTGCACCCAAGAGCGCCGAGAAAACATTGCTCGCCATATCTTAGATGGCTCAAACAGTCAATAGATGTATAAATCTTGTAATTAACTCCTTGAAATATGTAATGAGATATATCACATCTTTGTACTTTGTTATTTCAAAATTCGAATGGAAATTGATTTTAACTGGTACTTTTCAACTTCTATATTGAGTTTATTGTACGATAGATAGTATATGATTGGTTCTATCTTGTGATATGCTTGTGTAATTCTATGAATCAAAATATAGAGTTTTTTTCAGTCCAATCTCCATCAATAAAAACATAATAACATTGTATTCTTATAACTTTGGTATAAATAAGCTTTAATTAGGCTGTCTAGAGGCCTGCCGCAGAGGCGCGCGAGAAGTCAGAAGTAAATGTTACTTCTGACTTCTCGCGCGCCTCTGCGGCAGGCCTCTAGACAGCCTAATTAAAGCTTATTTATACCAAAATTATAAGAATACAATGTTATTTTGGTTATTCAATCAACCAACCTTGGTTGACAGTTCTTTTATCCACATCTCTCTCTCTCTCTCTCTCTCTCTCTCTCTCTCTCTCTCTCTCTAGTTAGCTTTACTTATCACTTAAAACAAATGTACACGACTCGTTATATTTGAAAAAGCCACGACTCGTTATATTTCAAAAAGATATCTTTACATTGACAAAATTGCCTAAAAGTCAAATTCAATCTCTTTGTCTTCTGATTCGACACGCAAGAGCTAAATCTTTGGGCATTATTGTCACCCGTTTTGCATGAATAGCACACAAGTTGGTGTCTTCAAAAATAGAAATTAGATGATATTCTGGCGCTTCTTGCAAAGCTTCTACGGCGATACCTTGAACTCGAAACGCCATTCGATAACTTTGCATGATCTCTTTTACCAAACGTGCAAATGGTGCCTTGCGTATGAGAAGGTCTGAAGTTTTTTGATAGTGGCGAATCTCTTGCAACGCCTTTGGAATGCATCGCTTCACAGCAGGAGCCCGTTGTTGAGGGATGGTAGGATATGGGACATGGGCCTTGCGAGGGTGAACCTTGAAAAACTTTTTCTTTTTATGAGAGGGCTTGCGAGGGGGAGCTTGCGCATCTTCAAGGCCACCATGTGCTCCGACTGGCTCTTCAACTCCACCCTGCGCTCCAACTGGCTCGTCTGCTACATCCTCAAAATCCTCTTCATTTAGTAACCCATGATCACCTCTAGGCTGATCTAACGGCAAAGCGCCGAAGCCACGTGGCAATGTCTTCCCGGTCGGAACTCGATGATTGCTTGGGATCTCCTGTCCGCTCCATGGTGGGCTTTGTGCTTCGTTGTCCGTTTCGGTTTCTGTGTCTGATGTCACTACCCGTTTCTTCTTGCGTGAAGGTTGTCCATCTTGTTGCTCTTCACATGACCATTCTCTCTCCATCTCTTCTATGAGCTCTTGTTCGTGTATCCAAGGTGGTTTTTGAGCACCTTGGATGGTTGAGTGAGGGTGAGCAAAAAAAGGTTGATCTTTTCTTGTTGTTTGCTTTGTGCGTGCCATGGTGTAAGAAGGGGCAAGATTGAAAATGAGACTTCTTCTTCTCTAAAAGCCCTCTATTTATAAAAAAAAAGGTCTCTTCACACTTGACCAAGCCACCTAAAAAACTCTTAATATCATTAAAATATAAAAAACAAAAAATAGAAAAATGGAGAAGTATTATATGCAACTCAACAAAGACATCTACAAACATAAACATTACATTGCATAGCATCATTTGTTTTACATGTTGGGTAACCAACGTTTGCCCACTCTATGGCGATTTTCACGCCACCTAGCATGATTAAGGGGTCCGGTGGAGTTTCTCCATTTCTCTTTAGCAGTAAGTCGAGATTGTCTCCTAACCTCCTTGGCAAGACTTGACTTTCGCGCTCGCTCTATGGCATGACATCTCCCCAAAGAACAACGAAAGAACCAATCAAACATCTCCTTCATGTAGTTGGATCTCGTAGTTCCACCACCGTGACATGTATTTTTAAAGTAAACACCTTTGGCTCGATAATGTGATTTTTCCATTCCTTGAGTGCTCCACATGTCTAATGAACCATATTTTGACATAAAGAATGCTCCATGTGCATACAAAATATGTTGCATCAACAAAAAATGCTTAGATCAAATAAATATTTATGTATAGCATCAAAATTTGAACTGAACAAAGTAACTTACCATGTAGTGTGTGATATTGCTCTCTCCCCACGCTTGCACACATGCTTTAGTGAAATTCGAAATGTGATCTTTGAACAAATTTTGTTGCTCTCTCGTGGTTTGGGGTTTCCACATGATTTGAAGCACTAACTCCAAGTGGTGCCACACTTGCCTACGTAGATCTACAAGCACGAGATTTGAATCTTGATCGGTCGTACACTTGCAAAGCGCTTTCCATAGCTCCCATGGAGCATCCTCTTCACCCCTCTCCTTTCGCATCTCTGGTTTCTTGAAAAACCTACGTGCTTTCACACCATTCATAGATACTTTTTGTGGCACTTCATGCATATTATCCACCTAACCGATGATAGAAACATTGCCATCATGACATCCAATCGAATTTAGAATTGTTTCAACTATTCCAATGGCTTCCACGGATCTAGAAAGTGGTTTCATTGTGAAAGCGTACTCTATGTGAAGCTTTAACAAGAGATCAAATATACGCATAAAGGCATGCAAAGTGCAAAAGTGTACATTTGTAAGTGGAAAATTGATAATGGGATGCCATGTTTTATCTTTTATCGACCGATTGGGGACCTCCATGATAGGACACTTCAACACCGAGCACACCCAATCCCTTGCATCATCATCCATTGACCCTGTTGCCTGACTTCCCTTGACATTTTTCTTTGAAGACGTGGAGCCACGAGTACTCTCCTTGTATCCTCGTACACAATATGGACAAGGAAGAAGTGATGAAGCAGCTTGTTTACACCCAAGTATAGATTTGATTGTTTTTAGATCACCTCCTAAGTGCCACTCAACATCAAATGTACCTACTCCATCTACTTCTAGCTTTTCTCCCTCTAGTTGTGCCTTAATAACCTCTGTGATCCACGGGATCATAGAGAAGACCCATGCCAACACCTCATGAGTCTCCTTTGGAACTTCAAAAGCTCCTAACCACCATATTTCTTTTTTCGATTGTACACTAAATGATGGTTTCTGAGAATGATCACCGATAGCATCGACTTTTGCAAAACAAATTGCCTCATTCATGAGTGTCACACTCATACGTTCCAATCTCCGTCCTTTGACAATTTGACATTCATCTAGCTTAAGAATAAATATGAGCTTCTCTCCAAGGACTGAAACAACACAGAAATTGAAGTTATACTAAATGATATTCAATACAAATAAAAAACGACATTACAATTTGTATTACCTTGTGGAGACAATGCATAAAATTTAACCATAGCTCGTTGTAGTCGTTTCAAGTCAACAAAAATATTGTTGAATTGATGATAACTAAAAGACTTTGTCCCATTAGGAATAGTATTGCCTCCCTTTATATTACCACGTGACACTGCACTCGTGGAAGAGTACACCATGGATCCTTCAATGTGTTCGTATTCGCCAAGGGATTCCCGAACGAGATCATTGTTTACTTTTTTTGCAAGTCGGACCCTATGTGGAATAGGAAATAAATTCTCGGTGATGGATCTCGTAATGCATCTTTCATCAATCCATGAAGTGCATGGTATGCATTTGTGCTGATCCCAACCTCATCACAAGCTCTCTGGACATCATCCTCAGACACAAGGTTAGAGATCTTTTTTAGGATCTCCTTTGTGATGGCATCTTTCATGTGTTTGGCCTTTTCACAACCTATGATGTAAAGTATATCTTCCTTTGAGATGCATCCTAGGAGAAGGTTGCAACGGTCCTCTTGTCTAAAACTTCCACACACATCTTGTATATATGTCCTATTTCAAAAGGTGAACCGAGTTACAAATTGATGAAAATTATTTGAGAGTTATAAACACTGTGAATTTAAAAAAATACCTGGTTGTCGTGATCCGCTTCTTACGTGCCCTTCCATTAGATGCTAAGTTTTCAATGGAAGAGAACTCCCTCTTACGCTCACGCATACCAAATGGAGTGGCTTTTAGGTGCATCATTGCAATCTGTAGCTTAGTTACCTCTCTTTTTGTAGCTTTCATCTCCTCCTTAAGATCTTTGAGTTGTTTCTCTGTGGAATGTAGTTGTTGTTGGAGATTTGTGGAATGATTGTGTAACAGTTGACATCATTGTCGGAAATATGCCGACGCACCTGGGTGATTGGAGTCCAATCTCTTACAATACCCAAGAAGACCACGTTCTCCTTCTCCCACATATTTGATTAAGCTTGGGAGTGTACGGAATGTCGGATGATAGCCCACAAGCGGATCTTTTGGATACAACCCTCCATCAAGCCACAATTCAACATTGGTTTCTCCTCGAAACCGTCGTACGGATGCCGGTTGAGATGCTTTCTTGTCATTTTTTTTTGTGGGAGCAAATTCGATCGGTAGACGCAGACTGACATTAGTTAACCTAGTAGATGACGGCGCAGGTGATTCATTGGTTATGTCGCGAAGAGACATGGTGAAAAGTTATGATGGAAATGTTTTTTGATAAAATATACTTTTTGGGATAAACAGACAATTTTTGGGATAAAAAGACTTAAAAATATATTTTTTCATATATAGGTTCAATTTTTGAGCTCAAAGGAGGGAAATTTTTAAATTTTAAAAATTTCAATTTTTAGGCTTTATTAGATGGACGTTTTGATGATGTGGCATTGTCTATTTATTCTTGGAGTTAATGTATAGAGGGACCCAAGGAATTTTAGATTTGGAGCTTATAAAAGTTAGATTCTTCTAAAAAAATAATTTTTTATATATATTTAGATATATAGGGACCTTTTGAAAGCTTAAAAGATCCATTTTGAAGATTTTATAAAAATTTCATTTTTTGGGGTAAATTGATGCACGAACTGAAAAGTGGCTTTTGTCATAACTACTTACTCTCTTTGTTTGGTGATAGGTAGAGAGAGAATGGTTCTTCTCTCTACCTTTACTCATCTCTCTCTTTTTACTCCCCTCTCTCTCCTAGTTTATCCCCCCTATTCCTCCTATTTTACCACCCTCATTCCCTACTTTCCCGTCCTCTGTTGGAATTAGGGTTGCATAGAAACACACACAGCTTGGAGAAGACAAAGGAAGCTCAAGGCACACAATAGAGAGTGTGTTACTTAGTGTGCAATGGAAAGATAGATAGCCCTAGAGTGATGGGCTTATATGTCATGCACGGGGGAAAAAACCTCCTAAAGAGGGAAAAAATGTCTCGACGGTCCTAGTGTGTTCACACACATCACTACCACATGTATATGGTAACAAATCCCCCCTGGAGTGATGCGGTGAACGAGAGCTGGTTTATGAGTAAAGGGAAGTGCCATGCCCTGAGGACAGGATCACTCCACAAAGGGGAGTAAGCCCAAAGCTTTGCGGAAAGCTTCAAGCTTCTCACAAGACAATGCCTTTGTGAAAAGATCTACAAGGTTGTCCTATGTTGGCACATAAGCCAAGCTGATCTCTCCTGCTGAGAGCCTCTCCCTGACATAGTGGTAATGCACCTCAATGTGCTTTGTGCGAGCATGAAAAACTGGGTTCCTCGCAACTGCCAATGCGCTCTGACTGTCAGTGTAGATAGTGTTGGCAGTGTCCTGTCCAACACCCAAATCAACCATAAGGCGTCTGAGCCATACACACTCAACCGTAGCTGTGAAGACTACCCTGTACTCAGCCTCACAACTTGAAGTGGCCACAGTAGGTTGCTTCTTGCTCAACCATGATATACATGAACTGCCAAGCATGAAACAAAAACCACTTGTGGACACTCGTGTGTCAAAACAACCAGCCCAATCTGAGTCCGAAAAAGCATGTAAGTCTGGCGGCAATGATCCCCCCTTGGGATAAAACAAGCCAAGATGTAAAGTGCCACTAAGGTAGTGGAAAATCCTCTTGATAGCTTGCCAATGCTTAGACCCTGGGCTATGCATAAATCTGCTGACCTGCGAGACTGCAAACTGAATATCTGGCCTCGTGTTGCATACATAAATGAGGTAGCCAACAACAGTTTGGTAAAGAGTGACATCAGTAGGATCGCCAGCATCATGTAGACTCAACTTCAAACCTGTTTCCATTGGAGTGGAAATAGGTTTGCAATCCTCAAGTCCAAACTTACATAGCAATGTCTCTATGTAACTTTTCTAACACAAGGCAATACCACCATCACACTGCTTAAATTGTATACCCAAGTAATGATGCAACAGCCCCAAATCTTTCATCTTGAAAGTAGCATTCAAATCAGCCTTAAATTCAGCAATATGTATCTCATTTGGTCCAATGATCAGCAAATCATCAACATAAAGAACCACGATGAGAAATACATCACCCTCACGCTTTACATACAATGTGCTTTCTGTTGGACTGTTACGAAAGCCTTGTTTGACCAAATGAGTGTCAGCTTTCTCATACCAAGCATGAGGAGATTGCTTCAACCCATACATAGCCTTGTTACATTTGCACACTTTGTCCTCTTGTCCTTTTATGACAAAACCACGAGGCTGCGTTACATAAACTTCCTCAAATATGTCACCATTCAAGAAAGCAGTAACAATGTCTGATTGATGTACATCCCAACCAAAATGAGCTGCCAATGCACATAGAAAACGCACAGTAGTCATACGACAAGTGGGAGCAAAAGTCTCTTCATAATATATGCCTTTTTGTTGTGCATAACCCTTTGCAACAAGTCAAGCCTTATGGCGATCGATCTCACCATCCGGTTTGCGTTTCAACTTGTAAACCCACTTTGTACCAATGGCCTTTTTGCCAGGAGGCAAATCACATAAAGTCCACGTTTCATTTTCTATAAGTGCATCATATTCTGATTGCATGGCAGCCATCCAATTTTCTGAATTCTGTGCTTCATCAAAATACAGAGGCTCCTCAACATCACGTAAACTAGACACAGCCAAAGCATAACAATCTGATGCATAAGATGCATGGCGAGAGCCTGAACGAGTACGACTAGACAAAGGTGCATCCAATTTATTGTCACGCAAAGTGTGCACCAGCCATTTTGGCATACCTCTAGCCTGCTCATTTTCAGCCCTTTCCTCATCAAGTACATCATGTACATCTGCATCAGTAATAGGCTGATCTAAAACATTTTCAGAAACCAAAGAGGCAACAAAGTGTCATAAATGTCCTGTGAGCTTACATTACTGTCTCTAGTACATGACAGCAAGGGCTGAACAGAATCTTCCACAAACACTACATCCCAAGAAACCAGAATACGTTTTGTTTGCGGATGATACAACCTGTAACCTTTTATTTCAGCACTATAACCAACAAAAATACATTTGACAGCCTTATCATCCAATTTTCTGCGCTGCACTTGTGGCACCAAAGCATATGCCAAATAGCCAAAAACACGCATGTGCTCAATAGAAGATTTTCTATCATGCCATGCTTCATATGGAGTAATAGACTGCAAAGCTTTCGTAGGACACATGATGGCCTCAAGCCAAAAAGAATGCGGTAAAGCTTGACTTTGGACCATACATCGTGCCATTTCCGTTAGTGACCTATTTTTCCTCTCAGCAACACCATTTTGCTGAGGTGTATAAGGCACTGTACATTGGTGTTTTATCCCATGACTAGCCAGAAATGCATTAAATTCATGAGACATATACTCCCCCCCTCGATCTGAATGGAGGGTGCCCATAGTACATTTCGAGACATTTTCAGCCATAGCCAGAAAATGTTTGAAGCACATAAAGACTTCGGACTTCGCTTTAAGTGGAAATACCCATGCATGCCTAGAGTAATCATCAATGAAAGTCACGAAGTACAGGTAATTTCCCAAGGACGGAGTTTGCATGGGCCCACAAGCATCACTATGCACAAGCTGCAACCTGCATGTGGCCCGAACTGAACCATCCTTTGGAAACTTAGAACGCTGCATCTTACCCAAAATACAACCTTCACAAACATGTTTGACAGGTGCTTCAAGAGGCGCCAAAGAAGCAACCATATTAGATTTCTGCAAACGTAGCAAACTGCAAAATTCAGATGACCAAAACGTGCATGCCAAAGTTTTGCATCTGAAATAGCCCTTGAATCTGCAACAGCATTTGCAAAGTTTTGTCCACACTTATCATACAAAGTGAGCTTATACAGCCCACGACACAAAAGGCCAGATGCAACAATTTCATCACCAAAACTGAGATCATGAACTGTACATCTATCATCCACAAATTTGACTACAAGTCCAAGTCTAGCAAGTGCGGATACAGACAACAGATTCTTCTTGATCCCAGGTACATAAAGTGCATCAAAAAGTGTGAAAGAACTGCCATTAGCAGCAGTAAGCACAATCTTTCCAAATCCCCGAACTGGATAAGAGGCGTTGTTGGCACGAGTGAATGAATTCCCATGAGGGACAGACTCGAGAGAGGTAAACAATTCACGATGTGAGGTAATGTGCTTTGTAGCACCACTGTCGAAATACCACACATGTGAATCTGCAGCAACTGACAAGCATGCATCATGGACAACAGGATTGTAAGTGCACTCTGCGCTAAAAGCCCATTCTGCATCAACATCAGCAACACAGTCTCCTTTCACATAAGACTCAACAATGGCTGCATTTGTAGTGGAACCAGCATTTGCAGTGGAACCACCCTCTTTCTTCTTAGCCTCTTTGGCCTTCAACTTAGGACACGACTTGATCAAGTGATCATTGGATTTACAGTAATGGCAACGCATCTTCTTTTTGCCCTTATCACCAGAATTGCCAGACGAAGTACTGCCAGCAGAAGCATTAGGAACATAATTTTTGCCACTCGCAGCAGAACCATAAGAAGTGGCTGCATTGCTGTTACCACCCTTTCTTTGAGAAGCAATAAAAGCCTATTCAACTGCACGATGTCTAGTCCTGTTTTTTCTGGAAAGTGACTCTTGCAACAGCAATGTGCATAATGCATCAAACTTGACAACTTCAGTATTTCCTTGGGTCATCAGTCTCCAAGTACTAGCAAAAGTCTGGTAGGAATCTGGTAAGGCATCAAGAACAGTATGCACAAGGGAACTATCTGAAATGACTTCACTTGCAGAAATAAGTTGCTCATTGATATCCTTGACACTAGCAAGGAATGTGTCCATATCATCTTCCTCATGCATAATCTTCGACTCCAGCTCTTTACGCAGCAAAGCAATTTTAGCCTCATTGCGGCTTGCATAAAGACCTGTTAGAATATCCCAAGCCTGTTTTGTAGATTTTGCTAAACGGGTGTGAGGAACAATGGTGCGCTTCACAGACAACGCAATCAATGCATGAGCCTGCGCATCCTTAACATCCCAATGAGCTTGTTCTGTCGTAGGCAAAACAACTCTAACAGCTGCAATGCTTGCAGCAAGACCTGCAACATCCTCAGCATCGCCTACATCCTTAGAACCAAGACGTACATCAATGCCCTGCACAATGTTCCAGACACCCTTTGACACAAGGACATGTTGCATCATATAAGCCCACATAGGGTAGTTGTCCCCATCCAACCTGTCCTCAGCAACAAACATCTTGAACACATCTGTGTTGTTGTTGTCAGCCATGATAAATGCTTCACCTGATGTGAAAACTTCCCGAAAGTAGGAGAAACGGAGCGGGAACAACCTGTGCTATATAGCACAAACCGTAGAAGACTATAAGGCACCTATTTTGCACAAAACGGCACTGACAAAAATTCTGCACAAAATGAGGAAATAGCTTGTGCAGTACTGCATGTACTGGAAACGGAGGCCGAAATGAGCCCAAATCAAAATTCTGAGCCCAAAATATTTGTCGACCTGCGAACGCTCGCCAAAGCTCACTGAAATCGGAGAAGGTGAGCAGGCGTATGCTGGAGCAGCTGGCGACTAAGCCCGAGAGGACGTGACCTGCTCTGATACCCATTGTTGGAATTAGGGTTGCAGAGAAACACACACAGCTTGGAGAAGACAAAGGAAGCTCAAGGAACACAATAGAGAGTGTGTTACTTAGTGTGCAATGTAAAGGTAGATAGCCCTACAGTGATGGGCGTATATATCATGCACGGGGGAAAAAACCTCCTAAAGAGGGAAAAAATGCCCCGGCGGTCCTAGTGTGTTCACACACATCACTACCACATGTATATGGTAACACCCTCCCCTATCTAGAGAGAAGTTAGAGAGAGAGCTACAAAAGTAGCCCTATTTATTGTCTTTGTTCCCTCCATCCCCTACAAAATTAGCTTTAATCCCTTAAAATTAGGGATCCTTACATGGCCCCAAGGGGGTCCAATTTTTTCCTAATGACCCACAGAGATCATATGGGGGATCATGGCTTTATACGGCTCAGTGACTGGCTAGGTACGCACTCTTGAGGGGATTTCTGACATTGTTCATTCTACTATTGGAGTGAAACAGGGGTGTCCTTTGTCCCCTACACTTTTTGGTATGTATGTAGATGAGGTCTCTGACTACATTGACAGAGAGGGTGACAGAGGCGCTCAACTGGCAGGGACATGGATCCCTTTATTATTATATGCTGGTGATATTGTGTTAATGACAGAGTCGCCAAAGGGCATGCAAAGACATTTGGATGCATTGCATAACTTTGCAGAGGATAGTAGACTGTCTGTGAACCTTGGTAAAACCAAGGTTATGGTGTTTAACACTACACCATAGTGGGTCAAGAGATCAGCACCTACACTCGTATATGGCCAGGACACTGTGGAGTACACAGATGAATATACATATCTGGGGGTGGTATTCACGGGACCGAGGTTTACCCTGAGGAGAGCAGCAGAGACTAGACTATCCAGAGCCTATGCGGCATTAGGAGGGCTAGAGAGGATGTGTTCGCAGGTTCAGTTTCAAGAACCACGAACAAAACTATGGCTCTTTGATACTTTGGTTGCTTCAGCTATGCTTTATGGGGTCCAAGTTTGGGGACCATCTGTGAATCATGACAGTTGGAGGAACATGGAGAGACCCTTGGTATTGATAGCCGTTTTTCGGCTTTCCATAATTGCCATAGTAAGCTACCTCACCCTACCAAATTCACCCAAACACTATGGCTATCCCTACCATTTCACTGTAAATAGGCGTGTGTGAGTTAGGGGGCTTTTCCCATATCTTCTTTAAATCCTCAGCTAGCTAGTCACTGGGCTAGTTGAGTCAAAAAAATAAAAAATATTATGGCCCATTTGTGTGTAAATATTACATTATATATATGGCCTAAATATAGAGATTTTTATAATTATTCTGGTATTTTATTTAAATATTTATACTTAGGTGTGTGTTATATTAAACCTGTGTATGCCTTCTTTCATCCTCTTACACCATAAGTATATTTTTTGCCAATATGTACATACTCTAACCTTATATTTTTCCTTTATACAAATCACTCCCACATTTTCACCCTCACCCTCGTGAAAACAAAAAATTGATTTCTACTCATTGGTCACGTTTATTATATTATTTACTTGCATATCTTTTCCTCTTTCACCCAAAATAATTCAAAGAGGGACCATATCATATGATTCCAATATCTTTCCATATCCATAACTCCTCCATATTTTTATTATTATTTTTACTCATTATTCTAACACCATGTGCTCATTGAGCTAAAGTCCATGAATAGTCCATACACTAGTCCCACCATGTATATATTTCTTTATTCACCAATAATCCTCCTCCATGCATGTGTCAAGGGAAACTTGGATGCTTTGTATTATGATATGACAAAGTAGGGGCTCACTCTTGGATGCATTGTACAAATTCAACAAAGGAGGGGGCCACTGAAGACTTTTTGTGAAGAAAAAACAGGTCTTTTGGTGGGATTTTTAATATCCATCTCCACTCCGAATTTGGAGCGGTGGTCAAAAGTGAAAATGTAGCCCACGCTTTGAATAATCACCTCAAATGTTTTCATGATTTTTAGAGCTACCAACGGTGAGATATGATTTTTTGAGTGGACCCTAGTCTGCCCACTTTTCTCACAAGTAGCCCATAGTCTTCTCTCACCTCTTTCCACACTTCTACACACACACACACACACACACACACACACATACACACACATTTCTCTCAATCCCTCACTCAAACCTGCACCTTCAATGGTTTCTCTCACCTTCTTCACCATTAACCTCCCCACTTACTTCCATAGCTCTCATATGAGCTCTACATGTACATACACCATCTCTATGCCTCTCTCTATTATCTCCAAAGTACAATTCCATCTTACTCCTTATATATATACATACATTCAGCATGTGTACCATGCTTAACCTCTACAAATCAAGAGATCTCATCAACGGAATTACCATTTTCATCACGATGATCAACCTTGGTGGGGGTGGCGTAAAGAAGAGAAGACGAAGAAGAAGATCGATAGTCATTTTGAGAACCTACACAAGTAAGTCCAAAACTTCTTCAAGCTTCACCATCACAAGGATTTGCTCACTTCATTCAACCATCTTACTCCAACCATCCACCCCATTCTACCCATTGTAAATATATCATTAACTTTCTAGTGATTACTAACACTAACCACTAACATACTAACACAAAATAGCATTGACCTAACCATAAAAAACACCTCACCTCAAGACATGTACAAAGTAACTCTCTCTCTCTCTCTCTCTCTCTCCCTACTTAAAACTTTACTTTCACCTTATCTACCATCAATAATGCTCTTTTTTGAGCCCACATCCATGACTCAAGCAGACAAAGAAGGCCCGCAATGTTTTGATATTCAAAAAAATCATAATCCTAATTTGTTAGCTTGTAAATTAGGGTTTTCAATCATCTTAATGAGGCCCCTCTCCTTCTTGTAAAACAACCTCCAATACCTCACATAGCACCCCAACACTCTATGCATGAGGAGAGACTTAGGTGTAGCAACCACTTGTGAGCTTCACTCTTGGTGTGAGAGAAGCCTTCAAGCTACACATTGCAAGTGACAGAGCGTGAGTTCCACAATTCTCAAAACCACTATTGTATATGCTCATTCATCATCAATAAATTGAGGTTTAGTGCATCAAAGGTGTGATTCGACGTTCAAATCTTCGTCCTTCCATTTGTGCAATATGGTTTGGTGAATTCAAGGTGACTTGTGTATTTTGAGTTTTTATCGGTTGATCTTGATTTTAGAAACTGTTTTAGTGTGTTTTTCATTGCCAGTTTTTTGTCCATTGTAAGAGGGTATTGTGGTGAGAGGTCTCCCACACCCTAAGACATTTTGTGTGTGTGTTTTGGCAATGTTTAGCAATCACTAAGCATTAAGTGAGTTTTGTACAAGTTCTACGATAGCATCATAACGAACCATCTCCATTTGCAAGTCACAAATAAGGTATTACGCAAGATCCTTTCCTCCCTCTCTTTTCTTTGCTTTAGCTCTCTCTGGTCCATTTCATGTGTGTCTTGGTGTGAGGTTGCTTGTGTGTGTTGTGTGGTGCATCTTCTTGGTTGTGCCAAAATCTCTCTTGCATCCTAGTTCGCATACCATAACTAGGTGGTGCCCCTATCTTGTTTGGGTTTGGCTGTGGGTTTGTTGTTGTGTTGTGCTTGTGGTTGCCCCAGCCCCAATTGAACAGCACGGGAGCCTTGAGGGGTGTTTAGAGGTCGCCTCTCTTGTTGCCCACCCCGGACCGCCTCAGTATTTATGATATCCCGGATGATTAGAACCAAGGCATCTGTACCACATGCGATTATTCGAGCGGAGGTAGCCGCCCCTCCTATAGAGATTGAGGCTCTTACAAGATCAGTGTCCTTTATGCACAATCTATGGGATACACATAGAGGCAGGTATACTAGACAAGCTCTTGAGTCCTCTAGACAGTTAGTGATGCAGGGAGATGCATCATGTTGGTATGCACAGATGACCTCATGGTTTTAGAGGCATGGTCTCAGCATGGATAGATTGCCTCCCTTTGGCAGTATTCCCTGGATACACCCTCCCTGCCTGTCACACGGACGAAGATCACTAGACTCATTCGTCAGGATCTTATACATTTGGACACCAGGAGGACATGGGTAGAGTCGATACAAGAGTTGGGCACGAAGATGGCTTTCTACAAAGAGCACCTTCTCCAAATTTCAGGGGATGGGTTTGTGACTCGTCCGAACTACATGGACACTCATTTATCTCATGTTCTGCGATGTGCTATTGGTCAGATTCGCACATCCTCACACCAGCTAGAGATTGAGACAGGTAGATTCAAAGGGATACCACCAGAGTCTAGGATATGTCAACTATGCAGTAGAGATCCATAGACAGAGCTACACTACATATGCCACTGCACTGTGTATTATGAGATACGAGGGCGCTTCCATTGCTTATTCAGGGAGGGTTTTGGACCCCTAGATAGAGTCATGAGGTATCAGGACCAGAGATGCCTTGGCTTATATCTACTTGAGCTACACCGACATAGAGACAGTCTATTGGGGAGACATGGAGTACGACAGTCGCAGAGATAGATCACAAACTTCTTTGGATCGAGGGAGCCAAGAGACCAACCACCAGCACAGGGTTGTATCCGCATTCATACCAGAGGAACCCTCATTGATAGGGCGATTGAGCTCGGGAGATCGAGACGACCACGACCGAGACACAAAAGCACACTACATCGACGGAGACTCCAGCAAAGGATCAGAGGCATTCTAGCACGACACCCAGATTGTCATTGAGGTCCTATTCTACATTTCACATTTCACACTTCATTTTAGTTTTCATTTTTACTTTCAGTACTTTTTGTACTTGTACTTCAGACATTGTATTAGATTCACCACTTTGTATATGATGGTCTCATAGGTCATTTTGGCCTTTTGAAGACGTTAATATATCATTTCATTTCATTTCTCTCTCTCTCTCTCTCTCTCTCTCTCTCTCATGGAGAGGCAATGCAGCAAGGAGAGCAGCTCGAGTGGGAATTTTGTAGCACATCCGTTCTTCATCGACTACCTCTAAGTGCCCTCTAATTCTAGAGCTCCAACTTTTATAGCAAGAGCACCACTGGTTGGGCCTCTACAAGCCTATCTCCCCAGAGTAATCATGCCACACTTATCATCTTTCTTTAAAGGTATACGCATTATAGGACACAAAGATCACTTGTTTTGACACACCATTAGTAGAGTTTATCATCCACCATGGCTAGAATAATTGCAAAAGGCATTTGAACATGAGGCTTATTTGATAAATGAGGAACAACATATACAACTATTCATGAGAAACATGCGACAATCGCCATGAAGATTGTAGGCATAAACATGATGCATAATGACACTACTACACACAAAATCTCTCTCTTCTCTCTCTCTCTCTCTCTCTCTCTCTCTCTCTCTCTCTCTCTCTCTACCAAAGCTTTATGGCTCACTTCAGATAGTTGCAATCGCACATTTTGCCTTATCATTAGGAGTGGAATACCACTAAAAATCTTCATCCTACGAGACTCACTAAAAATGGCCTATTGGAGTACAAGAAGGTTAGAATTGACTCTTGGAGCATATATCTTCTATGTTAGTCAAATTTTCAAAAGTTCAATCCTAATTGCAACATTTATAACATAATGCAAATTCCCCATTTTTGTGTATTTTCTATCACCATAAATATCATGCACAACAACAAGTTTTCCTAGTTTATCTATTACATGCTTTAAACTGCACGCAACAAAAATGTACGGTTATACATATTACCAGTGATTTAATGTAATTGGCACTTTGCACCTTTACAATATTCCTCAGTGTTGCACCATAGGATATTGATATCATTATTTATCTTGCTTCATGTTGCCTTATTTATTTTCTTGTGTATGAAATCTTTGTTGATATTTTTCCTAATCCTTGGTTGTGCATGGTTAAAGTTATTAGAGGGTACTTAATAATATGCCAGAATTTGATACCAACATTGTTCCATTAGGAGACATATGTTTAGCCTATCCTAAAGGCGGATGTTCATAAATTTTATCAAGTTCAATTAGTATCTACGGATTAGCTTTATTCTTTAATTATCACTCTTATGACTCTTTACCAACAATTATAAGTATGTAGCTATACAAAGTTGTATTTAGGGATACATTTTTTACTATAAGGACAGGGGTCCTACAGGCAAGGCCACCGGCAAGGCCGGATAGTGTGTATTCTAGGGAGATGCTATAAGATAGCATGGTTGGGTGGATCCTAGCACACAAAATTACTCCCGTCTTTTCAATGGTATCCGATAAAGGGGAAAGGCGTGTTGCATGTGCATGGGACGGGCAAGGCCGCCCACACGGTCGAGCAGTGTGTATGCTAGGGGGAGGCTATAAGATAGCATGGTTGGGTGGAGACTAGCACACGGAATTACTCCCCTCCTTTCATTGACAGATCCAAAATTAAGTAATCGGACTAGTTTTTCATTTGGAATTATTGATCAAGCTTAGTACTACTTTGACACCACACCATTATCTACCAATTACCCTAATTTTGTAAATGTTTTTTCAACTTTTTAGGACCTTGATTATCCATTTTTTTGTACTTAACTTTTCCTACTTTTATTCCTCTCTTACAGGCAAACAATCCTAACTTCTCATCAATTTAATCATTAATGGCCTTCAAAGTAATGATGTGTTTAGTGTGTAGTTGTTGTTGAATCTAACAAGAAAACATTTCTAGTGCTTTGTCTTTGAGAAACACTTTTGGAAACAATATAAGCTAAGTACATTGCAATCATATCTTCATCAATTCCAGACTCAACCTCTGACTCTGCTTCTGATTTAGAGCTGTGCTTGCTCCTTGATTTTGACCTGGTCATATCAAGTCTTTTTTCAACCCTTGCTACAGCTGTGACCAAATTGTTGAATCCACCTACAATGTCTATGTTGGCCACAACATTCTTCAATCCCTTTCTTAGGCCTTTTAGAAAATAACCTGCTAACATCTCATATGTGGGTCTCTCATTACCCTATAATCTCTCCACCAAAAATCTAAATTTTTGAGCATAATCCTCCACCAACATACTTCACTGTCTACTGTCCCTAATTTTCTTTAGAATATTAGTCGGTGTTTTTTCTTTTCTGAATCTCTGTAAGAATGCTACTCTGAGTGCAGCATAAGTTGCAAAATGTGCAATTCCATATTGGCTAAACCAACTCATTGCTTTATCTTCCAGTGTTGCTGCAAATTGTTGCAATTTAATATCATCACCATATACTTCCTGATGTCCACTAGCTTGCCACTTGATCTCAAATTGAGCTAGATGACAATCTGTATTTTCACCTGATTTTCCTCTAAATTTTGTTGCTTTAACCTTGGGTCTAAGAGGTGGTTGAGCCATAGGGGGAGGCTGAGGTACTCTCGTAGGTCTTTTCCTGGTAGATATCTATAGTGGGTCAAAGTGGAGTCTTCTTCTACTTCTTGTAGATCTTGCTATCAAGAGTAGAGCCCCAAGAAATTTTCCCACCTGCCTTCTTGTTGATGATACTAAATTCTCCCCTACCTGATTCCCTAGTTGCACTTCCGAGACATCCATTTTGACTTCTTTCTCTATTGTATCTTCATAATGTAAAGGATCGATATTCCCTGCTTGGGTCTGAGCCCTTGTGTAATAGACCCTAGATACCCTTCTTGGTCGCTCCGACAAACATCATCAGTTAATGAAACAGAGGTACCCATAGCAATGATGACATTGAGAGAATTCTGACCAAACCCTAACAAAGCTATAAGCACAGTAGGATCGGCAAATGTGTTGGGGTTCAACAACCCAATGTTATCTCTCAACAAACATAATCTCAATAGAGAATCAAACTTCACTCCATAATCAAACTAATCAGAAAACACAGTCAGAAAACTTCAGTCATACCAAAGTCAGAGCCAAGAGAAGAAAATTCAGACACAGTAAGAAAACTCCATTGATCAAAAAGCTTGAATACATCTCGACTCTTGTTTGTTTGTTACCCATGACTTCTACCATAAAAAGAGTTACATTTGTCTAACTGAATGTTCTTGGCATACAAATTCGACTAAGAAAAATCTGACCTAACCACCAAGACTAATTCCGACCAGCATTACATAATCTGATTGAGCACTATTCTGACAATTCTACTACCCTTTCAAGAGTGCAGTATCTCTTACGAGGCTTCATTTTGAACCAGATTGAACATCGAAAGTGGTTTCTAACGAAGCTTTAGGGACCCATTTGTATATTTCCCTTGACAAATCAGACTGAATCTTGGGTGCCTCATTCTTTGTTTCAGTCACATAAGTTGAATCTCTAAAAGGTTGTACTATAGGGATAGATGTTTCAACCACTTGAATATGCAATGTTCCGTTTTGTGTTCCCTCAGGAGGCAATAACTTAGGGACTGTTGCTTGAGTGGCAAGGTTGAGAGTTTGTTTTTGCGTCGTGATACTCTTGGTTTCCCAATCGATAGTACACTTGGTTGCAGGCATCCACTTACATCCCAAGTTTATGTTGCCCTCCATATAACCCACAGGTATGACCAAAAATCTTTGAGCCACGGTCCCATTTTCATTATTGACAACGGTGTGCAAGATTCCAAAGACAGTAGTTTTCTTCTTGTTAATACCCTTGACTTGGATGGTACTCTCGGATAAAGATGTATTTCCTAACTGACACCACACTCCATAAGATAACAGATTATGTTTAGCTCCTATGTCCAATAAAATGTTATATAGCACCTTTTCATAGGTGCTATTGAGGCGGTCCGGGGCGGGCAACAAGAAGAGAAACCTCTAGACACCCTTCAAGGCTCCCATGCTGCTCAATGGGGCTGGGGCACAACACAACACAAACCAAAACAACAAACCCACAGCCAAATCCCAACTACACAAGGGGCACCACCTAGTTTAAGAGCAAACTAGGACGCAAAAGAGGAGAATCGTTAGAGCAACCCACAAACAAGCAAGGAATTTACACTAACCCTAACACCAAAGGAACACTCTCACACACTAAAACACGAGAGAGAGAGAGAGAGAGAGAGAGAGAGAGAGAGAGAGAGAGAGAGAGAGGGAGAGAGAGAGAGAGAGAGAGAGAGAGAGAGAGAGAGAGAGAGAGAGAGATGGTGCTCGGGCTGCTTTGAAGTGTATCGTTATTGATCAAGAAAACATAAATATATATATGTAGGAAAGAGAGAGAAGGGGGAAGGGGGTGCTTGTTACACTAATGCCTTCTTACAAATCTGTCATGACCAATCAAAGTGAGATTAGTATTTGTTCAACATAGCCTGAGTAAATTACACCACAACACATCACAAGAAAAAAGCCACCCCAATCACTGTCTTAAGGCCAGGGGAGTCCTCTCCACCCTGTCGCCCTCTTACAGCATGTGGGATTTATGGCTAAATTGATAACAATACCCGGAGACAAGCTATCAAGAACTTAAATAAAACACCAAGACACTTACACATCATTATTTTCCATGACTTCACGTTGGAAGGGAGACAAAGTATCCAAGCTTAGTCCAAATCCACCCTCCTTGATTCAGCAAATTTTGGGCTTACACTAGTAGGAGAAATGATAGATTTCCTACTCTCAATTGAATGATCACTCTCTCTCTTACAATGGCATAGAGTTCCCTTGCTAATCCCCTATTACAACACATGCACATGCATAAGACAATGAGCTTCCACTCAAAAGCTCCTTCTAGAGAGGTTGAGCTTGGCTTCTCAAGCTATAGCATAGTGCTCTTGCTTATGGCTCCCCTTTTTGTGCTAGCTACACCCTCCTTTTATAGCAATTTTGAAGGCTAGGGTTACTCCTCTAACCATGGTTGGGTTAGATTTTCAGCAATTTATCTAATTTCTTTTGCTTGGAATTATCAAGAAGTTGGTGGGGAAAGAGAGAGGAGAGAAATGGAGGTGATAGGACTTTTCATAGTGGGTTAGTGTTAGTAGAGTTAGTATTAATTTACAAATGGAATTGGATATTTACAATGGGAGTATCCATGTAGGATACAAATAAGGAAGAAAAACTCTTAAGAGGTAAGAAAAGGTGGATTTCTTACAAGGTTGATGCTCCAAGTGTCTTGAGTAGGGCCAATTTTGACGCTTGTTGACGGTCCACTAGCTTTGACGGTACATTTTTTCTCCACTCTTGACCTTCCTTGAGAGACAAGGTAATTGAAGCTGAGTAATCAACCACCATGATGCTTTCTTTTAAGAGAAGAGGCTGAATTTTGTGGTTTTTTTTTATAGATATGGGTAATTTGGAGGAGGAAAAATGAGACTAGGTGGTCAATTTTGGAATGGAATTGTGTGTGGGAGGTATGAGTTCACCATGGTTTCTCTTATTCTTCAAGGTTGAGGAGAAGGTGAGTAGGGTGCAGAGAGGAGTGGGGAGAGAGGTGGGGATGATGAGTGGAGAAGTGTGTGTGAAAGAGGAAAATTATAAGGTGGAAGAGAGAGTGTGGCTGCATAGCATGAGAAAACTGGGGTCCACTAATAAAATCATAGCTCACAGCTCGTAGCTCAAAAAAATATGAAAAAATGTGAGGCAAAAGTTGAGCCCACGAGCTACAACTTTTGTTCGTATCACCTTTTCTAATTCGGAGAGCAAGTGAACTTTAAATATTCAGCAAAACCGATCGATTTTTTCCACTGCACAAGGTCCTTGTGGGGTCCTTCTTTGGATGATTCTTTTGAATACCTCCAAGAGTGAGCCCTCCATAGTGCATGTATGCATGCCACCTACCCTTGACCTTATTTGGTAGGTCTATAATTGAAGATATTGTTGAGATCATGATATAAGTGAATAGTACAACTAAGAAAATCAAATATTGAGGGGTCTAAAAAATATGTACATGTCAAATATAAATAATATAAGTGGAAAAAATATAAAGGGGTCAAAAGAAATCTCTCTCATTATGAGGCTACCATAAAAAGATAAATATTTTTGGTGTTCTAATTTTTTAGAAAGAAAACAAAATAGATGTAGGAGGGAAAAATCACAATAGTGAAAAAATATACACATAAATAAAACTAGTTTTTGTTTGGATTTTTGTTGGGGTGGAGTTACACCAAATATAAGAGAAGCTTACATGAAAATATTTCTATATGGAATAAAGAGTATGAAAAATGGTAAGAAAAATTGTGGTTATGGTGAGGCAATGTACAGAGCATAAATAACACACACCTAGGTAAAAATATTTAAATAAATACCAAAATAATTATGAAAAAATCTTTTATTTAGGCCCTATATACAAAGAAATATTTACATACGCATGGGCCATAATATACTTATATTTTTTATTTTTTTGGCTCAACTAGCCCAATGCCTAGCTAATTGAGGGTTTTTTATTTCAGTAAGGAGATATGGGAAAAGTTCCCTAACTCACACGCACCTATATACAGTGAAAGGGTGAGGGTAACCACAGTGTTTGAGTGATTTGATAGGGGGGGATAACTCACTATGGCAATCACAGAGAGCCGAAAAACGGCTATCATTAGCCCTCCCCCAGGATGATGGTATATTCATGTACCATCATAAAGAATCTTTTCCAAAGAGAGTGCTTCAGAGTCCTTGACAAGATCTTCATTGTTTGGACCCTTGGAATTTTGGTTTGTGTTACACTCATGCTTCATGGAACAATACTTACATGGGATAGTTGCATTTTGCTCTGGTAGATCCTTTGGTAGAAGGTGACTCAAGTAAGGCTTCAAGCGATAGCAGTTTACCTTCCTGGAGTGCTCTTTCCCATTCAAGTCCATAAGTTGATAGTAACTTGAATTGAAAGCCTTCTTGACTATGTATGGCCCCTGCCATCTTGTTTCAAATTTGGCATCAAAACGATTATCGAGTCGATTGTCATACCTTAGGACAAGATCTCCTTCATTGATGCCTTTGTCCTGCAGTTTCTTGTCAAGCTTCTCCTTTGTCTGTGTGGCTTTCCTCTTATAACACTCGTATGCTGCTTCTGTTTTCCACTCAAGCTCAGCTAAGGTAAGAAGTCGATCCATCCATGCTTCTTGATCATCTTGTGCTGATTTTCCATGAAGTCGCATTGTTGGAATATTTAGTTCAATTGGCTGTAAAGCCTCTTGACCATAGACCAAGTGAAATGGTGTGAACTCCGTGGCTTCCCTATATGTGGTTCGATACGCCCACAAGGCACCATCCAAGAAGTCATCCCACAACTTTGTCTTGTTTTTCACCATCTTTCTAATGATGCCTGCAATGACACCATTAGATTTTTCTACCAAACCATTTGATTGGGGATAGTAGGGTGTACTGTGGCGATGTAGAATGCGAAGTTCTTCACAGACTTCTGTGAGCAATCCCTTTCTAAACCCTGAACCATTATCAGAAACAATCTCCAAAGGTGTGCCAAATCTACAACAAATGTGAGTGTAGATGAATTTGCTCACTGTCCTCTCATTTACCTTTGCCACACTTTGTGCTTCCACCCACCTAGTCATATAGTCTACAGCCACTAGAATGTAGAGTTTACCATTTTTTTTCCTAGGCAGAGGACCCATAGCATCAATACCCCACTTTTCAAAGGGTCCATTTGCAAGCACGATTTGCCTTGGACCATAAATCAATCTTCTATTCCCATTTACCTGACAATTGTGACAACTTTTACACCAATGTTGGACATCCACATGTAGACTTGGCCAAACATACCCCGCAAGCAAAATCTTCTTCACAGTTAATTCTTGGGAAAAATGACCACCACATGCCTCTTCATGCAAACCTTTTAGAATGGCTGGAATTTCCACGATAGTTGGTACTCTTCTGCACACTTTATCCTTTCCTCTTTGATAGAGGGAGCCTTCTAGGAAGAGATACATGCTTGCCTTCTTCATGAGTCTCCTCTTCTGAGCTTTTGTGAAGTCTGGTGGAAACTCACCCTCCAAAATGTAGCCAATGATGGGAGCCAATGACTCCAATCCTTGGTACCTCGGTTGCTTCACAGCAGCCGCTACCATGATGACCTGCACTTCTTTCTTTACACATGCAACGGCTTGTTGTGCAAGTAAATCAGCATCTTCATTTTGTTTCCTAGGAATATGATATAATTGCACCTCCTCAAATTGATTAAATAGCCTACGAATGGTATGAACTTTGGCCCTTAGTCTTTCATTTTTGCATGCCCAAATGTCTAAAATCTGCTTCACAATGAGAAGTGCATCCCCTTTTACCATGAGACGTTGTATACCATGGCCAATGCATATTTTTAAACCATGAAGTAGTGTGTCATATTCTGCTTCATTGTTGCTAGCTGAACTTGGTAGATTGAACTTCTCTTTCATGACCACCTCTCCACTTGGGTTGAGCAACACTAGCCCTCCCCCTGCTTTTCCTGTGGCTCGACGAAAAGCTCCATCAAAGAACAAGGTAAAAGCATTCGGAATACTTTTTGGTGGTGGCAATGGTAGGGTCTTTACTTCAGGCACCTTAATCTCCTTTTCATGCACCCTATAAATGAGAATCCCTGCCAATTGTGCACGCACACTATCTTCTACCTTGAAAGAGTATTGAAACTCTTGCAACTTCATAATCCACTTTGAGATCCTAGTACTAAGATTCATTTGAGATGACACCCAAGGGAACAAATTCTCTGTGGTGAGGATTACAAAAGGTTTTGGGAGCAAGTAGGATCTAAACTTCCTTATCGCAAACATGAGAGAAAGCATCATGAGTTCTACCTCCCTGTAGCCTCTCTCTAAAGCATTCATGACCCTACTAGCAAAGTAGATGGGCCGCATCCTGGTACTATAGGGATCTTGTTGTAGCAAAACTGCACCAATTGTTTCTTTCCCAGCACTAGAGCTAACAAAGAATGTGTACTCCCAACAAGGAGGCATGAGTGTTGGTAGCTCTGACAAAATGGCTTTAATGTTACAAAAGTACTCTTCAAGCTCATCAGACCATGCAAATTCTACTTGTTGTGTCAACTTTTGCAAAGGGTGAAGTAACTCCGAGGCTAAGTGAATGAAGCGTGACATATACTTCACCTTTTGAATGAATGAGATGACCTCCTTAAGACTCTTGGGTGATGGTAGCTCAATAAGAGCCTTTGCCTTTGAAGGATCCACTTCAATGCCTTTGTAAGAAACTTTATGACCAAGCAAGATTACTTCATCCTCACCTATATGGCACTTGTCGGGGTTGAGTTGACCTCCCATGTCGTAGAGCTTCTTTAAACCTTCTTCTACCCTTTGTAGATGCAATGATTTTGAGCTATAAATACAGAAATCATCAACGAACACCCTAATTGACTTTTCAAAGAATGCTTGAAACACCATATTCATGAAACGTTGGAATGTTATAGGAGCATTTGTCAGACCAAATGGCATGACTCTAAAAGCATAACAACCCCAAGGAGTGATAAAGGTTGTTTTCAATTGATCCTCCAATGCAATCCCTATTTGAAAGTAACCTGAGTAACCATCGCACACAGTGTACTTCTCATGACCAGCTACCTCATTTAGTATCTCATCCTGGAATGGGAGGGGAAAGTGATCTCTTTTTGTTGCCTCATTGAGGGGACGGTAATCCACACACACCCTCCACTTGCCTTTTTTCTTAGGAGTGACAACAACAGGAGAGACCCACTCTGAATTCTCCACTGGATAAATGAAACCTACTGCTAGAAGCTTTCTTACCTCCTTGAGTAGAGCCTGTTCCTTTATAACTCTTAGCCTTCGTAGCTTCTGAGCTTTAGGTGTGGCCTCAGGCTTTAATTCAATCTTGTGTTGAACAACATCTACCCCATGCACGTCGGTGTAGTCTTTAGCAAAAAGCCTAGGAAACTTCCTTAGTACACATTTGAACTCCTCTCTTTCATCCTTTGTAAGTGTTGTTGATAGCATACCTTCCAGCATCCCTTCATCTTGAACACCTTCGTTCTCTTGAGGACCTACCTCCTCCAAGCCTTGACAAGAGGTCTCTTGGTTGCTTGGCTTAAACCTTATCCCCATGACTTCGATGGAAGACTCCTCTTCAGTAATGCTGCCGCTACTTTCTTCTTCTGAAGTGCTATCGGTCCAACCTTCTTCCGTCTCACTTTGAGATGATTCTTCATGGAGCTCCTCTTGGCGTTGCTCCTTCATGTCAAAGACAACCTTCTTATGATTTTCGTTCCTGCAAATTAGCTTTCCACTCTCCCAATCCTGCAAAGCTCGCATTTTCATTAGCCATGGTCTCCCTAGGATAAATGGGTAACCACTTCCCTTGGTCGACATAACATAAAAATCCACCGCTTTCTTAATGCCAAAGGCCTCCACAAAAACATTTTTACAAATGCCTACGCACCTAGCCTTGCTATTGTTTGCCATCTTGACCTTAATTTCAGGTGTCTCATGGATGTGCATGCCTAGTTTTTGCATGAGTCCCTCTATCATGATGCAAATTTGTGCACCCCCATCAACTAGACCTTTCCTAACCAATCTCCCTTTTATGTAACAATCTAGCACAGGTGTAATGTCCTCATTCATTTCAGCTTGTGCAATTTTTACAACAGGCACACTCTCTTTCACCTTTCTCCTAGTGCTAATTGCCCTTGTTAAATCCCTCCTAACTTGTGGACATAATGCAAGAAATTGAGGCCATGAGATATCAGGACCCTTACCTCTCATGTCTTCCAACATGTTGTATGGAGCCATTCCATGTCCAAGAGGAAAGTCTTGGAGGTTGATACGACGTCGAGTCCTCTTAGCTTCCTTGGTCTCCTTTGCCTTCTTTTCTCGTCCATGGTCACTTTGTGATGTAACTCCTTCTTTCTCCTTACCTTTCCCTCGGCCACGCTTAATGCCATTTACTTCCATGTCAACCTCTCTTGAATTTTTCACCTCTACCACATGCACATTTGGGTCTGGCAAAGGTGGAACTCCTTCCACTCCTTGTGGAGGTGGTCTTGCTCCATTTGGCATTTGTATAAGCCGTGGTTGCTGACTAGTTCCTTCACCTGCATTCATCACTGGGTAATTCAAGTTAGGTCTCCCTGGCTCCCCACGGGGCCAAGGACAATTATACATCCCATGTCCAGAATCACCGCAATTCCAACATTGCAAGACTCTCCTAGTTCGTGGCTCTCTCTCTTCTGACTTCCTTGCTTGTCCCTTTGGACCTACAGCTTGTGCAAGGTCATTTGACAAGCTGCTTAAAGATTCATCTAACTTCTCAATCACTTCAGCCGTTACCTCAGGAAGCTCCCTAGATGTTGATGCTTGTGACTTACCTTTGGGTCTAAGACCTTCTATTGGAACCTCTACCCTTAAGCACTTGAGTTTCCTATACTTCTCAGCAGCCCTAGTTTCAGCTGCATCAAAAGTAGCAGGTGCACCCGTCTCAACTTTTACCTTAAGGTCAGGAAAGAGTCCGGCTATGAACCTCTCCTTCTTTAAAAATTTTGCACCATCACCAGGGTTAGCAACATTTCGTATCCATAGAGCCCAAAGACGTAGAAACTCTTGCTTGTACAAGTAGTAGTCATCTAAGTCTTTTTGCTTATGAGAAACAATGTCTTGCCATAGTTTTTGAGTGTTTTGGGGATCAAAGAAGTATCTCTTAAAACGATTCAAAACTTCTATGTAATTCCCCTTAACTTCCTTAGGCAAAGAGTCAAACCAAGTACTAGCATCTTTCCTAAGGACCACCTTAAACATTTCTACACGTTCTTGATCGGTTACTATCCTCTTGATACGGCAAGACATCTTGAAATTTGCTAAAATAATTCTGCATCCTCTCCAGGTTCTCCAAAGAAAAGAGGATATCCAGACATTTGGCGTTGGCTCTCCATTATTATGAAAGATTACAACACGAGTTACAATAAGGGATACAATAGAGATTTAGAACCACTCGCCTGCAAATGAAGAAGTAAGAAAATACCACTCTAGGTTTTCTTCTTCAGCTATCCAAGCTTCAATGAGGTCTCGATTTGTTTGATCAAAACAAAAAGGTAGACTATTGATGAGCTCTAAGAAGGGTTGAAATTCTTCAAAGCTAAGCCGATAAACAGAAATCTCTAGAACTTCATTTCCTGGATCCAAAAGAGCAACCACGTCCCAAGTGATAAATTGCACTTGCTCTACAATTCCCAACACACAAGCGGTTTGTATAAAAACTAGATCTTCATGCTCGTCGAAGGCCGTGAGAAAGTAGCAATTGACTAGGAGCTCCTTTCCTTCGAGTTCCACACAGTCGGAGTGAGGCAACCTTCTCAAAATTTCATAAAGAACATCCTCATCAAGTCCAATCAAGTTTGCAAGATTTAAAGACTCCACTTGTGCTACAAAATTCCTGGACAAAAACTCCTTTGGATTATGGTTAAATCATTCAAAAGCATAAAGAGATTTACAATGTCTCTATGAACAAAGTGTCATAGAAAGTAGAGAAGGATGAGAATTTATACAAATTTGCAATCTTCTCTATGCTCTCTTTATTAAGACAAGCTCTGAATAGCTCCCTATCTCCTTTGTTGAAAGCGAAAGGAAGACTATTAATAAGACGCAAATGAGGGAAAAATTCACCAAATGTGAGCCTATGAAGCATGAACTCTGGCCGCAAGTTTCCTGAAGAGTCTTTCTCAATGGTGAAATGCACTCGCCAAACGCCAAATTTCACTCTATTTACCAATCTTAGGGCACACACTAGTTGGATGAATGCGTGGTCTTCCTTAGTGCCCAACAACAAGAGGAAAATGGAATCCACGCGTAAGACCTTCCGTCTTAACTTCACCACCCTCTTGTTATGAGGGAGATGCCTTACTACTTGCTCCTGCAACTCAATTGGTAATAGAGCTAGATCTCTAAGGATTGAACTTTCACTGCACACACATTCCCAATTAGAACAAATGATCGTTTTTTTGTTTCTTGTAACAACTTGGACAAAGAAAAAACAAACATACACACTATTTTGCCGGGCTGCACTTCATTTTAAAATAAAATGAACACATGTACATCAAAAGAAGTGTGGTAGTTGATGAGAGGTAGAATGACAGGGTTTGGTGATGCAAGAATTTCTCCTACTCTTTGGGCACCAAACATGAACACCATTCGTTGTTGAAAATGGATCTGTCTACTAATTGCAACGTTTATTCTAATGTGTGGAGTAAAATGAAAGGGAAAAGCCTCTATTCCTGGGCCATTATCCATGGCCTATGCATGTCCTAATGCTTAGAATAACACAAAAATATAGACGTCCAAGCTAATATCGTACCTAATGAGAGGCAAAATAAAAGGATTTACCGAAGTGTTTATCTCGCCTAGCCTAAGAGGACCTAAAATTCTACGAATTACTCGCTGAAATTGCAACTTAGTACTAACAATTATGTGTACCTTTTGCCTTGCAATGGGAATGAAGGGACCATACAAATTTTAGTGATTCATGCAAACTACTTGACTATGCTAAAGGTTGATTCTACACAAAACATACACAAGCCTGTTCCTCAGTGGGGGCACCAATTTGAGGCGGTCCGGGGTGGGCAACAAGAAGAGCAACCTCTAGACACCCTTCAAGGCTCCTGTGCTGCTCAATGGGGCTGGGGCACAACACAACACAAACCAAAACAACAAACCCACAGCCAAATCCCAACTACACAAGGGGCACCACCTAGTTTAACAGCGAACTAGGACGAAAAAGAGTAGAATCGTTAGAGCAACCCACAAACAAGCAAGGAATTTACACTAACCCTAACACCAATGGAACACTCTCACACACTAAAACACGAGAGAGAGAGAGAGAGAGAGAGAGAGAGAGAGAGAGATGGTGCTCGGGCTGCTTTGAAGTGTATCGTTAATGATCAAGCAAACATAAATATATATATGTAAGAAAGAGAGAGAAGGGGGAAGGGGGTGCTTGTTGCACTAATGCCTTCTTACAAATCTGTCATGACCAATCAAAGTGAGATTAGTATTTTTTCAACATAGCCTGAGTAAATTACACCACAACACATCACAAGAAAAAAGCCACCCCAATCACTGTCTTAAGGCCAGGGGAGTCCTCTCCACCCTGTCGCCCTCTTACAGCATGTGGGATTTATGACTAAATTGATAACAATACCCGGAGACAAGCTATCAAGAACTTAAATAAAACACCAAGACACTTACACATCATTATTTTCCATGACTTCACGTTGGAAGGGAGACAAAGTATCCAAGCTTAGTCCAAATCCACCCTCCTTGATTCAACAAATTTTGGGCTTAGACTAGTAGGAGAAATGATAGATTTCCTACTCTCAATTGAATGATCACTCTCTCTCTTACAATGGCATAGAGTTCCCTTGCTAATCCCCTATTACAACACATGCACATGCATAAGACAATGAGCTTCCACTCAAAAGCTCCTTCTAGAGAGGTTGAGCTTGGCTTCTCAAGCTATAGCATAGTGCTCTTGCTTATGGCTCCCCTTTTTGTGCTAGCTACACCCTCCTTTTATAGCAATTTTGAAGGCTAGGGTTACTCCTCTAACCATGGTTGGGTTAGATTTTCAGCAATTTATCTAATTTCTTTTGCTTGGAATTATCAAGAAGTTGGTGGGGAAAGAGAGAGGAGAGAAATGGAGGTGATAGGACTTTTCATAGTGGGTTAGTGTTAGTAGAGTTAGTATTAATTTACAAATGGAATTGGATATTTACAATGGGAGTATCCATGTAGGATACAAATAAGGAAGAAAAACTCTTAAGAGGTAAGAAAAGGTGGATTTCTTACAAGGTTGATGCTCCAAGTGTCTTGAGTAGGGCCAATTTTGACGCTTGTTGACGGTCCACTAGCTTTGACGGTACATTTTTTCTCCTCTCTTGACCTTCCTTGAGAGACAAGGTAATTGAAGCTGAGTAATCAACCACCATGATGCTTTCTTTTAAGAGAAGAGGCTGAATTTTGTGGTTTTTTTTTATAGATATGGGTAATTTGGAGGAGGAAAAATGAGACTAGGTGGTCAATTTTGGAATGGAATTGTGTGTGGGAGGTATGAGTTCACCATGGTTTCTCTTATTCTTCAAGGTTGAGGAGAAGGTGAGTAGGGTGCAGAGAGGAGTGGGGAGAGAGGTGGGGATGATGAGTGGAGAAGTGTGTGTGAAAGAGGAAAATGATAAGGTGGAAGAGAAAGTGTGGCTGCATAGCATGAGAAAACTGGGGTCCACTAATAAAATCATAGCTCACAGCTCGTAGCTCAAAAAAATATGAAAAAATTTGAGGCAAAAGTTGAGCCCACGAGCTACAACTTTTGTTCGTATCACCTTTTCTAATTCGGAGAGCAAGTGAACTTTAAAAATTCAGCAAAACCGATCAATTTTTTCCACTGCACAAGGTCCTTGTGGGGTCCTTCTTTGGATGATTCTTTTGAATACCTCCAAGAGTGAGCCCTCCATAGTGCATGTATGCATGACACCTACCCTTGACCTTATTTGGTAGGTCTATAATTGAAGATATTGTTGAGATCATGATATAAGTGAATAGTACAACTAAGAAAATCAAATATTGAGGGGTCTAAAAAATATGTACATGTCAAATATAAATAATATAAGTGGAAAAAATATAAAGGGTTCAAAAGAAATCTCTCTCATTATGAGGCTACCATAAAAAGATAAATATTTTTGGTGTTCTAATTTTTTAGAAAGAAAACAAAATAGATGTAGGAGGGAAAAATCACAATAGTGAAAAAATATACACATAAATAAAACTAGTTTTTGTTTGGATTTTTGTTGGGGTGGAGTTACACCAAATATAAGAGAAGCTTACATGAAAATATTTCTATATGGAATAAAGAGTATGAAAAATGGTAAGAAAAATTGTGGTTATGGTGAGGCAATGTACAGAGCATAAATAACACACACCTAGGTAAAAATATTTAAATAAATACCAAAATAATTATGAAAAAATCTTTTATTTAGGCCCTATATACAAAGAAATATTTACATATGCATGGGCCATAATATACTTATATTTTTTTTTTTTTTGGCTCAACTAGCCCAATGCCTAGCTAATTGAGGGTTTTTTATTTCAGTAAGGAGATATGGGAAAAGTCCCCTAACTCGCACGCACCTATATACAGTGAAAGGGTGAGGGTAACCACAGTGTTTGAGTGATTTGATAGGAGGGGATAACTCACTATGGCAATCACAGAGAGCCGAAAAACGGCTATCACTATTTAACTCGATGGGGTATCGTAGAGGTGGGTCAGAATCTTACAAATCATCCTCTGATTCAACTTGAAAGCAGCATGTGTAACTCCAATTTTGGCCTCTCGTTGGTGCCTAATATGTTGTTGTCGGTCTTGAGCCTCGGCTTGAGCTGTATCTTTTTCAATTTTTCTTGCTCCTTGGCTTCTTTTTTTTTATGAATGGCACATAGCTCCTCTTGGCCTAAAGGATCATAGTATCTTTTAAATCTACTTTCATTGAGGAATCCAATTTTTTCCACTCCATCAAGAGTTTCCACACAAATGGTAACTTGTGGGGTGATTTCGCATACTCTATACGGTCCTTTTCTGGCATATTTCAGCTTTTTCTTCTTGTTATGCACTCCATACATAAAAACTTTATCCCCAACCTTGATATCCTTGTTCTTTAAATGATGATCAAACCATTTCTTTCGTCTATCCTTTTCCACAAGTGCATTTTGCACAAACCATTGTCTCTTCATCTAAACCGCTCAAGGATATATAAACGATCAACTAAAGGGTTACCATACCATCCTTCATGTGAAGCTACTAAAAGACTAGGAATGACCAACTCCCATGTCATAATTGCTAGGCTTGTCCATATACCATCTTGAATGGTGTATAATTAATAGCCACTTTGTATGTAGTATGATAAGCCCATAGAGTTGATGCTAGCTTCAAACCCCAATCTGTGGGATGAGCCTCTACCGTCTTGGTTAAGATAGAAATTAAAGTCTTGTTAGTACTCTCATCTTGGCCATTTTCTTGTGGATAATAAGGTGTCGACTTATGGTGGGATATCATGAAGCTTTTTGTGACTTCCTTTATCGCTTTATTTATAACATGAGTACCATTATCACTCACACTTTCAAAGGGACAACCAAATTGCGTAATAATGTTCTCAAAAAGAAACTTAGCGGTTGACCTTGCATCAGCCTTGTGTGTCGCCTTAGCTTCTGCCCACTTTGTCACATAGTCAATCGCAAAAATAATGTATCGGGATTGGCTGTTACGGGTTACCGGACTAATTGGGCCTACAAAGTCTAAACTCCATGTTTCAAATGGTTGGGTCAATCTAATAGGATGTAAGGGCATCTGATCCTTCCATTGTGTGGTCTTATAACATTGGCATTCACCACAAAAACTGACACGTCGTTGAATAAGGCGGTCACCAATAGCCTGATTGCAATACCTTCTTAGCAGTTAGTTGTCCTACAATCACAGGAACAACCTCAACAAGCAAAAGTAACAGGATGGATCACATCAAGCGAGTCAATTATTTCACAAGGCTACAAGAAAGTAAATTCAGATGTTTGGGTCAACAAGCCCAAGATAACAGCCTGGCGATTTCCATCCCATGACAACCACTCAGTCAGGAATCAACAAAGCCGTCAACGTCAATCACATAACTCAACCAAGAGAAAGGACAGGTACAAAAAGCAAAAGAGAAGGTCTTCCACTGGACAAACCATACGACAAGTCTGGGTAATGAAATCAGAATTCTACCAGACTACCCAAAAAAGTCAAGTGAAGATCACCTCCAAGTAAGTCCAAAGATTCATTCCAATCGAGTTACTCAAAGCACAAGGATTCTATGAGGGTAACTTTCAAATCTGGTTACCTAAGGTAGTAGCTTATCAAGGAATCACCCAGGAAAAGAAAGAAACATCAAGAAATCAAGAGCAGCCACCCGCTACACCCAAGAGTACTACAACCTATAGATGGATCCCTCGTCAATTACTACAAGAGCAAGGCTTTTACAAAAGTAACAGCCATATTTGGAAATTAAAGACAAGGTACCATCAAGTCAAAGAATAAACAAGGCAAGTGGCAAAGGAGATCACACCAGGCCCAAGAACAATGTGGGCTCCAAAATCCGCGATTGAGGCTCAACAACAAGAAAGATACACAACTCTTTTACAGCCTCTTAACAACAAAAAGAAAGCAACGGTAAATGCAAAGGTCACAGTTTTGAAGAACACTATCTGGAAGAAGAAGACTTCATGAACCATTGCTTCAACATCAATACATGTCTCATCAAGCGACCACAATTTGCTACCAAGGAATGAAGAGCAGATATATGCCAATGTATTGGACAGCATGGCATCTCAAAGAGAAACTAACGAGAAAGGCCTAAACATCAAAAGCATATGGAATTGGATTTCAGGCCGCGATCAGGTAAGTCCAAGTTGCCATTAAACTCACATGGCATAAGATTCTAGAGTCGGGCAGCTAAGCCACTAAATGAGCAAAGTGTCAGACCCAAGCTTCAAGTTAATATTTTTATGTGGTCTATGAGTCTAGCTAATAGGTATAAGCTCAAGCTGGAGAGTTGAGCATACATAAATTCATGTCGCTCATGCTGGAAGAGGTGAGCATAAGAGTCAAAGTCTATATAATACATAAGGTGGAGAAGGCGGAATAGTCCAAAACAAAAACACTCACGCACTTGACACAGTGAGGAAGAGTGGAGAAACCTCGACAACGAAAACCCTTCTTGTGAGTAGTGAAAGCGTTTGAAGCACTCATGCTATATGTTTTTCTCGCTACACTAACTCCATGAAGAACCCATCAATACTCTTCTCTCGCACCGCATCTTGTTTAACATGCATAACTCTGTGCAAGCATATAGATGTCCCATCGTTGGACATATGCATTAGGCACTCTTTTTTATTCCACCCATGCACTTATACAAACAAATGACGATGACCAAGCGGAAATAGGTTCTATAAGCCTTTGCTCAACAGCAATGACTCTGACTTCAAGCTACTAACACTTATCCATGTATATCAAGTCCATACTAGTAGCCAAATAGCCATATGTACTTTAACTCAGCATAACTCTATAACATCAGAACCTAAGTACATATAGCCTCTAATTTAATTATGACTAAAGACATTTTTTCCCACTGGGTTTTTCCCTTTAGTCTTATCCAGATATCCAAGACCTTCATTTTGTATATACGTTATATTTTACTTTTACTCTTTTATTTTTTATAACAACAAAAACAAGAAGAACCACAATATCCCCACACTACTAATTGCAAATCTACTGACCAGTCAAAAGGGAGAGGCAACTTACAGGTACAACTGCTAGATAACAACCACAGGAAAAGCATACTAGAGCTACAATGACAACAAACTGCTGCACCAACAAGTCGATACAACCTCATGCAATTTAAGATATAACAACCAATCGGAGGGGGAGAGTTCCAGGCTTCAGATACACTATAGGTACAACTTCAAGGCAGCTTTAATATCACGCAAAGCAACCAACTGTAGAAGAGGCTGCCACAACAACTTCAACCAACACCAAGACATCAAGAACTCGTCAAGGCCAGCAAAGACATAGGGTCTTGTCGGGGACGACAAGAATTTAGAGGGGGAGAGTGTTGAAAGGACACCCTTTCAACAACGTTTCCATAAATATTCCATTAAGATTCCTCAAAGAATCAGTAAAGATTCCACATGAAGATGGTGATGAAGTAATGAAGATGAAGATGGATGCTGCAACATGAAGATATGAGTTCATGGATGTCATCGAATATCCCGTTATTATTATTTTGAGCCATTACGGCCACTTTTGTAATGTTTACGAGAACCTCATATTTTAAATCGGCACTTGTATTTTGGCCGCAGATGCTTGTATAATGAGTAAAGCCAACTCAGTTTCTTGTAATTAAGCTCTGTAGAAGCCTAAGGACAATTCAGGTCATTTGGCCGGACATTAGGTTTGAAGGCTTTGTATATAAGCTGGAACCTAAGGCTTTGTAAAAAACACATTACGTTATCTCAATTAATATACAGTCGTGGGTTCTGCAGCACACAGTAGTGAGCTTCACGCACACACACCGTCGCGCACACTAATCACATTGCAGATATGAGAGTACGAGCGTGTTAGCATCAAGGAGCTCTCCGCGTCGACACAAGCAATGCAAGCCAAGGACCACATCGCGAGCCCGCCTGCTATGAGCTATATTTGGTCGTAAGTACCTCAAACAACATCCGTTCTGTATGATCGAGTAGTCGTTAGAATCACGGCGAGAAGCTCTTCGTGTTGATGTCTTTGTAGATCAATTCCGGACACTTTGGAAATTGTTGTTTTGAGTCTATCGCGACAGCGATTAGAGATCTTACAGTTATGGTTTTCAGGGTTTAGGTGTTTGGCCATATAGGATATATCCTTGTGAGTCTTGCCCTCCGATTTTGAGTCATTCTGATATGATTTGAGACTGTTTCGAGCTTGTAGTGTTTCGTAGGATGCGTTGTCTGTTTCTTTGCTTTATGGTAGTGTTGTGGTAGGATTAGTGACTGTAGAGTGTTGTTCGTGTCTAGCTCAAGGTTGAAAACCCACAGATTGCATCCATGCCCTAGTCGGGTCAGCTACGTCCTCGGATTGACAGTTTGTTGGTCTGTGTTCTCGCTGTGCTCCATTGTCCGTCTCGGCGTACCCACTAACATTGGCGCCACTGCCGGGGACGAAGCACCTAAACTAGCGTAGACGGCATCACTCATGTTTGATAGTATAGTGTTTCTCTAGAGTTTTCTAGAGTGTTGTCACCATTTTCCTTCTTAGTAGGAAGTCAGAGAGCGGATCTCTTGATTGAGGGATAGTCTCTTGATTGAGGGATAGCCAGGGAGCCTGCGTCTCACCGAGGTGGTCCACCATGAGGTTGAGGTATGGGTTTTTTTTTTTTTTGTATTTAGATTAGGTTTTATGGTTTGTGTGTGTGGTTGTGACTTATGGTTGTGAAGAACTTGAAAGAGAAAAAAAAAACGCAAAGAAAAACGCAAAAGGTAAGTAGGAGGCTGTTTGCTTGCCAGAAAGCAAAAACAACCATTCAACCATCCAAAGTAGGACTTTAGGTAGTGTAGGACATCTAATGTTGATCTAGAGCAATTTTGACATGAAAATGTGCTTGAAAACACAAAAGGCGAAATTGTGCTGATTATGGTAAAAGTGCTCTAAAATGGTCGTTTGAAAGCCGATTTCAGTGCTTGTTTTTGCATTGGAGACCTTAAGGTAGAGGGAAAACACAGATTTGGTCAAATCCAAAAAAAAAAACTCTAAAAAACCCAAAAAAACCAAAATCTGAAACCAAATCTACAATTTTTTAAAAACAAAAAGTTTGACCTCAATACCTTGTTTTGCATATGCTCAGTGCTTGTGTATCTAAGTGGGAATTTTCTTTTTCCGAGTGTAAGGAAGTGAGCTGTGAAATACTTGAATCCAAAGGAAAAGAAGTCCAAATTGAATGAAACTTTGGGGACAGGCTTCTAAGGGCATTGGGAACCAAACTGTCCAAAAACAAAAAAAAAATTCACTTCCCAGTGGCTCTCTACCGAGTCTATCGCGATAGACGGATGATTTGGAGATAGACTCACAATCAGACAAAACCCCTCATACCACAGGTAAAACACATCAATACAAGGCTACTCCCAAAAATTGAGTGTACTTGGACACCTGCTTGACCACCCAACCTCAAGTCTCGTGTTCTGAGTCAGACTTCAGAGACAAATTGGGTAAAGGGACTTGACCAAATTTCCAAACCTTATGAAACTTGGTATACATGATCTACAGAAGGTAGGGAACACATCTGTGAAGAGAAAATTTGGAAAAAGTGTCATTAGGGCATACTTGGTGAGTCTATCGCAATAGACTAAGAACCCATTGATAGAAACTGATTTTTTTCAAAAACCTCTGTGGCATAGCTTGGAAAGGTGCTATCAAGGACACATAAAAATTTTGAAGTCATTTGGACATCAGAAAGTGGGTCTAAGACCATTTGAGAGGATTCAGCTTGTAGAAAACACCAAATCTGGTCTAACTGACAAAGTAAAAGTCCAAACCACTTGAAAATTGGTAGGAGGACTAAGGAGAGGTGTTGGAACACAGTGGTATAGTCGAAGTTCAAGTTTGACCTATAAAAGGGGTACTTGATGAGTCTATCGTGATAGACTCAAAGCAGGGCCAAAGAAATTGGAATTTTCAAAACCCTCTAGAGCATAGCTTGTTTAGCCTCTCAGGAGGTTACACACAAAATTTGGTGGATTTTGGACATTGGGAAGTCATCCTAAGTCTATTTTCTAGTGATCAGATAGACTTAGAATTCTAGAGTTGGAATTAGAGACCTAAGAAGAAGTCCAAAACAAGTGGAAATATATGAGCAAGGTGTACAGAGCATAGGGAACACAATGATGAAGAGAAATCTGGAAAATTTTCAAAACTGAAGAAGCTATTGAGTCTATCGCGATAGACTAGGGTTTTCTCACAAAAATTGATTTTTTTGAAAGCTGACCTTAGGGCCTTGTTCTACATGTTGTTGTGAGCCTATGGTTAAACTTTGAGTAAATTTGGAGTATTGTAAGTGCATCTAAGAGGATTACTTCATAAGATCAGAAAAGAGACTGTTGTTTGATGCAAGTTACAAAGGAAAAATATTCCAAATTGGTTGAAACTTGATGAGTAGTATCTCAAGAGAAGGGGGAACTCAAATCTGTGAAAACAGTTGAAAAACTGTATCCCAGTAACACTCTGGTGAGTCTATCATGATAGACTCAGAAATTCACTGTAGAAAAATCAAAATTCAAATCTGACTTCATATTTGGGTTCAGAAGGTCCATTATACCATGTACACAAAGTTTGAGTGCATTTGGACATCTACAAGGGGTACTGGTGAGTCTGTCGTGATAGACAACTGAGGAAAAAAAATTGAGAAATTTTTTGAAACCAAGTATACCACTGGGTTTATCATTGCCTAAGGAGTGCATACACCAATTTTGGGCTCAAACTGACCACTTGCAAAAAACATCAGATAGAGCAACTTTCCGAATTACATCTCACTGTTTTGGTCATAACTTTCACATACGGACTCCGATTCCAAAACTTTTTTTATCAAAACGTAGCTTAAGAGCAGCACTACAGATCTTAGAGTAAATTGACCCAAATGGTCAGTTTTGAAAAAAACATTGTTTAAGGCCTCAAAATGCATCCGGAAGTCAGGGGTGTCTAAAACCAAAAATTTGAGAGAATTGTGAGAAAACGCTCACGGTTTTGGACATAGTTTTGGATTTTCCCTGACCAAAACACTTGAACACACTGAGAGAGGTATTACTACAGCAAGCTAGAGCTGTTAAGCCTAGAAGTAATGTCTACATCAGACTCAGACTCAACTTATACAAGCACATGGATCGCAGGGATGAGCACCCGCCCAGAATAGATCTTCCAAACCTACAATACATAAAGACCAATTTTGTGGAGAGAGTTTGGACATATTACCATGAAATTGAAGGACTATATAGGTATATTAATGGAAATCAATTCAACCTTTACAGTTGCTTAGAGCCTTACCTAGATGAGCTGACAGAATACAAGCTCTTATATGTCTATACATATGAGGTTGACCGACAATGGACATCTTTATTTGTTGACAACTATGGACGAGAATATAGAGCTATAGAAAGCACAAATCCACGAACCAAATTAGAGACGAGTGGATATTTGGTCAATGAAGGACCTTAGATACGTCCACAAAACACAGGAATCTCTAAGAGAATTCTGGATTTCCTCCTAGAGAGATAACGAGAGATGAAACGATACCAGAGAGGAGTATGGTTCCATACTTTGCACCCCAAAGTATAAGACCGTCTCAGCTAAGAAAATGGGTAAATAGAAATTACAATGGAATAGGAGACCCATACGCCCATGTCTCGGTTTTCAAGTAGGTCCTACGAGCAGAACGAGTAGAGGACTTCCACACGCAGTATGAGGGTTTTGGACTTACATTGGAGGACAATGCACAAGCATGGTTTGAACTATTGAACCGAAGAGAGTTCACAACCATTGAGAAAATGTTGGATGAATTTGTTCAAGAATTCTCCAAGAGGGGCATAAAACATAACACCCTTCCTAAGATTCAGGAATTTAAACAACGTGAAACAGAAACATTGCGACATGCAACACTGCGTTTCAAGCAATATGTTGCTAGATGTCCTACCCAAGAGTTACCCACGCCAGAAAGTTAGATCCTATTCTTCATCAGAGGACTTAGGAATGAGAATCTCCACAAGGACCTATACATGAAAAGATACCAAACCTTGGAAGAGGTGACCAAAGCGGAAGATGGTCAGAAGAAGATGAATGATGCGAGTGAGAGAAAGAAAACCGCTGATCTTGAGGATCAAAGAGGGAATCTAAGACAAAACCAAGTAAATGTTGAGGAGCAAATCATAGAGAATGTGATGCAACGCATCAACCACTCTGATAGAGTACCAGCCTATAGAATTCCTCAACAACGAAGGTGCATGACATGTGAAGGGGACCATCCGACGAAGGTGCATGACATGTGAAGGGGACCATCCGACGCAACATTGTTCTGACTATAGACCTAAGACTCCACCAGGGATTGATCATGTTATGTCTCAACCGCCTAGATATCATCCTGTAGCGGAACAAGTGTTCTTAAGTGAAAGACCCATAGATGCTAGAAATGCATGTGTGAGTCATGAGCTTCAAATAGAAAGATATGTGGTAGATCAGGGGCCACTTCAAGGTCAATATCAAGTATTGCCACAACAACCAATACGTCCATGTGACAGATGTGGTAGTAGTGATCACTTGATTAAGGATTGTCCACACCATGACATCATGATAAATGTATATTGTAATGAGTGTGCAATCACACATATGATTTTGGATTGTCCTAAGAATCCAAGAAAGAAAGGTAAAACGCAACCACATGTTACCTTTCCTTCTACTAGCAAATCAGAGAAAGAATGAGCCGCAACAAAAGGAGAGACGACAACAACAATAGAGAAAGAAACAATTACAAAAGAACAGGTGCTTAAACAACAAGACGATGAAAGTAACCAAGTTGCTCTAGTAAACGTTGTCACAAGAGCACAAGCAAAAGTGCAAGAGCAGAAGCCTACAGATGGAGAGACTAGTAAGAGTTCCCAAAGCCGTAGAAACACTAGACGAGCAAGAAGGACTAGAATGAAAGCAAGACTAGAAAGGGAGAAAGGAGAAGAAAAGGTTGTTACAGCTAAGTTGGAAACAACTCAAGAGCAACAGACACAGCAAAGGGAAGTTGAAACCCTTAAACCAACTGAAGCACCCAAGAGTGCTAGTTCAGGAGGATCTATCCTAGTGGACAAAGTGAATGAGCCGTTAGATGCGATTTTACATGCTTATGAGGCTAGATTGGCAAATAGGCAGACCTTAGAACAAAGATGGATGACATATCCTTATCCTAAACTAGAGAAGCAGAGGCTAGAAATGTGTAAGCAGCTCATTGAAACTGCTCAAGCATTGCTAGAACTATTATGGAATTGATATCTTATTATTTATTGCGGTTGTGAAACGTGGAAAAGACTTAACCTAGCTAAGCTATTACAAAAGGATATCATATTTTATGCTCTTTATGAGCTTTGGCCATTTATGACCGGCCGGCCAGTTTGTACTCAATTTGACCATTCAAGAAATCTATAAATAAAATACCTGCACGAGGGAAACGGCCACTCTTGCACGGGGGGGATTGCACCCAGTGTCTGTGTTATTCTCCTCTCCTCTCCCCTCTTCTCTGTGGTCGTGTAGGCATAGCACTCCTCTCCCCTCTTCTTTGTGGCCGTGTAGGCGTAGCACTCCGTTCTAGGAGGTGCACCTGCACGTGTTCTTCTTCTCTGTCTCTCGCTCTATGTCTCTCTCTGTTCGCGTACGTCGTTGATTATGTGCGTGTGCGACGATTCAGGTATACCGATTTATCATTTTATGGTATGTATTGTGTTATTATGAGTATTTTGCAAGGCCATCGCGCATCTGTCTATAGCACTGGTATCAGAGCCGTGGTTACGCTCTTGGGCATAGAACGATCATGCTGAGAGGCTTAGGAAATCGGTAGTCTAAATAAAAGCCAAGGCATTAAAATCAATTATGCTCCTTGTTGTGATGTAGTCTGGATGTAGCTATGGAGATGAGCTAAGTATTTTATTTTATTTCATTTTTGCTGCTTTTATTAATTGAATCTACTATGTCTGCACAATTGTTTTCAAGAAGGTACTTAAGTCTAAAAGTTGAGTATAGGAAGCATTTGTTTCAAGAGAAACAAACACAAATTTGATTAATTAAGGTCTTTATATACGTACCATAATTAGTAGCTCATAAAAAAAAAATAAGAGTATGATGTATCAGACGGAGTAAGAATCAAGAAATAGAGAAGAAGGAATAGGAAAAAATTCTCTTCCATCACTGTAAGGCAAGTCGTAGAAGCATTAGAAAAGCTATGAGTACATGTAGGTAAAATTTGAGAAAAAATAAATTCCTCGAACCTCCTCCTTGGTGGAAATTTGAGTAGGCTTTGGTTTCCCGAGTTCTACTTTCTAGTCCCTACGATTCATTCCTTTGCCTCAGATATGAATTGGTGCAAAAAGGAGCTTGGGCTAGAACTTGGGTGTACACATTATCATTCTGCAACGTTTGTGGAGAGTGTAGCTAATTACCTAGACGTGCTTAGCATTTAAAATTGGTCAATACGATTTCCTTTCCTCTGCTCCAGATATCAGCTAGTGTTGTCCATGGCAGAGAAGAGCTAGCTAAAATTTGAACATTGCTAGGAGTCCGCAAATGATAGGATGTTCCTTTCTTTGCCTTCGTAGACAATCTATGGTTGGAGAGGAGCCGAGTTCAAGCATATGTGGAAATCCTTGGAAGAGGACTTCCCTGGTATTGGGTATTGGTATTATCCTCACCCGAGGTTTTTGGAGGGCAACCTCTCTTTCTCTCTCTCCCTCGCGACCACCTCCCCATGCGGCTCTGTTGGCAGCTGACCCCCCCTTTAACCACCAACCACACCCTCTCTCTCTCCTTCTCAACATCTGTAGTCGCTATTGTGATGTACCTTTTCTCTCTATCTCCCATGCAACCGTTAGAAAATTGTGGACAACCAATTTTCTCTCTGCGCTCACTCGCTACCAGCTACCTATCATTGGCCATACACACCACACAAAAAAAAGGGGCGGCTCTGATTACCCAACACTCAGACGTAGCTGAACCTCTCTCTCTCTCTCTCTCTCTCTCTCTCTCTCTCTCTCTCTCTCTCTCTCTCTCTCTCTCTCTCTCTCTCTCTCTCTCTCTCTCTCTCTCTCTCTCTCTCTCTCTCTCTCTCTCTCTCTCTCTCTCTCTCTCTCTCTCTCTCTCTCTCTCTCTCTCGCATGCCGACCACGCTTTCACTGTCACTCTTTGAACGTATTCAACCACCCCGCCCCACTTCTCATCGAGTGGACGACCAGAAAATCCTCCCATATCTCGCTCTCATCCAACCACTTCACTGCAAGCAATACCAACCATTGGATATCCGTCTGTTTCTCTCTCTCTATCTTCATCTCATGCATCCATCACCACCCATTAATTCCCTCGTCCATGCAGACTCAAAGGAGCCGCTTGCAGACTCAACAGCAAACCAATAAAGCACACACACAGTGCTCTCCTAATCCGGACAAGCCCTTTCTCTCTCTGTCTTTTGGTGGTGTTGGCTGCCTGAAAGAGCCATGCAGGATAACTGACGCACACCATAAGCGACCACTAGTAGAGCCGCCACTGCAAGCATGTTCGGTCACCACTCCAGGCCTAGCTAAGTTTTTTTATTACAAATCATGTACACCCTAAGCCCACTCTCCTACATCCTTAACCCACTCTTAGTTGATTATCTCTTTCTGCAGATTACTGTAAGCCCACACTAGACAAAATACGTGCACACACTCAGCCCCTCTTGTCTCTGTCAACTCATCCATTGCACACGCAGTAGCAGTAACCCTTGAGGTAGCTTCCATCGTCAATCTTCCCTAGCAATAGCCACTGCGTTTGCAACTCCCAAAATCAATAGCAATACCGTCTGTAACCGCCTTCATCTGGTCAATCCGCAGCTTGCAGGCAGAGGTTGGTGTCCGCATTGTCCTTCATATATTCTGACACCAGAACGAGCCTTGTGGCTTAGTACTTCTACAGAAACCCCTCTGAGCAAGAATGGTTTGAGACTAGTCTAGCTGCTTTGCTAGTTGTCTTGTTGTGATCTCGGTTGCCCCTCCATTTTTCCAACCTCTCATATATATACATCGTAACTCCTTTGAATTTATTGTCATAATGATATTGAACGCATCTTGTGCCCTGACTAATCTTCCACCGACTCCCTTGGTGCTACCTCTAATTTGCAGGTTCCTTCTCAATTGTGTTGCCCACAGTAGGTAAGTTCTCATCGTTCTTGCTTCATCATCTTATACCCCTTGTTGCATTGCAAGTTGTTACAATACTATCCACTCTAGGATAAATATGTGCTTGCACCTTGCAACACATGCAACACAATAACCCATGCACATGAATATCTACATCTAAGAAGGACAATTGTTGCCATGGAGCTTGAAACTTTTTATATGACAGGACACACATCGATTGCTATAAGTTTATGTAGCTTTTTGTTGAGGCAGCTCAAGACTGATTGGGCCCAACAAAAAGCTGGTTGTACATGTAGGATTGAGCATGCTACTCGACACATGGTAGTAGTGATAGAGCCACTAGATATTGACAATGGCAATGGGTCTTGGTAAATTGACAATGGCAATGGGTCTTGGTAATGGTTGGGTGCGTGAAATATTATGGCGCCCACAAAATTGTGTACTGTGTTGGGCACATTGGTAGGTACCAGTAGTGTTTTCAAGACAGTTACGCTCACCAATTTTCTCCAGCTGGACATAGATCGCTAATGATCAGTACTCTTGCATATGGTGTAGTGTTTCTCTAAGATGAAATGAACGGTAAGGATCCAACTCCATAGCTTGTTGCAATCATCGTAAGCCTTGATCCAGCTGACTAGTAACAAAAGGCATTGTGCTCAGTGACGATAAGTCAATACAATCATTGTTGCTTAAGCTTAATAGCACTTGTTATATTTAATAAAAGGAGGGCTTTTTTATTCTTTCTTTCTAGGTTTTTTTTACTTTTATTTTCCACTTCAAATGTCCTGCTGGGAATTGAACCTAGCCCGCACCAAGAAATTTGCAAATGAGCAATGAGGATGCTTCTGAGGATAAGGTACTACATAAACATAATGGCCCAGGATCTCCAAATCGGATCTGGTTCCTATATTTTATGTTTGTTTGTGACTCTCGTGGATCTAAGCTATTAAAATTAAAATTGTAGAGTTTTTCTTCCTACTCAGTTGTCATCCTCTCTCTATCCATACTATAAACTAATAAGGCGGAATATGATTTTATTTTATGGCCAATTGTTAAATCCAAATTAACACATTTTGAATTTGATAACTATACTTTGGTGTCAGTTTGCTAGCTACAATTGTCTCCTACTTGTACCTCTCTCCCAACGCACAAACTGGTACATATTTCCAGATGTAGTACATCATCCAAAGTCTAATGATTTACAAAAAGCACACAATTTCTCTCCACATTTTCAATTTTTGGTTTTGAAAAATATTCTCATAAACACAAGCAAACATACACTAATAGCACTCTCTCAAAATTCTATAATTTTCAAAGTCCTACACATATACCATTCCATAGAACAACACGGTTACATAAATTCAACGCACATGGCTTATTTATCAGCTTGATTACTATCTATTTTTTTATGACAGTATGGCTCTTTCAACTTACTTGCATTCTCTAACATTGTGCCAATACTTGTATTAAATGAAATGGCTATTGCGATCATTTCACATTGAGCTATGCAGCTACACACATGAGCCGAGGTGCTTCCGCTAATGCATAACAATTTGTTAGCACTTTGTTACTCAACCTTTCTCCAATGTGGTGTGAACAAGGTACTATATTTTTAATGTTTTTATGCCCGGTCTAGTCCATTGGTCACATACACACAGATTCGCCGATTTAGGCAGTGTGTGGATACTCACCTTGGTGCAGCTCCACTGATTTAGGCAGCACATTGAAAATTATAGATTCATGAATTTTTAAACAATACCAAATGCAGATTCGCCAATTTAGGCACTATTAGTGCAGATTCGCCGATTTAGGTAGCACGTCTTATTGGTGTAGATTTGCCGATTTAGGCAACATCAATCACAAAATCATGTTGCAGTGGCTGGCCACCACTATAACTGGTATGATTTTGTTACCCGGGTAGATAATGAAAGTGATTTGGATTCGGACTTATATTGTGGAATTGGTATTGGATTGGGATTTGATATCTGATGATTATTTTGTCACGGTAGTGTTTATGTGATGGGACTTGACATTATGAGATTAATGATGAGTGTGACCAATGATATCCTGATTCATCAGGGTATGACATATACTGCTTATTCTAGTGGTATGGGACACTAGAATAGGTAGTATGTGAATGACGGCAGGCATAAGCTAATGTTGTTTAGTTTCATAAATTTTTCTTTTCTTATGTGATGTTTTTGACACAACATACTAATCACTGTTTTTGACAAGTATTGCTTGCAGATTTTTTCGCAACTGAGGACAGTTGCTTTCCAACGGAGAGGTATGTTATGGAATTGATATCTTATTATTTATTGCAGCTGTGAAACGTGGAAAAGGCTTGATCGAGCTAAGATATTACAAAAGGATATCATATTTTATGTACATTTTATTATTCAAGTGCTCTTTATGAGCTTTGGCCATTTATGACCGGCCGGCCAGTTTGTACTCAATTTGACCATTCAAGAAATCTACAAATGAAATACGTGCAAGTGGGAAATTAAATTAGACGAATTGCCTAGAGAAGAAGTGGATCATAGGGAAGAACCACTACCAAGGTCGTAAGACTCGAGGGTAGTCCAAAATAAAACAGATGAATCAATGAGGGATTTCCCACCCTATGTTCCTATAGTTGAGGGGGAGTGGCCAGAGGAGTTATGGAAGGCTGTCCGAGATGCCCAAAAAAGAGAAGAGGATGATGGACCAGCACCATTTCCTGAAATCACATTAGATAGACCACAAATGAGTGTTGCGAGGTCATATTATGGTGATGTAGGATCGATAGCCTCCGAAGACAGTAGACCTGCATCGTTAAAAACTTTGCCACATTACATGGGAGATTTTGAGGCAAAGTCTGAGATTGTGAGAGTTCCATCACAGAGGCTAGGAGGGACAAAAGAATTGGACACAAACATTTTGACTGACTTGCTATCCACGCCAGTGAAGTGCACAATTACGTTAGCAGAAATTTTGAAAATCAGACCAAGTATGTGGACGGATATAGGAAAATTCTTGGAAAAAATTGGGATCAAAAGCCCGTTAAGGTTCTTGGAAAAAGAGCTAGATGAGATCGAGAAGCCTAGATCAAATGCAAGACCGGTAACTCTGAACAAAGTAGGAGAGTACTGTGAAGGAGAAGATGTTAATGCCACTTTGCCTGTCGAGTACAATGGGATTGAAACGAAAGCTATACTTGACAGCGGAGCAGGAATTGCCATAGCAACAAAACGAATATGGGAGAAATGGGGTAGGCCCGCCTTTAGAACAACCAGAATAAAATTACAGTTAGCTGATGGGCATGTGGAAAGACCCATGGGATTGCTAGAAGCGATAGTGGTGTCTTCTTGTGGTATAGAGTATGCGCATACTTTTGCCATAGTTGACTTTGGCAAGAAATAAACTATGAAATCATCCTTGGAATACCATTCATGAGGCAACTCAAGATAATACAAGATTGGGGTTATGATTATCTATACTTGAGACATGCTAAAACCACAACACGTGTAAATATGAGAAATCATAGTTACCAAGATGTAACTAGAACGCCCGTGGAAGATTTTGATTCTGCAACACAAAGTGGATCAACAGACCATCCGTGGATGGGCAAAAAGAAAGAAATCTGGATGTGTGGAGCATCGGAATGTAGTGACTTTGGGAGAAATGAGAATGCCTTAGAGAGGGTCTTAGAAGATGATGCTTACATAAGAGAACCTTTTCCGGAAGAGGCATTAGAATCGCTAGAATGGACTCAGATATTGGCTACTTTGGATGTCTGTGTTAATGAGACCACACCAACAAAATTTTGCGATGAGAATGGGTATGCCATAGTCCCCTACTACATGCTAAGGGTTATGTGTGAGACAGATGAAGAATCTGAGTATGAGTTTGAAACGGGGTTATCAGCTATGGGGATAGCACAAAACTAGATACCTAGCCCGAATACTGGTCATATAGAAATAGGTGCTCTTTGCGATCAGTGTGCGATAACACACTTGATTAAAAAATGTCCAACTCGAATGCATAGTACAAAGGAGGAGCCGCAAGTCAACAAAGCAAAGTTGCAAGAAGAAGGGCTAAGATCCAAAGAAGATGCTTCAGGTCTAGCGCCTACAAAGGAGCAATATGAAGACTTGGAATCAATCACAGAAGAGGTGCAGCAAGTGATAGGAAGTTCAGACACTATTGGTGACATTTCAACAGCTGATGTCGAGAAAGAAGAGCCTATGACTCTACAGGAACCAAATGCTGATTTTGTCTCTCCAAAAGACATATCAGAGGAAATAGTGGTCAAGCAGGAGCTAGAACACACAGATGAACTCACAAGTGTGAAAAATGAAGAAGAAGCCGACAAGGAGTCTAGGCCAAAGATTGCTCCAAGTCACTCAAGAGAACACAGGCAATCTAGTACCAAAGAAGATCAACTTTTTGCTAAGTCCACAAGACGGAGTCAAGATGAAATTTATGGCAGAAGTTGATACAAATTCCATGACTAATGTCATGTCATATGGCATGTGGTTCCTTCTGCCAAAAAGTTCTCTCTCTCTCTCTCTCTCTCTCTCTCTCTCTCTCTCTCTCTCTCTCTCTCTCTCTCTCTCTCTCTCTCTCTCTCTCTCTCTCTCTCTCTCTCTCTCTCTCTCTCTCTGACGAGGGCGAGGGCGACCTCTGCTAAGGCGAGGGCGAGGACGACCTGCTGTAGCGAGGGCGGCCTGCTGTGGCAAGGGACGAGGGTGACCTGCTGTGGCGAGGGCGAGGGCGAGGACGACCTGCTGTGGCGAGGGAGACTTTTGTTGTGGATGAGGGACAAGGGCGACCTGTTGTGGCGAGGGACAAGGGCGAACTGCTATGGACGAGGGACGAGACAGGCTGAGGCAAGGGCAACTTACTGGTCGAGGGACAAGCTGGCTGAGGCGAGATCTAGCAGGCTCAGGGCGAGGGCAAGCAGGCTCTTGGCGAGGATCGCGGGCGAAGGCGAGCTGGCTGAGGCAAGGGCGAGCAGCCGCGTTGCCAACCTGTTGGACAATCGACGAGGGGGCGAGCTCTCTCTCTGTTGGATGAGGGTCCGCTGAACCTGATCAAGGGCGAGCTGCTAGGCTTGGGCATAGGCCTCGGCAAGCTGCTGGTCCTGGGTCAGGAGCGCGAGACGAGACAAGCCTGCCAGGTCTAGGGGCGAGGAGTCAGCCAGGACAAGGGCGATTACCTGGTGACTAGGGCGAGGCCAACCAAGGCGGAGGCGAGACCTCCGCTGATGGACCAACCAGTCGAGGATGGTGATGCAAGTGGCTTCACCACCCCACAAAAAATGAAAGCGACTTTCAAGCGGAGGAACAGAGATAGTATACTCTCACCAAGCTCACTGCGAGTAGGGAAAACCATCAAAGTCCAAGATGATTTAATGATGGAAAGGGTTCAAGTGATGATTAAATCTGAGCTCATCTTTATGAGAGATGACATCAGGAAAGAGATGTACACAAATGCAGATAGTTATAAGAATTCTATGTATGCAGATATGAGGAAAGAATTAGATAAAGCGATGCTTGGTAGGCATGATGAGATGTATTTATCTATGAAAGGGGAGATGCAGGCTCTAATGCGTGCATAAGTGAATGTAATGGAATGTATTATGCAGAAAAAGTTGGATGAGGCAATTACAAGCTTTGAATCTTGGAAAACCAATATGGAAAAATGCATGAAGGAAAAATATGCAGTGCTTGTAGAGCTTAAAGGGGAACTTCAGCTTGCAAAATTATGCCCAAAACGGAAGGGGAAAATCAGCCCTCGATGTTAAAGGAGCTCGAAGATATTAAGGAGCAGGTGAAAACTCTGCGCGAAGGAGAATAACAAAACTCGAAAGAGGCTTCCTCATGGGCGGAGCGCCTTGTTAAAACACAGGAGAAAGTTGATGAAGCAGAAAAATGGATCGAAGGTGCAAAGAAAGGGAAGGCCCGGATGCCAGAAGCCGCACAGACTTCTACCATCATCAATATGACCATTGAGAAGGAACGGAAGAGGAGGACTAGAGCCCTCCATGTGCTTATTACTGGTATCAAAGACATTGAAAATGTAGAAGACGAAGTGAAGGAACTCTTGCATCCCATGGGCATCCCGGAACCTATGCACACAGGTGCTTGGAGAGTAGGAAATAAGGGAGTGGATGAGAAGGGAAACGTCAAAGAGAAAGCACTTATTATGCGTTTCCCGACTTTGGAAACAAGGAAGGAATTCCTGAAGCAGAGACCAGCACTTAAGAAAACTGGAATATTTATGGGGGATGACCTTACTTTAGCACAAATAGCACATATGCAAGTGTTGATGCCAGAGATCAAGGCAGCAAGGGAGAAGGGAAAAATTGCCTTTTACAGAGGAGGGAAAGTAGTGGTTTTGGAAAAAACGCACAGCATGACGGTGCGAGACATATGGGACCACACTCCAGATGGCAGCATGGAATTGTAATGGATCATATAGTCTAGATGTGGGTGCCTTTGAAGATAGCTTCAAAGATAGAGACATTGTCTTTTACTCGGAGACACATCAAAAATCTGGACAGTTGATGCCAAGTGTGACTGGCTATTTATGGGAGACAGCTTGTCGGCCAGACGCTAGATCCCAGCATGGAAGTCGAGGTTCAGGAGGGGTAGCAGTCTTATGCAAGGAAGAGTTGCAGCCGCTATTACAGATTGTTTAGAGAGATGACCAGGCGAGATACATGTGGGTGAGACTGAGAGCTGAGACACGCAGAGTCTTATACATTGCTATATGTTACTTTCCCCCTAGCACATCAGTCTATACCTCACCTAGAGGGCAATCCCCTTTCTCTATACTTGATGATGACATATGGGAGTTCTCTAGAGATGGAGATATCATTCTCTTGGGAGACTTTAATGCCAGGACGGCCAACTCCCAAACGGTATTTTATGATACCTCGGAGGAGATGCTTAGAGAGATGGATATATCGGAGATGGGACTTGACAGACACTCACGGGATAAAGAGCACATAGAGTATGGGAGATATCTCATGGAGATGACAACTACGCATGGTCTGGCCATACTTAATGGTCTAGAGATTTTTCCTTCATCTGGGGGATTCACATGCTTTCCACATAGACATGGGGCCAGTACAGTGGACTATGTCATGACTTCACCGAGCTTCATCTCTCATATTCAAGATCTCAGTGTGGGCCCTAGTCCTGTTGGAGTAGCAGTGGACCATGCTCTCCTGACTTTTTCAGTCCCTTTCCAGTATAGTGTCTCTCAGACACCACGGAGGATTGCACACACACGATATACTTTTACACCAGAGACGCATTCAGTTTATGTGGAAGAGATTTACAGACAGATGGGGGCAGCCGAGCCTGTATATACAGTGGAGGAGATCACCACTTTATTGACAGAGATCTTGCATGGGGCAGCAGCAGAGGCATACCCACACACTCAACCAGATTAGAGAAGACGTTCTGGGAACATGCCTCAGAATAGTTGGTATGATGAGGAGATGTTAGAAGCTGGACACACCCCACGGCATCTAACTACTCGACGGACTATTATTTTTGTAATTATTCATTCATTGAGGAAAACCCGATTTTTCACATTGTACATATTGGGACTTACAGAAGTTTCCAGATTGTATCCCAGTTTTGATAGTTAGATTGAGTAGATGGTTGATTTTGGAACTTTAGGGTTTGAGAAGTTGTAAGGTATATATACCACTTTTTGACCTTAATGAAGGACCTTTTTGTCATTTTAAACAAGTTTGAAATCTGTGAGTGAGCGTACTGTGTATGTGAGAGAGACTGTGAGCTTCATCTTGACGCTACGTGTGCTATGGTGGTCGGAATCGGCTACGGAGAAGTGCAGCGTGTTGCCCCCGACAAGAGCTACAAGCCGATACCAACATTGCGCGCGTACGGTCCGGCTTTGGGAGCTCCTTCTACGAGCTTCATCGGTTGTTTGGGTGAGCATACGTTATCTGATTTCACATTGCGGCATATCCACGCGTTCACATTGAGTAGAGATACGCATTAGGCACTTCAGAAACAAAGACCTGCAGATTTCGGCCAGACATCCTACGTGTTTCTGCAGCGGGTGTTTTGGGTTGTGATTTCGGCTTATAGACCTTAGGGAGAGCGGCCTATAGGTATTAGTAGGGTCTGCTTCTAGTTCTATGGTGTTTCGAAAGTGTTTGATGGGTGTTCGGCTCTAACAAGCGTTGTAGGAAGATTCCTCTTTTGTACTTTTGAAGACTGTGACTTAGACAAATGGTAGGGACCTCTACAGGAATTAGTTAGGAGTCGGTCGAGTGTAGTTTGACACCTTATGCTTGCTTCCACGCACCTATGGGTCGAGCTTCTTCCTTAGCTGACATTACTTGTTAGGTGAGTTCTTGCTGTGCTGACGTCCGTCGCGGCGTACGCGTCCAACATTGGCGCCGCTGCCGGGGACGAAAACCTTAGGTGACCGAGACTAATTCTTGAGGATTGGGATTTTTGGCTCTCCAAGAGTCTTGCTTTACGTTTAGACAGGATCAGAGGGTGGAGGACTCTCTAGGTCTTAGAGGGAGTCTAGGAAGCGTGTGTCTGGCCTAGATCCTTCGACTTAGGTATAGGAGGTAGACTGAGGTAGTTTTAGGTAATAGTCGAGTTCTAGAGTAGGAGTTGGAGTGGTAGAAGCGGTGAGAGGAGAGCTTGAGAGTCCGGAGAGGCCAAAAAGCAACCAAAAACACCATTATCACCATTTCTTCATGATAGGTAGGAGTAGAGTAAGTAGGACATCATGATTCAGATCTAGAGCATTTCATGCATGTACACTTGCTTGGTAGAATCATTACAATTTTGTAAAAGACGCAAAAGTGTGGTCGAAAGCCTAATTGAAGTCCAAAAGTTACTGTGAGTGTTTCTGATAGGTCTACAGAGCATGAGGGGCATTCCTGTCAGAAAAATTTTTAATTTTAGGCCAAGAGACATCCTACGCGTAGGATGTCTACAGGCCAATCTGGAAGGAATTTTGGGATTTTGAGTTGACCAGTGTGTTCAGAAGGTAGGATTTACCCTAATTTCAACTGGAAAGTGGAAATTTGGCCATATCTTGACAGGATAAGGTCAGATAGACTGAAATTGCAAGACATCCTACCCAAATAGTGCCAAAACATTAACTTGAGACCAAAACCATAAGATGGCTACATGAGTGTGTCTTGCATGATATATTGAGTGACTGAAAGGGGTTTCACCTCATTTGGGCAATAAAATTGGGTTCAAAGTTGACTTTAGCACTTTTGACTGACAAAGCAAAAAACAGCTGAAGTTTGGGACTTTTGATATCCAAATCAAAATCTAAGCATACCACTGGGATACTGACATCAAGGGGAAGTTGTGGAAAAAATATGGGGTCAAACAGGCTAAAAAGACCTCCTACGCGTAGGATGTCTTCTGAGTGATTTGGGACTCCAAACTGAAATCTGAGTATACCAAGGTGATCAGCAACTCAAGGGGAGCTTGAGCCTTTAGTTTGAAGCCATTCTGAAGAAAAAGACATCCTACGCGTAGGATGTCTAATGCAAGCAAATAAAGCTAGAATTTGACTTTGAGCATTGTAAGGTGTTATATGGCCTAAGGCAAGCCTGCTAGTCAATTTTGGTCCAATTTGGAGTTAATTAAACTGAACAATACCATCAACAGACCGTCGGAACAGATTTCTGACTCATTGACCAGCTTATAGAAGTCCAAATCAAAAAGTAAAAGCAGCTGTAAGCTTAGCACAACAAAGGGAAACAACAGTGCAAAAATCCAGGAAAAATATAGCAGGAGACATCCTACGCGTAGGATGTCTATTGGGGCATACTGCAGAGAAAATTTGACCTGGCCTAGACAGTGAGGTTCCATTTGGCTTAAGGGTTCCAGAACTTCTTTCAGAAGTGAATTTGGACCTTGGTTGCCCATTTGACAAAGCAAAGACTGAATTCAGACTTTTTCGCGTAAATTGGCCAACATCAGAGAGATGTACCGTTTCAGATTAGCAACCTAATCCAGAACATCATCAGTGTATAAAATACAGTAGTGGTTGAGATTAACTCTCCAGTTATACCAACATTACTAAGATAACCTCTAGCAGATAAATGCTTTGATTCAATTGCCGAAATTAAAACTCTTGTGTACATGTATATTCAGCAACAAGGCAAGAAGTTGTGTAGAAAATGACCCTTTGCCAGGTGAGTGGTTGAATTTGTGCTAAATTGCATTGATAAGTTTGATGAATTTAAGATCAGGCAGATACATTGTTAGAGACCAGATGGTGGCAGGTGACCAAGGTAGCTTAGTGTCCACCAAAGAGAGTGTAACTCAGGTAGGGCTAGATCCGCTAGCACCGATTATTGAGGAAGGTAGTGATACTGACACTTAGTCAGAAAAATCTTTCTTCATGATGGGTAGTCAACAGCCAGGAGGTTTCACCTATGATGGACCTATGCGAGGAGGAAGCACCTCCCAAAATCCTTTGAATGATTCCAAGCTTACGGTGATCTTCTTAGAGGGAACAAACTCAAGAGGATCCCTAGTCTATTCTGACTATCGAGGCCGCAAGTGCATTTGTATCGAAGAGAGGCCAGCACAAAGATTGGAGATAATCAGCGTGTATGATGATGGGGATAGATTTCGAGATGAAAAGGGGAACCACTATTTAATAGTTAGCAACCCTGAAGATTACAACAGATATGGAGATAACGTGGCTAAAGGGAAAATGGTTTCAGAAACTCAAGAGCCGTCACCAAACATTGATCGGCACGGAGCTATTTTTATATACGATAAGAAAACAATCAGGATTCCAACTTATAATGAGAATGTGGGAATCTACAAACACGAGAGCGAGGGTATTGTCTCTTACCTTCGCAACAAAGAACCATACGTAAACAAACTAAGCAAAGACAAGGTTCTTTACTTATTCTCTTATGAAACTGCTACGGAGAAGGGCATAGTTTTTGTTGATAGATACGGGCGAGAATACCAACGTATTCTCCCAGAGGAAGTAGAAAGAGAAACAGATCCAGAAGCATCAGCATATGACCCTGAGGAAATTCCAAGAGCCGCCCACACCCCAAGCAAGTCAACAAATCCATTTTCAGATGAGTATGACACTACCTCACATTCCACCAGACAGCAAGCATTCAACAACCAAGACCAACCAGCAAACCAGCCATCATTGTAGGCATGGCTTCAACAGAGTGCAATAACGGAACCAGACCAAAACCGAGATGGTTATCAAGCCGCACGATGGCTCAGAGATTTGCAAGAACCACCACACTATTCAAGGTATCAAGCAGAGAGTCAGCCAAAGACACAAGGGTCGACCGAGCTTGGAGGACCACCCATCGAACGAGTTCGAAGAGAAGAACCACCTCCAGCGAGAACCGTTAGAAATTATGGCTTAGGAGCACCACAGGGAGAGGAACCAACCTATTAAAGAAGTCCTGAGAAGGTGTATAGACTTGGACAGGGTGATCCAATGATGAGGTTTGTAGACCATCGCAAAATTAGACCTTCTCAAGTGCAAAAATGGGTAAACAAGAAATACACACGAAACAGAGACCCAAGAGATCATGTAGTAGCCTTTGTGCGTGTAATTAGAGCAGAAGAGATGTTAGACTTTCCTACCCAATTTGCACGATTCGGTTTAACCTTAGAGGATGATGCTGCTACATGGTTTGACTCAGTGGAGCGAAGGGACTTTGAGTCTATGGAGGAAGTGTTTGACGAGTTTATCGAGGAATTCTCACAAAGGGGAATAGCTCATAATATAGTCTCACAAATCCATAAATTCAAACAGAAAGATGGAAAGCCTGTGCGAAAGGTAGCCCTCCGATTAAAAAGATATGTTACGTTTTGCCCCGTGGAAGAACTGCCAACTCAGTCCAGACTTATGCTTATATTTATTCAAGGACTAAGGAATTCAGATCTTCAAAAGGACTTACATATGAAAAGGAGCACGACGTTGAATGATTTAACCAAGGAATCTCTATACCTGGTGGACAATTGTGCGGTCTACAAAGAGGGTGAGTTCAAGGATCTTGACGATGATTCTTCCTCGCAACAAAGTGGAAGCAAGTCTGCTAAGACAACACTGAAAGGAGAAGTAGAGGTGAGCCAAGAGCAGCTTGTAGAGGAAGTGCTTAAAAAGATTAACTTGTATTCCAAACCACAAGCTAAACAACCAAAATGGTGTACGATTGAACAAAAATGGACAAACCATGGGATAGAGGAGTGTTATTATAACAAGGGATATGTGAGAGAACGACCATATGCTCCGCAAGCTCATGTAGCTTCCCCTCAAGTTCCACCGATGCCTAGATATCAAGCAGGCAACTTACCAGGACCTATAGGTGTAGAAAGACCACAACCGGTGTTGGGGCAACAACCACCCCTACCAGGTTTACGACCAGTTGATATAAGATACACACCAACGGTAACTGAATCAGAAGAAAAGGCTTTGGTGCATATGCATGCATATTATGAAGATCCCAATGGATATGCGGCAAACCCTGTCTATTATCCACCTGAAGAACCCTCGACACCAGAACCATGGAGCATGATAGGGAATCAGGGGCCTCCAACTGCTGCACAGGCCGCAGGAGAAGGAAGATATAGCTTAGATGAACGAACATTGTTGTTCATAGCCAATGGAGGCATGGGCGGACAGAGACAGGCTTACCAGCAACGAGGGGCTCAAGGAGCACCTCAACAACCCAAGGGACCCTATTACAAGTGTGGCGGAGACCATTGGCTGAGATATTGTCCTCATGATGAAATCATTAGAGTCAATGCGTATTGCCCAGAATGTGGAATTACTCATTTGATTCCCGATTGCCCTAAAAACCCGAGCAAAGGAGCAAAAACCACCTTGAACCTGTTGGAAACAGTACCTTCCAGTGGAGGTCGGAAAATGAAACAATCATACCTATTCAGGCGGTAACACGAGCACAAGCCCAAAGAGGGACGAACGAACCCATAATAGAAGAACCAAAAACAGATGCCCAAGGTTCAGAAACGAAAAATCAAGGAAGCACTTGGAAAGCAAGAAAGGCGCGTAGGAAAGCCAGGAAAGAACTAGAGCAAACAGCCCTATCCGATGAGTTGAAACATACAAAGAACAGATTGGAGTGGTTAGAAGATCTAGCTAGCTTAAGCTCACACACCACAGTAGCCATAGCACCCAGGGAAATAACAGAGCCCAAAAGTGCAGGATCGGGAGGATCTGTACTGGCAGACAAGGTAAACGAGGAGCTGGATGCACTTATAAAAGCTTATGAAGCTCGACTTTAAAAAAACCAAACCCAGGAGCAAAGGTGGATGACTTATCCATATGCAGAAATAGAAAAACAAAGGTTGGATATGTGTAAAAAGATGATCGAGACGGCTCAATCATTGATGGAAGACCCGTTGGGTAAACCGGCAAATTATCATGACGCACCAGCTCCAACCCCTATCCAACCAACGTTAGAGAAACGTGAAGAAAAAAAGGAAAGACTCACTAATGATGATGAGTCCAGAGGAGAGCCTATCATAGTGCCAAATACCACCGATGAGGCAAGTGACGGGGTCCATCCTAAAATATTGGCAGAAATGGGAAAGGACGATAATGGTCTAAATGATCTGTGGAAGCAAATCAGGGAGGCCAACGAGGCTAATAGGACGAGTAACCACACGAATAGCACGAAAAAAGAAAATAACGTGATCTTACCTCCTATTGAAGAATTCGAGGCAAGATTACAAGTGAACTTTGAGATACATTCACAAGGGGGAGACCAAGGATCTATTAGTTCGAGGCACAGCCAAACAGAATCTTTGATAACTTTACCCTCTTACCTGGGAGAATATGAAGCTAAGTCGTAAGTGAGAGCAATCCCATCTCAAAGACTTTCTTCTAACAAGGTGATGGATTCACAAGGATTGATTGAGTTGTTATCCACCCCGGTGGCATGCACAATCACGTTAGCAGAACTCCTAAGGTTAAGGCCAAACATGTGGACCACACTAGGAAAATGCCTAGAAAAATTTGGAGTGAAAGACCCCACCTTGAAGCTACAAGAAGGAATCAGGGAGTTGGACAAGCCTAGCCTAAACACTAGGCCGGTACCATTGAATAAGGTTGGAGAATATTGTGAGAGAGAAGACGGAAACACGACGCTACCAGTAGAATTCCAAAGCTATTCTTGACAGTGGAGCAGGAGTTTCTATCGCCACCAAGGAAATCTAGAAAAAATGGGGAAAACCAGCTTTGAGGGCTACCAGAATGAAGCTGCAGTTGGCAGATGGGTTCATGGAGAAGCCTCTAGGACTCTTAGAAAAAGTAATTGTCACTTCGTGCGGGATCGAGTATGAGCATACATTTGCAATAGTCGATTTCGACAAAAAGAACAATTATGAGATAATCTTGGGACAACCATTCATGCAACAACTGAAGATGGTCCAAGATTGGGGTTATGACCACATATACCTCAGACACGGCGAGAAGACAACTAAAATACACCTGAAAGACCATAGTTACAAAGATGTAAACCAAACACCAGTGGAAGAGTTTGATTCGGCTACAATAGCAGGATCAGAACTACCAGCATGGTTAGGGAAACCAAAAGAGCTATGGATGTGCGGAGCTTCACATTGTGGAAGCTTAAGAAAAGAGGAATGCGTCTTAGAAAGAGCAATTGAGGACAAGGAGTATATTCCGGAACCTTTCCCTGAAGATGCCTTGGAACCTCTAGAATGGGAACACATACTGACAACATTAGATGTCTGTACCATTACCAACAGTCCAACAACAAAATTTTGTGATAAGGATGGCTACGACATGCTACCCTATTACATGGTAAGCATTATACCAAAGAAAGATAATGAGTGTTCAGACACCTCAAGTGAGCGTGGGAATGAAGCCGAGAATATCAAGTTTTATGATTTTGCTAATCTATACCCTTGACGCCAAGAACGCTATAGGAGGAAAAGAGCAGGAAGGAAAGCAAGAGAGAACCTGATGCCCAGGATAAAAAGTAAAACTCACTATTTGATGCTTGTAAAAGCAGAGGATTGTGTGAAGGATCAAATATCATGGAAATTCTCAGAAAATCAAAAAGAAAAAACGCGAGAAGAAATAAAACAGGTAAGAAAAGTTAAAACCAAAACAAAATCACAAAAATCTGAAAAATCAATAAAAAGAAACAACAAAAGACCAAGAGTGGACCAAAGTGGAGCATAAACAGAAATACCAAGAACTGAAAAAGTATTTGAGAGAGATATGGACTACTGAAGAAGATAGTAATGGTAAAGGGGAGTCAGAAAAGGGCAACATGAACGTACCAACACACTACCGGAAATTTACTATCCAAGATAGAAAAATCATCATGACACCACCAATCAGGGAGAGGACCAACCAAGAATCTTACGATGGGCCTGAAAATGCAAAGAGAATAGACCTCGCAGAACCAGGTGAAAAGCCTCAGCCGGTCTATATAGCTAACGATTTAGAACCTGAGGAGAAAGCACAGCTAACACAACTTCTCACAAAGTATAAAGATGTGTTCGCTTGGTCCTATAAAGACATCAAAGGAATTGATCCGTTGATATGCCAACATACAATTCCTTTGAAATCGGATACAAAACCTAGCAAACAACGTCCTTATACATATAATGACACATTTGCCAAACGAATCAAAGAAGAGATTGATAAACTGATGGAAGCAGAGTTCATCTATGGAATTGAACATACAGATTGGGTGTCACCCATTGTGGTAGTTCCCAAGAAGAATGGAAAAGTGCGGGTGTGTGTCAACCTCAAAAAGGTGAATGCAGCAACCATAAGGGATAATTATCCCTTGCCAATTACAGAACATGTCCTTGAGCGAGTGGCCGGGAAACGGGCTTATTTCTTTCTGGATGGGTTTTGAGGATACAACCAACTGGCAATAGCAAGGGAGGATCAACACAAAACAGCGTTTGCCACAGAATGGGGGATTTATGCATATCGAGTTATGCCATTTGGCTTAACAAATACACCAGCCACTTTCCAGAGGTTAATGACTCACACTGACGAAGGAAATTTGGAATGGCGGCCTCTACACCAAAACAAACTCCATTGCACCACAAGGGAAATGAGATGAGGGCACCACCTAGTCTTGGAAGCGTGGACTAGGACCGCTACACAAAGAGAGAGAGAGAGAGAGAGAGAGAGAGAGAGAGAGAGAGAGAGAGAGAGAGAGAGAGAGAGAGAGAGGTATCACTATGAATGAAGCATTAACCTTAGTGTGTGTACAAGGAATGGATAAATTCAAGCACTCCAAACACAAATAGCATGTAGATTACTAAACAACAACTCAAGGATTAGCCAAAATCACATCAAGAACTCTTACACACACATAAAAGATTTCTCTTAATTAACATAAGTAAGAGGAGGGGAGGTTACTAGCATAAAACAATTTGCACTCTAGAATGTGCAAGAATAGAGTGAATGAATGAGCTCTATGGGCTCATGGTGAGTGATACAAAGACTCAATGGGGCTGAGGGAGACTTGAAATTACAAAGCGGGGAGCCTCTTTATATAGGAAAGAGAGTGATTAGGAGTGAGGTTAAGATCCAAGTGTAATTTGTACAAATGAAGCTTGATTAAGGACATTCAACCAATGAAGAAGCTCCTTCCAAGTGATTTGTTGACCAATTTGCAACTAATTGGCTCCATCATCACTTGTGTTGTCTTCACTCCTTCCTCCATAGCTTGAGTCCAAGAGCTTCCTTATTTTAAAATGTAAAGAATCTACATAAAATCAATACATATCTAGTAATAATAGAAAGGGGTTGAATGAGAACTTATGAATTACAACAAGATTAAGCATGATTTGAGAGGTGATTAGAAGAGGAATTTGTGATGGTTTTTTGAGCTTGAGAGAGAGGAGGAAGGAGGGGAGGGTGAGAAGACTAATGGATGATTTTTAGAGAAGGTCTCAATGTGGAAAAGGAAGGGTGTGTGTGTAAAGGTAGAGGGGGTGGTCTCCACCACAGTTGAAAAAACTGGCGTCCGCCATTTTGGCCATATCTCCTAGACCGTAGATGCAAAAATTATAAAAAAACTATGGTCAAAATCTCCAGCTCATCAGCTACAACTTTGATGAAGACAACTTTTCTTGGATCGGAGTGGAAGTATTTTTTAAAAATCCAGAAAAATCATGTGTCTGTTTCCTTCCTTTACCAAGTCTTCCACTTGGGTCCCATCTGTTTGAATCATCATATGGCTCCAAAGCCATGATGATATGAGCCACTCATGACCCTTGAATCATGAGTGCATGGATCCACAACCACATCATATCTTTTCTTTTCACATTTACATATTTTCCCTTCCCTTTACCACTAGGTTCTCCCTCTACCTTTCACCTCCATTGAACTAGTCAAGAAAAAATTCCCATCAAATCATCTTTTGAATTTTTCCAAGAGGTTGTTCTCACTCTTTCTTTTATTGTAAACCTCTAGAAGCAAGGAAAACCAACAAAATATAGTAAACAAAATTTTTTGATAGGCTTGGATCATAGCCCCCCCAAACCTGGCTAGGGGTATTTATGCCTCTAGCCTACTCTCTTTGATCTTGGGCTGACCTTATCCTGATGTGATAAGGCTTTAGACGCCATCCATTTTTCCTGGTCTTGTGCAATTTACCATCAATGTCTTGAAGTCTGTAAGAGCCATTTTTGAACTTTTTGGTGACCAAGAACGGGCCTTCCCATCGAAAAAGAAACTTTCCATCCTTACGAGTGTCGAAGCGATTGTCATATCGAAGCACCAGAGATCCCTTTTTGATGTCTTTGGATGCTAGCTTTTTGTTGAACTTTTCTCTGCGCTTCTCTGCTTCTTGAGAATAGTGGTTGATGGCTTCTTCACGATCCAATTGCAGCCTCTCTAGATCCATGATCCTTTGATGTACTTTCTCCTTTTGAGAGCCTACCTCGCTACCCAATATTCGAAGACTTGTTAACTTCACTTCAATGGGCAAAAGCGCCTCCTTTCCATAAACCAATTGAAAGGGTGTGTACCCTAATGTGGTTTTGAAGGAGGTTCTGTAGGCCCATAGAGCTCCATTCGGGTGTTTGTCCCAATCTTGGCACCTGGCATGTACCTGTTTGGTGAGAATTTTGCAAATGATTCCATTTACCTTTTCTACCAAGACATTGCACTGAGGGTAGTAGGGAGTAGAGTGTTGATGCTGAATATTTAGCTTCTGCATGAGTTCTCCTACCAAGTCTACTATAAACCCTGGTCCTCTATCAGATATTATTTCAAGAGGGGTGCCAAACCGGAAACACATGTGGTCAAAGATGAACTGACTCACATCCTTAGCAGTAATTCTATTGGTCGGCATAGCCTCAACCCATCTAGTCATGTAGTCTACTCCCATGATGATGTACTCTTTACCTGACTGAGTGCGTGGTAGAGGCCCTATAGCATCAATTCCCCACTTCTCAAAGGGCCCATATACCTTTATTGGGTTCTGAGGTTCAACTATGAGCCGTCGTGGTCCTGCTTTCTGACATTCATCACATGTTTGACACCAGTATTTGACATCACGATGAAGACTTGGCCAAGTAAACCCAGCTTGTAGAACCTTTCTACTAGTGATGTCGTGTGCAAAGTGTCCTCCGCACATATCATCGTGATAAGCTTTTAAAATCTCTTCAATTTCACTCTTCAAAGGCTCTCTCCTAAGCACACCATCCTTACCAAGACAATACAAGTTATCATTTAATATGCGATACCTGGTAGCCTTCCTAGCTAACCATCGCCTTTCCCCTGCATTCAAGTGTTTAGGAGCCTCTCCTTGCTCCAGAATGTGCATAATATCTTCTAAGTCCTCCTTGCCTTGCTGAAGTGGAAGTTTGATGGCCACTTCTCCCACTATTGACTCATTTAACTTCGATGATGCTAGGTGGTCTGCATCCTTGTTCTGGTCTCTTGGCACATGATGTACTTGTGCCTCCCTAAATCTCCTCATAAGAGCTTTGGCTTCTCTCATTTTAGTAGAGAGACTGGAATTTTTGCAAGCCCATGTACCTTGCATTTGCCTTACCAAAAGCATGGAGTCACCAAAAGCATGGAGTCACCAAAAGCATTTAATCTCTTAATTGAATTATCGAGGCACCAACAAAGGCCATGAATTAGAGATTGATATTCTGCTTCATTGTTGGAGTGGATATCTTCTAGAGTGATCCCTTCACCATGGATCCTCTCTCCCAATGGAGATAAGACCACGATGCCCGCAGCTGCCTTATCCTTGGTTCTCTTGTATACTCCATCAAAGTAGAGGCTATAAGCATTGACCAAAGCCTCTAGAGCTGGAGGTGGTGGAAGTTCCTTTCTCTTCAAATGGAAAACTTTTTCATAGCACTTGTTTGTTAAAATGTCGGCTAAGCATGCTCGAGTTGTTCTTTCAACCTGTATTGTATAATCAAACTTTTGAAGTCGCACCACCCACTTTGCTATTTTGTCAGAGATTTCCATATGTTGTAGTGCATAGGGAAACATATCCTCCACAGTGATAATTACAAACCTCTTCGGCAGCAAGTATGACCGAAATTTGGTTACCACAAACATGAGAGCTAACACTAGCTGTTCCATCAGGGTGTAGGCCTTCTCTGTGTTTTCCATGAGGCGGCTAGCAAAATACACAGGCCTCATAAAGGATGTTTTTGGATCTTTCTGTAGGAGGGCAACACCAATGGCCTCTTCTCCCACACTAGGGTTTACAAAGAATGTTTCTTCCCAACAAGGTTGGAGGATTACAGGGAGTGACCCTAACATTTTTTTTATCTCTCTAAAATGCCCATCACTTTCTTCACTCCAAACAAGCATCTCTTGACGAGTCAGTTGTTGTAGAGGAAATATCACTTGGGAGAGTAAGTGTATGAATCTACTCAAATATCTTAGCTTTTGCAAGAAAGAGATTAATTGTTTGATGGAAGTTGGGGAAGGTAGATTTAGCAATGTTTCTATCTTTTCAGGATCTACCTCGATTCCATCAATGGACACTCCATGCCCCAATAGTGTAACCTTGCTTTCCCCAATGTGACATTTGTCCTTGTTTAGTTGTCCACCCAGCTTAGCTAAACGAGTAAATCCTTCATCAATCTTGCCGAGATGCATACTTTTGGAGCTGTAAATACAAAAGTCTTCTATGAAAACCCTTATGGACTTACCAAAGTAAGGTTGGAAGACCATGTTCATGAATCGTTGAAAGGTGGCTGGAGCATTGGTGAGACCAAAAGGCATGACTCGAAATGCAAAACAGCCCCATGGTGTGATGAAAGTAGTCTTTTTCTGGTCCTCTACAGTGCGTATTTGAAAGTAGCTGGAGTAGCCATCACACACTGTGTATCGCTCATGGCCTGCTACTTCATTTAGAATCTCATCTTGAAATGGGAGAGGGAAGTGGTCCCTCTTTGTTGCAGCATTTAGTGGCTTGTAATCCACGCACACTCGCCATTTACCATTCTTCTTTGGCCTCACCACTACTGGGGAGACCCATTCTGAATCTTCTACTGGGTATATGAATCCTGCTTCTAAGAGTCTCTTCACCTCGGACAACAGTGCATTTTGTTGCACAACTCCTAATCTTCTTAGTTTTTGTACTACTGGCTTGCTCCCTTCTTTTAGATGGATATGATGCTTCACTGCAGTGACACCTGTAATGTGAGTGTAATCAGAAATAAACAATGATGCATGCTTCTTGAGAGCATTTACATAACCCTCCTTTTCTTCTTCCTTTATATCCTTGGATAACATCTTCTCTAGACTGGCATCCCACACATTCTCCATTTGGATCCTTGGGTTGTCTTCTGATGAGGTAGTTTCCTATATGGTGATGCCCATGACTTCGAGAGTGCTATCACTCTCTTCACTTGAACTCTCTTCCTCGTCCATGGATGAGGAGCATCCACTTGAGCTCCACTCATCAGCTGACGTCTCTAGTTCAAGGTTCTCTTGTCGCCCATTCTTCAAGTTATAAACCACCTTTCGACTATGGCCACCCACGCGAGGCCTCAACTCCAAGTCTCTTGTTGCTCAATCTTGCCTAGCTCCTATACCCATGAGCCAAGGTCGTCCTAAAATAAGGGGGTATCCTTCTCCCTTTACTGGCATCACATAAGCATCAACCTCTGTAGTGATTCCAAAAACAGAAACTCTCAAATCTTTCACTACACCCACACAAGTGAGAGAGACATTATTGGCCATTTTTTCCCTAAAGTTTGATGATTCCATTACCTCTAAACCCAATTGATGCATTAGCTTTTCTGTCATGGCACAAACCTCTGCTCCACTGTCAATGTAAGTTTTTGGAATCCGTTGTCCCTTGATTTGAGCCTCCACCAAAGGCACTATATCCTTGAGACCATATGCTTTGATTACACTTACTAGCTTACTTCGCTTTGCCCTCGTGCTCACCATTTTTGACCATTGTCGTCGCAGCTTTGGGGAGATATGAAGTAGTTGTGGCCAAGTAATCTTTGGTCCTTGAGAACTCACATCAGCTGTCAAGTCATAAGGTTGTGTCCGAGATCCCATAGGGAAATCAGAGATGTCAATTTGAGACCTAGTATGGGTCTTTATCTTCTTGGCTTCATCTTTAGTTGCCCGAGATGTACTTGCTTCATTGCTTGCATCCTTGCTTGTTTCTTTACTTACTTCATCTTGGACATGCACACGCTTGATAGGCATTGTAGCCACTTCATCTATCTTCATCTTCCCTTTAGCTATTTCTTCCTGGTTGCTTCTGCCCTTGAGGACCTCCTCCATCCTTATGATGCTCACATTTGGTTGAGTAGCAGGGGCTTGAGTGTTGGGGTATAAAGCCCAATGTGGTCGCCCAGGTAAGTGGGCAGGCCGCCAGGTATGTACACATATTCTTTTGTAAAAACCTAATAAGAACTCACTATGCTCTACACATTACAGTAGAGCGAGTTCACCATATCGTCATGCTCTTCTTATCGCACTCTCTCTCGCGTCGCACTTCCACTCGTACTCCTTCAACTGGTATCAGAGCTCAGATCGAGGCTCGGGGAAGCACTGCAGGAGGCTAGAGTCACCAGCTCAGATTGGAGTGAAATTTGACAGGCGAAGACACGGCCCCAAATCCTGTGGGAAAGCCCGAAAGGACTTGGTGTTCTCAGAATTTCATTCTGAGGTCGTCTCGACCACCGTTCGGCTTCGACAAAGGTCTACACAGGCCATTTTCGACTACGTGGTCTCGGCGGATGCAGATCCAACTCTGTAAATTTGGGGTTTTTCGGCCTACGACTGCAGGTGTTGAGGATATTGACACTCCCAGAGTGTTGATTTGTGGCTGTCTACACATCTAAGGACGGCTCACAGTTCTTGGAGGCGTGTCACATACGACACGGGCGCATCTACACAGAGACTGTAGGCGACATCCACTAGTTCATCAGGTAGCTTGTGTTTGCTGCTTGATATTCTAGATTTCATTCTGACATTGCAGGTACTTCCACATGGGATGTATTGTCAGAGATGATGTATGTTTGTTGAGGGTTTTCTGGCTGTGAGTCACGTAGCAAACAACCGCCGCAGCGGTTACAGCATATAGTGGGAAATTTGTGGATGTATGACTTTGTGGGAAGTCTATGTACTGTCAGATTTACTGCAGCCTTTGTTGAGGGTCGAGTGAGGTTTTATTGAGCTAGGGGATTCTTGAATGTTGAGATCCTTTCGTTGATACAGGTCTTGGAGCGATCCCTCGAGCACCCTTAGATAGGCAGCTAGGATGTCTTGACTGTGAGTTAGACAGTTGGGATTGCATCTTTGCTTTACTGCCGTTGAGTCATTGTCGCAATCTATGCTTACAAGACAGTGACAGGACAGTCAGAGACAGTACAGGTGCAGGACAGGTTTACCCACAGCTTACAGTGTTAGAGAGACAATGGTTTTTTGAGCTGTTTTTTGGTCTGTTTTTAGTACACTAGAGCCATTTTACAAAGGAGACTCTGCCAAAATTTTTGTAGAATCTGAAGCTTTCTTGGTTCATTTGACAAGTTGATGTTGGTTCAGAGGTCAGTTTACAGGGGAAACTCTGCCGAATTTTTCCCAGGAAAGTAAACTACTGTGAAGCATAGCTATGGCTGGATCACAGGACACTGCTCTTTACAATATCAAGAAGCTGGATGGAACCAATTTCCCATTGTGGAAGAAGCAGATTTGGCACGTGTTGGTACAAAAGAAGCAGATAAAACCTATAAAGCTCAAGGGGATAAAACCAGAAGATATGGACGAAGATGAATGGAGCGAAATGGATGAATTGGCACTTTCTACCATTATGCTGACTTTGGCAGAAAGCGTTTACTTCAATGTAGCAGACGAGATGTCGGCTTATCAAGCATGGTTAAAGCTGAGTGATCTTTATGAGAAGCAGAGTGCAGCTTCACAGGTATACTGGCTTAAGAAGCTTGTTGACTTGAAGATGAAAGAAGGGACACCTATGTCCAATCATCTGAATGAATTCAACACAATCTATAGTGAGTTGTCAGCTCAAGGTGTCAAGTTTGATGAACCTGTTAGAGCTATGTTCCTGTTGATCACATTGCCGGAAAGTTGGGACACTTTTCGCACAGCTTTAAGTAATTCTGCACCTCCAGATGGTTTGAACATAGCAGGTGTAGAAGGAAGTCTTCTTACTGAAGAAACCAATAGAAAGACAATGGACAAAGGCAAAGGAACAGCCTTAGTTTTCAGGGGAAGGACCAAAGAAAAGTACAAAGGTGGAAAGAGGAATCAGTCTCGTAGCAAGTCCCGCAGTGCTAAAGGCAAGAGTGACATAGAATGCTAGCATTGTGGCAAGAAGGGTCACATGAAAAGAGACTGCAGAGAATGGAAAGCAGAAAAAGGCAAAGAGAAAGCTGAAGACCATGGTGAGAAGAGCAAGTCCTCAGTAAAGATTCAAGAAATAAATGTGACAAACACTGTTGCAGAGGGTGACAGTCTAGTGTCAGGAGACATCTACTTCTTGAAGAATACAATGGACTCAGCTCTTCTTACAGCATCTCATGGAAATGCATTGTGTGACTGGATTATAGACTCAGGGGCATCACTTCATGTGTCTCCAAACAAGGAGTGGTTTACCTCTTATGTGACCACTAAAGATCATGTTCGGCTAGGCAATGGGTAGACATGTGAGATCTTAGGTGTTGGAGATGTTCAATTGAAGTTTCAGAATGGCTCTTCTTTCACGCTGAAGAATGTGAGACATGTTCCCGCAATTACAAAGAGCTTGATCAGCACAGGTTTACTTGATGATGCTGGCTACGTCACCACTTTTGGACAAAACATGTGGAAGATATCCAAGGGTTCTATGACAGTAGCACATGGAGTAAAATCTGGAGGACTTTACATGATTTATGTATCAATGTCTCTAAAAATGTAATCAATGTAACCGAGCAGCCAAACGTTTCTTTGTGGCATAGCCGGTTAGGACATATGTCCAAGAAGGGAATGGAAATCTTGTCATGTTCTGGTTATTTGCCTGGCTTTTCATTTAATGATTTCGAATTCTGTGAACATTGTCTGTATGGTAAGCAAACACAGCAGCCACATAAGCATAGAAGCAGTAGAAGAGATACACAGCTGGCACTTGTTCATAGTGATTTGTGTGGACCTATGCCTAACCTATCTCTAGGGGGAGCTTCTTACTTTATGACATTTATAGATGATTACTCGAGGAAAGTATGGGTTTACTTTCTCAAGCACAATGATGAAGCGTTTAGTGTTTTCAAAACGTTTGTGACACTTGTGGAGAATCAGAGTGGCAAGAAGCTTAAATGCTTACGCACTGACAATGGTGGAGAGTATGTTTCAAAGGCCTTTCAGGACTTTTGTGAGTCAAAACGTATAAAACGTGAACTTACTACTCCTTACAATCCTCCTCAAAATGGTGTTGCTGAGAGGATGAATAGGACCATACAAGAGAAGGTCAGAAGTATGTTGTCTAATGCACAGCTGCCAAATGGGTTTTGGGCTGAAGCTGTATCAACAGCTGTTCATCTTGTAAATAGATCTCCTAGCAAGGTTTTGCAGAAGGATTCAGTGCCAGAGATGGTATGGTCAGGCAAAATGCCCTCATACAAGCATCTCAGAGTCTTTGGCTGTGAGGCATATACTCACGTTCCAAAGGAATTTAGGAACAAACTTGAGCCAAAAAGTAGAAAGTGCATCTTTCTAGGCTATGGTAATTCTGGTGAGATGGGGTACAGACTTTGGGATCCCGAATCCACAAAGGTTGTCCGCAGCAATGATGTTCACTTTAATGAATCCAAATATTATTCTAAACCAGAGAGGGTTGAGGAGATTAGAAGAGTTGTCTTCCAAGAAGATGGACCTGCACGTGCAAGACAAAATGTCAGGGCTCAAGAGGAGCAAGGACAGGATAGAGTGGAACCACAGGTTGTGGCTGAGCCTGAGCCACCTATTGTGCATAGATTTGGACGTGTCACGCGACCTCCTGATAGATTTGTTCCATCTATGAACTATGTCATGTTGACTGATTGCAATGAGCCTTCATGTTACAAGGAAGTAGTGCAAATGAAGGACTCCGGGAATTGGCAATTGGCCATGCAGTCAGAGATGATAGCTCTGCATAAAAACCAGACATGGAAGCTAGTTAAATTAGCACGGGGCAAAAAGGATCTACCCTGTAAATGGGTTTACAGGTATAAGATCACCGCTCATGATAGTCAGCCAAAGTACAAAGCAAGGCTTGTTGCCAAGGGCTTTAAGCAAGAACAAGGCATTGACTTTGATGAGGTCTTCTCTCCAGTGGTCAAAATGACTACATTGAGATGCTTTCTTGCATTGGTTGCCATATTAGATTTGGTGTTGCACCAAATGGATGTCAAGACAGCGTTCTTGCATGGTGATTTAAATGTGGAAATTTACATGCAGCAGCCAGAAGGGTTTGTTGAGAAAGGCAAGGAAGATTGGGTATGCCAGTTGTTAAAGAGTCTTTATGGCTTAAAACAATCACCGAGGGCATGGTACCATAAATTCCACAAGTTTATTCTTTCTCAAGGCTACAAACGTGGTGAGTTCGATCACTGTCTATATACAAATAAGGCTAAGGATGGTAGTTGGTTGATCCTTATTTTGTATGTGGATGACATGTTGATTGCTGGCAAGCACTTGGAAGAAATTTTAGCTTTGAAGTCAAAGATGGAAAAATCGTTTGATATGAAAGACATGGGTGAGGCAAGTCATATACTTGGTATGCGCATTGAGAGAGACAGATCAAAGAAGTTGATTTGGTTATCTCAAACAGAGTATATTGACAAGGTTTTGCAACGTTTCAATATGGAGAAGGGAAAGGCATTGAGTGTTCCATTGCCACCATATGTGAAACTTAGCAAACAAGATTGTCCTGTGTCTGAGGAAGAACAGGCTGAAATGGATAAGATTCCATATGCGTCTGCAGTGGGTAGTTTGATGTATGCAATGATTGCTACTCGCCTAGACATTGCATTTGCAGTGGGAGTAGTAAGTCGATACATGTCAAACCCAGGCAAGAAACATTGGGAGGCAGTGAAAGGAATATTGAGATACCTGAAAGCTACAAAGAGTATGCGTATATGCTATGGGAGTCAGGAGCTTAATGTAAAGGGTTTTACAGACTCAGATTATGCAGGTGACTTAGACAACCGAAGGTCTACGTCAGGGTATGTCTTTACATTGGCTGGTGGAGCAGTATCATGGCGTTCTAGATTACAAGATTGTGTTACTCAGTCTACTACAGAGGCTGAATATGTTGCAGCATCAGAGGCATGCAAAGAATCAATTTGGCTTAATCGACTAGTAACAGATTTGGGAATCAAAGAAGAGATGCGTGTGTTATATTGTGATAGTCAAAGTGCTATACAATTGGCTCGCAATCCAGTTTACCACTCAAAGACAAAGCATGTGGATGTGAAGTATCATTTCATCAAGGAAATGCTCGAGGATAAGCAACTTCAGCTTGTCAAAGTTCACACCATAGAAAATCCTGCTGATCTACTTACAAAAGGACTTCCCTCAGAGAGCTTTGCGCATTTTTGCAAGCAGTTAGGTGTAGGGTAGTACATCACTTCTCTACATCTCTACATCTCTTCTCTCACACTTAAAGTACCAAATTGGACTTTAAGTGGGAGGTTGTTGGGGTATAAAGCCCAATGTGGTCGCCCAGGTAAGTGGGAGGGCCGCCAGGTATGTACACATATTATTTTGTAAAAACCTAATAAGAACTCACTATGCTCTACACATTACAGTAGAGCGAGTTCACCATATCGTCGTGCTCTTCTTCTCGCACTCTCTCTTGCGTCGCACTTCCGCTCGTACTCCTTCGTTGAGCTTGAGCACGAGGTGCCTGCAAAATTTGAGGTTGCGGTTGCTCTTGTGCTTGAGCTCTAGCACGGGGAGGACTTACTTGTTGTCGAGGACCTCTGATAGGGTAGTCATATCTTTTGGGATGAGGGCAATTATACATGCCGTGGCCATTTTCCCCACAATTGTAACACAACATTTGCCTTGCTTGACGTCGCATTGGTGGCCAATTCCCACCATTCCCCTCAATAGGCCTTCTTGCACCCTGCACAAGATTTACTCTCAACCCCTCTAGCTGGTTTGTGAGATTGTTTATTTGTTGGAGCATATCTTCTTGTTGACCTCTATTGAGGTCTGGTGCATTAGGCACATATGGAGGTATGTGAGAAGCTTCCATAGTTGTGATATTGCCTCCCAAAGCTAGATGGCCAGCTTGGGCTTGATAGAGAATCTTTCTATTCTTTTCCCTAGCAATTCTTAAGGCATCTTCAAAAGTATTTTGAAATTTACCTTCTCCCTTAGCAAGGGGTACAAACCTGAGATAAATCGATCCTTTTGGAGGCAATTGGGAGCTCGCTCACCACGGTTTAGTGAGTCTGACCATTGCCCCCAAAGTTTCAGAAAACCTTCCTCATAGGTTGCATAACCATGAGGGTCAACTTGATGAAGGGCCAGAAGCCGTTGCCATAGTTCTTTTGTCGAATTGGCTCATTGAAATCTTCGTAGGAAAGCCGCCTTCAATCCCTCCCAATCAGCTCTTTGGGTTGGATCTAGAGCCTGGAACCATACCCTAGCTTCTTCTTTGAGCACCAAAGGAAAGTCTCTGGGAATGAGCTCTCTTGGATCCCACCATTTGAGAGATGCGAAGAATTTTCTCACCAGTGATTAGCCTAGCTTTGGTGTGACCATCTTCAGCTTTGTAGAGTTCATAGGGTTCAATGGCTACCCTCTCAACCACCTTGAGCCTTCTTGCTAGTAGTAGTTGGAGTGCATCACCATATGTAGCCTCTTGCCAATACCGCACCCCATTGATGTGTAGCCCCCCCTCCAAAAACTTGTTAATACCCGAGTTTGAGAGTGCTTTCACCACCTGAATTCGAAGCGTCAAAGGAAGTGTCTTCACACTAGCCACAAAGCACTCAACACAATGCTTTGACCTAGGGACTTGATGACTACAAGATTTTCCTTGAAGCAAAGAAGGGTGTATGTAGTTAACTCTCTTTACCGGAAAACGTGCCATTTGTCGATAAAGACGCTTCTTTTCTCGAGCTTCTTGGGGAGACCATAGTGGAAGTATCAGAGAATTTGATGGATCTTCCTTCATAGGATTGACAGAGCGCTACTTGAGAACTCCATGACGAAGGAAATTTGGAATGGCGGCCTCTACACCAAAACAAAATCCATTGCACCACAAGGGAAATGAGATGAGGGCACCACCTAGTCTTGGAAGCGTGGACTAGGACCGCTACACAAAGAGAGAGAGAGAGACAGAGAGAGAGAGAGAGAGAGAGAGAGAGAGAGAGAGAGAGAGAGAGAGAGAGAGGTATCAGTATGAATGAAGCATTAACCTTAGTGTGTGTACAAGGAATGGATAAATTCAAGCACTCCCAACACAAATAGCATGTAGATTACTAAACAACAACTCAAGGATTAGCCAAAATCACATCAAACACTCTCACACACACATAAAAGATTTCTCTTAATTAACATAAGTAAGAGGAGGGGAGGTTACTAGCATAAAACAATTTGCACTCTAGAATGTGCAAGAATAGAGTGAATGAATGAGCTCTATGGGCTCATGGTGAGTGATACAAAGACTCAATGGGGCTGAGGGAGACTTGAAATTACAATGGGGGGGGGGGGGGGGGCTCTTTATATAGGAAAGAGAGTGATTAGGAGTGAGGTTAAGATTCAAGTGTAATTTGTACAAATGAAGCTTGATTAGGGACATTCAACCAATGAAGAAGCTTCTTCCAAGTGATTTGTTGACCAATTTGCAACTAATTGGCTCCATCATCACTTGTGTTGTCTTCACTCCTTCCTCCATAGCTTGAGTCCAAGAGCTTCCTTATTTTAAAATGTAAAGAATCTACATAAAATCAATACATATCTAGTAATAGTAGAAAGGGGTTGAATGAGAACTTATGAATTACAACAAGATTAAGCATGATTTGAGAGGTGATTAGAAGAGGAATTTGTGATGGTTTTTTGAGCTTGAGAGAGAGGAGGAAGGAGGGTAGGGTGAGAAGACTAATGGCTGATTTTTAGAGAAGGTCTCAATGTGGAAAAGGAAGGGTGTGTGTGTAAAGGTAGAGGGGGTGGTCTCCACCGAAGTTGAAAAAACTGGTGTCCGCCATTTTGGCCATATCTCCTAGACCGTAGATGAAAAAATTATAAAAAAACTATGTTCAGAATCTCCAGCTCATCAGCTACAACTTTGATGAAGACAACTTTTCTTGGATCGGAGTGGAAGTATTTTTTAAAAATCTAGCAAAATCATGTGTATGTTTCCTTCCTTTACCAAGTCTTCCACTTGGGTCCCATCTGTTTGAATCATCATATGGCTCCAAAGCCATAATGATATGAGCCACTCATGACCCTTGAATCATGGGTGCATGGCTCCACAACCACATCATATCTTTTCTTTTCACATTTACATATTTTCCCTTCCCTTTACCACTAGGTTCTCCCTCTACCTTTCACCTCCGGTGAACTAGTCAAGAAAAAATTCCCATCAAATCATCTTTTGAATTTTTCCAAGATGTTGTTCTCACTCTTTCTTTTATTGTAAACCTCTAGAAGCAAGGAAAACGAACAAAATATAGTAAACAAAAATTTGTGATAGGCTCGGATCAACGCTTTCAAGGAATACCTAAGAATATTCTTAGAAATTTACATGGATGACCTATGTGTACACTCTCTTCTGCGAGAGGAACATATTGACCATTTGCAAAAGGTCTTTGAAAAGTGCAGAACATATCGAATCTGTCTGAACCCGGAAAAGTGTGTATTTATGGTTAAGAAAGGACGAATCTTAAGACATATTGTCTCAAGAAATGGCATAACCACAGACCTAGACAAATTCAAAGTCATTGTAGACCTACCCATACCTACTAATGCAAAACAAGTGCAATCCTTCATGGGGCACTGCGGATATTATCGAAGATTCATATACATGTATGCGGTTATCGCACAACCTCTGTATCGTTTGCTAGTCAATTTCGAATGGACCAAGGAGTGTGAAACCTCATTCCAAAGGCTGAAGGAAAACCTTATATCAGGACCTGTACTAAAGGCACCAGATTGGGAAAAGATATTCCATGTGCACATTGATGCTTCAGCATATGCAATTGGAAGTATTCTAGCTCAACCTGGAGACGGAACAATGGATTTTCCGGTTTGCTATGCGAGCCGACAGTTAAATAGTGCAGAAAAGAACTACACAAACACCGAGAGGGAAGGGTTAGGAATGATTTATTCTGTGAAGAAATTTCGGCATTATTTGCTTGCAAACAAATTTGTGTTCTTCACAGATCATCAAGCTCTTTTATACCTAGTAAATAAACCTTGCAATACAGAGAGAATTGTACGCTGGTTTATGCTATTGCTAGAATTTGACTTCACAGTGGTGGTCAAAAGGGGTAAAACCCATCTGCGAGTTGATCATCTTTCAAGAATACACAACGGGGAAGCTCCTCAAGGGGTAGATGATGACATACGAGATGCTTATCTTTTCAACATTGAAATGGTACCCAAATGGTCTCAGGAAATAGTTAGCATTCTCTCCTTCGGAAGTGAGTTTGATAATACAGGATGCAGATCCAAACAGCAAACATTTCGACAAACAAAAAACTTCCAGTTGATATCAGGACGGCTGTATCATCTTGAATCTGGCCTAATCCTACGATTATGTATAAATCTGGAAGAATTTGAGTGCTACCTTGAAGAGGCACATGTCCAAGGTTGTGCATTTCATTGTTCGACAGTGAAAACACACCAGAGACTGAAACAGTTAGGGGTTTATTGGCCAACTATGTATACGGATACACATTCTTATGTCACCAATTGTACAGTATGTAGTGCCAAACGACCAGTGGATCACACAACTTTGTTTCGGGTGAACATAGCACCTGCATGGAGTCAATATATCATTAACTTCATAACCACTAGAACGTTCCCTGATAACATTACAAGAGCACGGAAAAAAGCTATAGAGCTGGAAGCTCGTGACTTTCAGTTAATTGAAAATCAACTCTATAAGCAGAGAAAGGACAATCAACTTAGAATATGTGCAAGTGAAAGTGAATACCTGCTGATTCTAGAACATGCACATAGCGGAGTAAGTGGAGGCTATTTTTCGGGCGATAAGACGGCAAAAATTGTCTTAACCGCAGGAATTTGGTGGCCTACATTGCACATGGATGCCGATGAGTTTGTAAAGAGTTCTGATGCATGTCAACGCACCAAGATACCAATAAAAAGAGATGAGATGCCATTACAGCCAATGATGGGGGCAAGAGCATTTGCAAAATGGGGCATTGATTTTGTGGGACCTATATCACCCCCTGCATATCGCACCCATACCCAATATATCATTGTGGCTACGGACTATCTCACAAAATGGATCGAAGCCAAAGCAACACAAAAAGTTGATGCACGCACCACGGCTCAATTTTTGTATGAGAATGTTTTTGTACGTTACGGGTTACCAATAGAAATTGTCAGTGACCGTGGAACACACTTCCTCAATGAATTCATTGAATATCTACTAGAGGAAGTCATGGTCATACATAGGAAATCAGCACCATACCATCCACAGGCCAATGGGCAAGCTGAGGCCACAAATAAAACACTATGCACGGTTCTCACTAATAAAGTGTCAGAATCAAGAACCGATTGGGATCAGCAACTACACTCAACACTATGGGCATACAGGGTAGCTTACAAAACATCAATAGGAACAACACCATACAACATGGTGTTTGGGCTAAATGCTATACTACCCATAGAGTTTTTAATCCCAACTCTACGAGTAGCAACAAGTTTGGAATGGACAGGGCATGAACTCTCTTCAAGAACTCCGCTTACGAGCTAGATGAACTCCACTTACGAGCTGTCGCTTCAATCTATGCTAAAAAGAGAAGACGAAAGGAATTTTTTGACAAACATGTGCGTACCAAAGAGTTCAAAACAGGTGATTACGTACTTGTTTATACCTTGAAGCAACATGCCAAGAAACTTAAAAAGCGAGGGATGGGACCATTTGTGATTCATGATCTATCACAAAGTGGAGCTGTCAAGCTTGCTACATTAGCAGGTGAAGAAATGCCAAACTAGATTAGTGGGTGTCGACTGAGGAGATATCTTCTACCCCTCACACAGGAGATACTCCAACAGATTCATCAAGGAAAGCAAAGAATGAAGGAAAAAGAGAGAGTACGGGAGGAAGCTCAAGCCGAAGCACAAGAACGCATTGCAAAAAGACGGCTTCTGCTACAACAAAAACAAAGTAAACCACCATTGAGAATCAATGCCATTCGATTGATGAACTTGGAGGAGGAAACAGTAGAGCCAATAATTACAGTCAAAGTGGGCAACAATCAAGTTAAATCAACAGCCTTGCTTGATTCGGGTTTTCAAGCAAATTTGATCTCTTACGGATTATACCAACATCTCAAAGTCACAGATCAACTTCACCCTACTCCCCAAGTGTTGGAAAGTAGCACATCACACCCATTGAAAACATTAGGATGGACTATATTGCATGTACAGCTACATCAATATATTTACCCACACAAATTCTATGTGGTGACAAATGAAAGCACACAACACCCAATGATGCTAGGGCAACCTTGGCAAAAAGCATACAATGTCCAAATAGATTGGAAAGCAAAGGCGGTCAAAATTCAGCACGAACATGAACAACAGGTGATAGCTTTCGCTCAGCAATACCATCATGATGAACTGCAAGCCATGCAATCACTGGCAATAGAGACAAAAGAACAAATACCATCAAAGGCCACCATGAAACCTAAGACCAACAACCAGGTGAAATCCAACCATGCTAATCACAGACAGCTGAAGTCACTGGCCACAATGCAAAAATCTAGGCTACCAACACAAGGTAAACGAGTATGGATGAGGAAGGATAGAAATGCAATGGCGGAAAAAAAACTATTTAACAACCGGATTCCAACAAAGCAGGCGGTGCAACCCAAAACCAAGGTCATAAAACAGATATGGATCCCAAAGAAAATGCTTAGCCATAACCCAAATGTCACTCACATTTAGATACCAAACCAAAAGCCAAAGGAAATCCCTACGGTACAAGCACCAATGGAAAGCAGACATCTGCAGGTCAACAAGGAGAACAGATATATGTGGAGACCGATGACAGACAAACCAGTGGTAAACAAGAAAGTGCCAAACCATCTACAAAAGTCGGCAGCACCAAACTACCAATGGAAAGCCAAGGCCATAAGGCCCATAGCTATCACATCCCAGCCAGTTCTATCCTCATAAACAGCTACGACTCCATCAAAAGTGTCAGCAGAGCAATTGCCTCTTGCCAAAAAGACAATTAAACAAAGAGTAGTAGAATTACAGCTGCTACTTGCAAAGAAAACAGGAAGCCTCGACGGCGAATGCCAATAAGAATCTTGCTTATTCCCTTCTCTTGCACAGCATTAATTTTTCCATGCATTAACCGAGTATGCATAAAATAGGGCCACATTATCTGGCCAAGCATTAGCACAACTTTTTCAACCTACGCACGGCACATACTCCGAGGCGAAACCTTGTCGTTCGGGAGGACTCTGGCTAGGAGGGGGGGAGGCATTCTCAATGTGGAACCAATAACAGAAAGAGCAAAAAAGGGCATGATTTTTGACTATTTTAAGGGTTGACATTTGATTACGAAATTTTCTGGAAGTAACCCAAGTATAGATGCCCTTATACAGCATGAAGCTACAGGTATAGAGGGCCGAATGCCAAATCAAGCCCCTAGGTGTGTGTATATAAGTAGAAATAGCCATTTTTCAGGCAAAATATTGGTAAAACGGAGAAATCCGGCCATAAAAATTGCATGTGAGTGTATATAATGTGTTGCGGTGATGTTTGTGATCTATTATGATTTTTGGGAATTTTATGGGTTTGATTTGCTATTTTCCTTTTAATTTTGCTAATTTTTGGCAGAAAAACTTCAAAAATACAAAAAGCAGGTGAAAAACAGTCGTAATGAAAAAAACAAATATGGGGATGACCAGTGACTAAAGGACAACCTATGGTACAATGGGGGTGAAATTATGAGACTGGAACGGAAAGCGTGTTTTGGCTAGGTTTTGACCGAAATGACAAATTTCTGGTAAACAGGGAAAATGGAGTCCAAATCAAGAAATTTTTGAGCCTAAACTGAATCTCACAGAAAGATAGGAGAACATGTCAAATTTCATGAAAAATGGTTCGGGGACCTCCATTATAAGAAATTTCCACCCCATTTTTAGCTCATTCTCACTATTGACCTTGTGGAGAGAGCTTCTGCCACCTAGAGCAGATCGACCTTCCAGCAGCTTCTACGACGCGCACGTCTACCCGACCAGCTCCAGACATGAGAGGTAGGCTCACCACCTTGAGATTTTTGCGCATGTTTGTCATTATGTCGCGAAAACTAGCTTAGAGGTCACACACAAAGCGATCGGTAGAGACCTGCAAGTAGAGACGGCGGCCTAACGGCTAACGCAAAAGCAACAAGACTTCATTGGTAGCTTACCCTAGTCTAGGAGACCAGTCCTAGATAGCCAAAGGTAGTGGGAGACCATCGGAAAAAACCCTAATTCCCAAAAACCCGCAAGAGGCCACCAAATGGGAAATCGGAAAAACGGCGACCAAATGCTACCAAAAATTATGGGTAGGAGCATCTCAACATGCTCGACAAGTCCATATGATCCGCATGACCAAAAAGTGACCCGAAGTGGCACTAAACCTCAGAAACGGCATCAGACACACAAAGCGTCAAAATGCACTTGCGACCAAACCACAAGTCCGTTTGCCACCAAACTTCACGAAAGGCTTTCCTAGACCATCAACAACCAAGTCCTATGGTGGTAGACCACCACAAATCATCAAAGGTATATAAACACAACCACGGGTGCTTCTAGAGCGACAAATTGCCAAATGAAGCTCCGGTGAAGCCAAAGTCGACAAAAACCATACAGCAAGGATCCCCAAGGGATTGGGAAGCTATGGAGACCAACATCGAGAAATTTCATCGCCAAAAAGCACTCCAAAAGTCAGAAAACGGCTCGGAGGCTCTGAAGTCCACACAGGGAGTTATACTCGATCCATTTGACTTTTTTGTTGAAATTAGGCTCAAAAGGGACTTAAGGGGGCAAAGGGCAAGCACTAGGAGCACTAACACTGAAAAAATCATCACGAGACATCCTATGCGTAGGATGTCTCAAGGGCACTTTTTGGCACAAAACCCAACAATTTTTGTCATGCACATGTTCTGAATGACATTTGCAAGCCCTACACCAACTTTCATCACATTTGGATCAGATTTGACCTCATATGCATGGAAAAACGCAAAGTTAGGGCATAGAGGCAATAATGGTCCATTGACCTACCAAATCTTGTCCAAATCTCATGAAACTTGCACAACACATTCACATACACATCAGCAAACCATCTGTGTGGTCAGGGAGTAAAAATGATGAATTAGACATCCTACGCGTAGGATGTCTAATGTACCTTTTTGGCATGGAGGGGAAGTTTTGTCATTCCAGCTTTAATTACCTCATCAGCAAGAGCCCATATGTCAAGTTTGAAGCCATTCTAATCACTTTTGATCCCCAACACCTTCAAGATACACCTTTTTGAGCCCAAAAACACCTCACAAAGTCCTACAGGCATCAAACCTTATCCAAATTCAAATCCAAGAACATGGCCATGTTCCATAGGCCAAGGACAACCCACAGAACAAGTTTCATGCAATTCTGATGAAAAAGACATCCTACGCGTAGGATGTCTTCAGCATAAATTTATCCTTCTGTGCAAGAAATGCCATCATAGGAGCCAAAACCATGATGCATTGAGCCCATATATCAATTTTCAACCCATTTGGACATCAATTGCTACCCATGATGGACAATCTACCCAAATTGTGACCTAAAGCCTAAATCAGCCCAAAAAATCCACTTTTTGTCATCCAAATTCGAATCCAAGCTTATAACCATGTTCCATGAGCCTTACACTACATGCATGTCAAGTATGAACCAATTCTGAAGAAAAAGACATCCTACGCGTAGGATGTCTAGATGGAATTTTTTGGCCATATTTTCACTGTGAGCACATGCACAGCTTCACAAGTTCCTTTTAAGCTATAATTTCAATTTTCAAGTCATTTGGATAAGTAAAACTCAGTTTAGCAGCTGATATGAAAAAAAAACCGCTAACTTTGGACTGCTAAGTGCAACAGGATATATGGCAGCCTCGAAGTCACCGGCAAAGAAGAGGAGAATGACAATCAAAGATTATCTGGATGAGGTGGACCCTTTTGTCATTCCAGTGGGAACACTAAAGCCCACCAGCACCTGGATATAGGAAGATATGTTAGAGTCAAACGACCTAAAGATCTACCAGGGAGTGTTCAAAGACAATGAAGGCAATGTAATAGAGCTGCCAATGCTGCCAAGAGAGCTCAATGAATTTGTCGGAAGAAAAATGGCCGTCTACTTGGAGAAAATTGACCTCCATAACTATTTGGAAGCAATACCAGCAGGGGTGGACGTCAAAAGAGTATGGGAGTTCGTAACAAGCATAAAAGAGGATGGATTGGCCAAGGTGACAGATTTGCACGGCAGACCCGATACAGAGATCATTATCACGGAGCGGATTGTAGCCCATGCACTAGATCTCTCCAATCAGGGAGACAGTGTGACAAAAATAAGGGATGAAGTCAAGGTGTACAAAGAGAAAAAGGCCAATTACACCTTTGAAGACATCGCCAACCCAAAGGTGGCGATCATGAGCCAATTGTACAACCAGTACTTCCACATGTGCACGAAGAGGCCACAGAAGTACAGGATGCCGCCAGGTGCAATTGCCACAACGTTCACTTGGGCAATGACAAAAGGCACCCCAAATATAATCAACTATGCGGCATACATACATGACAGCTTGGTAAAAATGGGCAACAAAAAGCCAACCTACATAGTGCCACGAGAAATGATAACCAAGGTAATTTATGCAGCACTACACACCAAGGGAAGGTGGCCTGACCCCCCATCTCAGAATGATTGGCTAAGGGTAAAGGAAGACAAAGAAGACGAGCCACAATGAGCACCAAGGGTGGCTACAAGGTTGAAGAGACGGCTAGAGCCAGTTGCAGAGGAGCAACCTGAGTAGAAGAAAGGAAAAAAGGAGTCTGCTCAAATGCCAGCCAAAGAGACAAGATCACAAAAAGCGGCTAGACTCGAGAGGCTGATGGAGAGTTTTCGAGCAGAAAGAGCCCTCAAGGGTGATTTAAACGAATTATGGAAGCCATCTCTCGAGTCTATGACCGGATCATCCAGAAGAGTGAAGAGGGACTGCTTTGAAGACTATATCAAGAATTTCGAGATCCTTGATGCTGCAGCGGAAAACATTCCCCATGTCCCTTTCACCGAGGAAGAAGTGGAGCAGATAAGGCAGACATTGCTAGATGAACAAGACAGCCAAGAAAGGGAAAGAAAAACAAAAGCGGACAGAGACTTAAAGGGCAAAATTGCAGCTTTACCAGATAGCCCTAAACCCAGCCCACAGCCATCACCTGAGCCCAAAGAAGAGGCCAAGCCTGCGTCTGAGCAAAAAGAACTAGAGGAGGCATATTATACATTTTTGGACCTGCTAGCTGCAGGCTATACAAGGGAAGAAGCGGCCATAGTCGCATTCGACTTGGCGACGACACAGCATAAAGAACAGATGCCAGGCATCCGGCTAGTTGAGCTAAAGGAAATTGCTACCGACACGGTAGACCTGCACCCGCCCTCTAATGATTGGGACGTGGTGATGACAATGCTAGCTGGAATAAGAGCACAATCTGTGGCATCAGACAAATAATTGATAACTCTAAAGGCCACCGAAGCAAAGACCAAGATGGAAAGGGATACTCTGCCAGCACAAAGCCAAAGACAAAAAGAGAGAGAAGCTGACCTCCATGCCAACTTGGAAACGACTCTACAAAACTGCCACGCAAAGGAAGAAGCAAATGAGGCAGCAGCAAAAAGATTACAAGAAGCTGAAGAAGAGTGTCTGCAACTCAGCAAGTCATTGCGAGATGCCAAAAAAGAATGGGATAATATGACGCTCCAGCTAGCAGAAGAAACTAAAGAGTAGAGGCCATGAGGAATGCCAAGGAAAAGGCGGAGATAGAACAAGAAGCAAGCCTGGATGAAGTCCTTGAGCTCAAGGACCAATTAAAAGTGAAAGATCAAACCATCCAGAGGCTACGAGCATCACCCACTAGAGTTAGAGCTACGAGCTTGACTCAAATCATTTCCGAGAGTCAAATATATGAAGAGCAAATGCAAGAACTCTAGAAGGAGCTGACTCTCAAGAGGAAGCAGAGGTTGATGATGGATGAAGGTTCTATCGCAATGCAAACCAGAATGGAGGACAGCCAAAAAGCCCTACAAGAAGAATTGGAGAGCATAAAGATAAAGCTCGAGGAAGCTAAAACAGTATATGTTGAACTCAATGACATCCTCGTGATTATGGGCGGAGAAGCTGAAGCGGAAAAGCAGACACTCCTCAAGCAAATTGAGGAGTTGAAAGGCCGGCAAAAAGCAGAAGTAGAAAGCTCAGGGCCAGCTGTCAATAAGGGCATCGACCTCGACAATGTGGCAGATCCTATGACACACCCATGCCAGAGGAAAGCACAGCAGGATCCTCTCAAGAGCCACAGGATCTAACACAAGAAGAGGAGGAAAAATTGTGTAAAGTAATAGAGACAGATCTCAGAGAAAGCACAAAGGAAGCCTTGGAATGGGAACAGAGGGTTTTCAAATCTATGACAATTCAAAAAATCGATGCCAGCAATCTTAGGCGTGAATGGCTTCAACCCTCTCTCCCATATCCATTACTGAAATATGAGGCGGAAACAATAAACAGGCGAATCAGAGAAAAGCCAACGGTCCCTCTCTACAACGCAGACACCTCGAGCCCAGAAGGAGTAAAGATCATAGTGGATTCTCAGCCAAAGTGGAGGAAGGATTGGCTTACCAAGTACCCGCAATACCTTGGCTCATAGCTTAAACTCCATGCTAGGTGAATCATGAGAATTTCCATGTTATTGCTTCTGCAATATTGAAATTGTTGTATTGATGAAAAGTGAAAATTGTATATTTATTGCATAGACTCTTGTGGGTGATCTCTCAGCTGGTATCAAAGTTGACAAAAGTTAAAAGGATAACTTGAGATTTGATACTAGTTGGGTTAGATATTCATCATGCATGCATTTATGACTGTTGTTTAGGATGAATACTATATTCCTAATTATGAAATGATTGACATTGATTTATAAGGATACTTATTTGAGTATGATTAATGATCAAGTTGTCTATGTGCAAGAAATTTGGATGAGATTGATTGCAATAACTTGGATGAGTGGTGAGTAATAGTATTAAGACATTTGATTGTATATTTTGTGGTTAACAATAGCCCCTAAGGTATCCTTATGGATCCACAAAATTTGGAGATAATTAAAGGATGGCCTAAATCAAATAAGTTACATGAGCTATGAAGGTTTATTGGTATGTGTGCATACTATAGGCGCTTTATGAAAAAATTATCATTAATAGCAGGCCCACTACATGACTTGACCAAAAAGAACGTTAAATATGTATGGACTGCAAAAGAGAAAGAATCTTTTGAGATACTCAAAGAAAAGGTTACCTCTCAACCTATGCTTAAATCACTAGATCTCACAAATCCTTTGAGGTCCAATGCGATGCTTGTGGTGATTTCCTTGGAGCAATTTTTCTTCAAAAAGAGCATGCCATAGCATATGAAAGTAGAAGACTAAATTTTGATGTGCAAACATTGGGCAATTATGAAAAAGAGATATTAGTTGTCCTATATGTCCATAGAAAGATTGAAACTACTCTTCAAGGAATAGAAACATATTTTTATTGGCCTACCATGAAAGCAAATATACAAAACTATGTTTCAACGTGCGTGATATGCCAAAAGACAAAATGTGATCTAGGGAATCAACTTGGATTACTCCAACCATTGCCAATCCCTAATTCAATATGGAAAAAGTATATCCATGGATTTTATCTTTGGATTGCCCACGTCTATCCATGGGAATACGGTGGTACAAGCAAAGTTGATCCGTGTTGAAAGGTGTACTACGCAGAGTTAAAGATGTTGCAAAGTGAGGGGTGAAGTGCTAAAACCGGTACCATGGTCTTGGGCAAGCAATGTGCAGTTGTTGTGTGTATATAATGGGGTTTCTTAGGCCAGGAGGGCTCCACAAAGGGTTAGATGGGATGGTAGGTGGAAGAGATTACATGGCTAGTTTTTGGCTTGGAGATATAGAGCTTGAAGTGTTGAGGGAGTTGGTCTAGATGGCTCATCAAATGGAACCACGGTGTGCGAGATATTGAAGTTTAAACCTGGAGGTGTTTGGATATCTGAGACGGATAGGGCAGGTGATGACAGGTTTTTGAAGATGATTTTAGTGGATGGATGTGAAGTGCTTGTAATATGGAGCATGTAAATCTTTTCATATTGTCATCGGGGTCGTGGATGTCAAGATATGGTCAATTAAAAGTTTGGTTCCAAGCCAGTTCGATTGCTTTGGGAAGTGTGCCATCTGAGGGTTTTTACAGATGATGAGGTTTGTAGAGATAGTATGCATTGTATGGAGCTAGTTGGAAGCGAGTTGTTGATCGGATGCCTAGTCAGGTAGATACGGCTCGTTGAAGTTTGGTTCAGCTCACGACAGGGCAATGCTAGAAAACTTTTCTCAGTTTTGATCTGTATGGTTGGAGGGCCCGACAAATTCAAGGTGTGGCCAAGATGATGGAGCTCGAGTCCGGCAAAGTGGAGTTTCAGAGGTGCTTTACCGCCTCACAATAGGAACTTTGAGCATCAAATGGTAAAGGTTTAAAAAAGTGGAAAAGAATGTTTTTTTGGAAGTTTTTTATGAGGTTGTGGAGGTTTTTGAGAGCCAGTGCTTCTGGGGATTCCACGTGGTAGCACAACTAAACCCAAATCCACCGCACAAGTGCATGAACTTCACAGTACTTATATTGGAGGCGAGCTCCCTATTAGGATAGTGAGATGGTGAGAGTGAGCTCTCTTGATGGCCTGTCTATGGTGGGTCTGCGCCCATCGTCGGTGGGTGCTGTGTGTTGGCGTTCGATGTGCGTTTGTGGTGGTTTGTCATTGTTGACGGCATTGTTACAAAGTGATATGTGACACGCTTGTTCGGGCTTGCTCCCGCATGCTTATCAGGAGACAATATTTTTAATGAGGGGGTGCTTTCTGCCTTGGGGTTGTCACACCGCCGTGACAACACCCAGGGGCCCCTGAAGGTGGTTCACGTGCAGTGTGTGAGAGGGAGCAAGGGAAAATGCACGGTTGATGGGCCCAAGGGGCAATTTACATGCAATGAGTGAGACATGGAAATGGAAACTTACCAAGCTATGGAGAGCATGCAAAATATGCTAAATGAAGTGTGACACATGTGTGTGATATTTGAGAAGTGCTAAATGCAACTCTAGTTGATTGCACGAGTAGATTTAACACTTTTTTGTTTCTTTTTTAAGCTTTATAATCTCCTATAAGAGGGGATTTTCACGTTCTAGAGAGGGATTTTTACCATTTTGGATTTATGGAACAAGGTGGAGAAGGAGAGCATAGAGAGCTTGCTCTGTACCAGTCATGGTGTTGTTGTAGACTTTTGGGGAAAGAAGAATCTCACCGTTACCTCCTTGTTTTGGTGTTGATTCCTCGCTCAGAAGGAGGTCAATTAAACTTGAAGAACTGCAAGTTAGTACAACACAACCTCGGGCGTCATTGTTAGGCCATATGGTGTCACAAAATGGAGTTGAAGTAGATCCAGAGAAAGTTAAGTCTCTAGTTCTCATGGAGCCTCCTTCCAGTGCTCAAGGTTTGGCTTTGTTTGTGCATTTATTGAAGTATCTGTCAAGATTATTTTGGATGTTGTCCCAGTATATATATCCTCTTCAAAAGAAGTCTCAACAAGTGCACATGTTTCAATGGGATGATGAAGCTCAAAAAGTGTTCAACAAGGTGAAGGGAATCTTATGTCAACTGCCTACAGCGTGTCCACCCAACCAGGAGGATGATTTCTATGTTGCTATGACGGTATGTACAATGGAAATTGGAGCGGTGTTGCTACAAAAAGTGGTGAGAAGCTACAAGTCAGTTTACTTTGAGAGCAGGGTAATGAGTCCAAGAGAGGCAACCTAACTGGAGCAGAGCAGTGGGTGATGGCTTTAGTTTTTGCTTGCTAGAAATTTAAGGTGTATCTCATTGTTCGAAAGTTTTATGTGTTGATGGCTAACAATCTATTACCTGAGCTGGTGTTGCACTTGAAGCCAGGGAAGCGGATCATGAAGTGGGTGATAGAGCTACAAGATTTTGAGTTCGAATTCAAGGTCGACCATACGAGTCGGTCTCATTTGGCAGATATCTTGGTTAATAGGGTGGTCAAGTTGCCAATTTATCCAAGGGTGGTACGAGATGAAGTTGAAGAAGATTCGGACTTGGTAGGGGCATTTACTATGTGGTTTGATGGTGCTTACAAGAGGGTGATACAGAAAGCAGGTGGAGGTGTGGTGATCTAGGATCCACACGGCAAAGTTATTTTTTGGAAGGCGTACAACTTAGAGAATGTTCGCACCAACAATGAGGCAGAGGATCTTACTTTGCATTTGGGTTGAAGTAGTGCGTGGAATTTGACATATCTAGATCAGCGGTAAAAGGTGAGGCTTTGTTAGTCATCAAGCAATTGTTAGGCCAATGGCATGTAAAACGTGATTCATTGAAGCATTGGTTTTATTCCATTGAAAAGTTGTTGATGTTTTTTAAAGAGGTTCAATTCAAGCATATCAAGAGAGAGCAGAACCAAGAGGCAGACCCGACTTGCAAGCAACAGAGCGCAAGTATAGGTTACAGTTCTTTATGTGGCCCCAGACACTTATGCTAGTCATGAAACCATGAAGGAGATTGAAGACTTTTTATCACAGTTCAGTATTCAGAAAGGTTTTCCAAGTTGTAGAAGAGAAGAATAGCGCAGAAAGCTCGCAAGTTCACATTGATAGGAGAAGATCTGATGGTCTATGGACGGGATGAAGTGTTACACAGGGTGCTTTACAAATTGGGATGGTGTTGCAACAGTGTCATGAAGAAAGTGGGCATCAAGGTAAAGACCAGGTTCTATTTAGGATTTTGAGAACAGGGTTTTGGTGGCCTTCAGTAGTACGTGATGTGCATTATTGGTGCAAAACCTACCATGAATGCTAGACAATGGGTGAAAGGCAGTTGATAGCGAAGTCACAATGGACTATTATTGCCCAAAATTTGAAAAGTGGGGTTTGGATGCCATTGGTACACTCCCAAAGTCGACAAATGTGAAGAATATATTGTGGTAGCCATTGACTACCTTACTAGGTGGGTAGAGGTGCAGGCAATTAATGAGGTTAAATGCTCATGTTGTGGCTTAGTTTGTTTTTTATTACATTTGTTGTTGTTTTGGGGTACCATGGGTGCTCGTGTCAGATAAAGGATAGGGTTTAAGAAGTAAGATCATGCGGCCTTTGGTGGAGAAACTGGGCATCCAACACCAGTTTTCTTCACCAATGCAATGGTCTAGTGGAGAGTCCAAATGAGAAGATCATAAAGATGTTGACAAAGTATGTTTACAAGCAGGGAGCAGAGTGGGAGGCGAATATTGAGAAGTGTCTATAGACGTATAGGACGTCCTACAAAGTGGTGATCAACTTTACTCCATTCGAGGTGGTCTATGGTAAGGAAGTAGTACTACCAGTGCATACATATCTAGGTGCTTTAAAGGAGTTGTGGTGAGTCAATGCCACACAAAATAGGAGCTTTTGCAAGATCGGATAGTCAATCTTGAAACTTTATGGATGAATAGAGAGGCAGCAACGATTATTATGTGGAGTAGTGGGAGAAGCGGATTACCAAGGTCAAGCAAATCTTGCCGGATAAGAAAATAGAGGAAGGAGACTTGGTGATGAAGTAATAAAGCTACTTGGACATTACTTTACAAACAAAGTTCAAGGGGAATAGTGGACGGGTCCATACAAAGTGCAAAAAGCTTTCCAAATGGGACCTATAGACAAATGGTAAGCTATTGAAGACCAGGGTGAATGGGGTTGTGTCTAAAGTTGTAATTCGACATCAGTTTGGTGCCGAGTGTGAACCTGATCATAGCCAAGGGGGTTGGGCAACCCACCTAGAGGAGATACAATCTGGTGGACATATAATTTTGTAAATATTGTATATGTGGTTATGCTTTTTTTGTTTTTTTGAGTGGAAGCAAAGTGTTGCAGGTTTCAAATCCAATAAAGTTTTTCTTGGTTGAACATAAATGTTCAACAGGGGGTGGGCAATGATGGTACAAGAAAAGTTGGTATGTGCTGAAAGGTGTGCTATCCAATGTTGAAGATGTTGTCAGGTGAGGGGTAAAGTGCTAAAGCCAATTCCAGGATCCTTGGCAAGTAAGGTGCAACTATTGTGTATGTATGATGGGGTTTCTTAGGCTAGGAGGGCTACACAAAGGGTTAGATGGGAAGGTAGGGCAAACAATATGACATGGATGGTTTTTGGCTTGGAGATATAGAGCTTGAAGTGCTAAGGGAGGAAGTCTAGACGGCTCATCAAACGGAGCCACAATGTGCGAGATGTTGAAGTTTAAAGTTGGAGGTATTTGCAGATTTGAGATGGACAAGGCAGGTGATGATAGGTGGTTGAAGCAAATGGATGTAAAGTGCTTGCGATATGGAGCCTGTTGATCTTTTCAAATCGCCATTGGGGTCCTGGATGTCAAGATATAGCCAATTGAAAGTTTTCCAAGGATTGGTTCTGAGCCAGCTTGACTGCTTTGGAAAGCGGTCCATCTAAGAGTTTTTGGAGCTCGACGAGATTTCACAGATAGTATGCATTTTATGAAGCTAGCCGAAAGTTACGGGTTGTCGATTGGATGTCTGGTCAGGTAGATACAACTAGTTGAAGTTTGCTTTAGTTGGCGGCAGGGCAGTGCCAACAAAAAAATCCTCAGTTTTGATCAATTTGGTTGGAGGACCGGGCAAATGCGAGGTGCGGCCAAGATGGTGGAGCTCAAGGCCAACAATCTGGAGTTTTAGGGGTGCTTTTCTGCCTGGCAATAGGAACTTTGAGCATGAAATGGCAGAGGTTTAAACAAAAGTGAAAAGAAAATGTTTTTTTTTAATGTTTTTAATGAGGTTGTGGAGGTTTTTGAGAGCCAGTGCTTCCGGGGATGCCACATAGTAGCGCGACTAAACCCATATGTGTGCATGATGGCATGAACTTCTCGGTACTTATACTGGAGGTGAGCTCCCCATTTGGACAGTCGGATGATGAGAGTGAGCTCTCTTGAGAGCTTGGCTATGGCGAGTCTGTGAGCATCGCCGATGGGCATTGTGTATTGGCGTCCGACGAGCGTCCACGGTGGTTCATCGTTGTTGACGGCGTTGTCACAAAGTGATGACATGGTGTGCCTGTCTGGGATATGTTTTCGCACACTCATCCGGATCCAATCTTTTATATTGAGGGGGTGCTTCTCGCCTTGGGGTTGCCACGCCGCCATGACAACACCCATGGGGCCCTAGAGACTTGGTTCATGCGCAGTGTGTGAGAGGGAGTAAGGGAAAGTGCACAGTTGATGGGTCCAAGGGGAAATTCACATGCAAGAAGTGAGAGATGGAAATGGAAACCTACCAAGCTGTGGCGAGAATGCACAATATGCCAATGAAGTGTGACACGTGTGTGTGATATTTGGAAAGTGCTAAATGTAGCTCTAGTTGATTGCCCGAGCATATATAGCACAATTTTTTTTCTTTTCAAGCTTTGTAAGTTCCTATAAAAGGGGATTCTCACGTTCTAGAGAGGGATTTTTGCCATTTTGGTTTTATAGAACAAGGTGAAGGAGAGCAGAGAGAGCTTGCTCTATACTAGACATGGTGCTCTTGTAAACTTTTGGCCAAAGAAGAAGCTCACCGTTACCTCCTCATTTTGGTATCGATTCCCAGCTCCCTCTCCTTTCTTTTGATCGTGTCCTTTGCTTTGCTTTTAGTTGTCGATGTTGGTGTGGTTTAGGGCAACCCCGAACCGAGTTCTTGGTGTGCAAAGAGAGAGAGAGAGAGAGAGAGGGAGGATTGTGTGTGTTTGCGGTGGGGGACATAATTTTTGGGTGTGTGTTGTAGCTTCCGGTAAAGCACGTGTGCCCATATGTGTATTAAAAGGAGTGTGTACAAGTGTTTTTGTGTTAATTTTAAAGTTGAAAGCTAGTGGTTAGGGGTGTTTTGTTTGCCCTCGGCTTTAGAGAGGCATAATTGTGTGTTCCAAGTGTGTATCTCCTTCCCCTTCCCAACTGGAATATGGACTATAAGCCGATAGGTTTAGCAAACAAGCTCATTTTATACTTGTCAAAAAAAACTGATAAGGCACATCAAATGCCAACCCTCTTCATATCTCAAGATTTGAAGTACCATGGCTTGCCTACATAAGTTACCTTTAATTTTTGAAAGGGTCTTTTTGAAAATTTAGGTAGTAAGGTCAATTTCTCTTGAGCTTATCACCCACAAACGGATAATCAAACTAAAATAGCTCACTCTACAATCCTTGATCTACTAAAAGCCTATGTCAAGCAAGTAGATCAACACTCTCATAGTCGAGGATGACTATGATTTCAAGGGAGGGGTAATGTCATAAAATTTAATATCAAACTTTCTCAAATGATTTTCTCATTTTAAACTTGCCATTTAAAATGGGTAGATAAAGGGAACAAGTTAGAATACTAGAATATGCTGCTAGAATTATCTCACGGGACTAAGAGGAGACACGTTCTACCAAAGAGCAATGTGAACCCAATAAAGTATGTATGATGGGGTTTCTTAGGCTAGGAGGGCTCCACAAAGGGTTAGATGGGATGGCAGGTCAAAGAGGATCACATGGCTAGTTTTTGTCTTGGAGATATAGAACTTGAAGTGCTGAGGGAGCAGGTCTAGACGGCTCATCAAACGGAGCCACGATGTGTGAGATGTTGAAGTTTAAAGCTGGAGGTATTTGGAGATCTCAGATGGACAAGGCGGCTGATGATATGTGGTTGACGGTGATTTTAGCAAATGGATGTAAAGTGCTTATGATATGGAGCCTGTTCATCTTTTCAAATCGCCATTGGGGTTCTGGATGTAAAGATATGGTCAATTGGAAGTTTTCCAAAAATTGGTTTTGAGCCAACTTGACTGCTTTGGAAGGCGGTCCATCTAAGAAGTTTTGGAGCTCGACGAGATTTCACAGATAGTATGCATTTTATGGAGCTAGCCGAAAGTTACGAGTTGTCAATTGGATGTTTGGACAGGTAGATACAACTAGTTGAAGTTTGGTTCAGTTGGCGGCAGGGCTGTGCCAAAAAACAATTCTCAGTTTTGATCAATTTGGTTGGAGGTCCGTGAAAATTCGAGGTGCGGCCAAGATGGTGCAGTTCAAGGCTAGCAATCTGGAGTTTAAGGGGTGCTTTGCCGCCTAGCAATAGGAATTTTGAGCATCAAATGGAAGAGGTTTAAACAAAAGTGAAAAGAAAATACTTTTTTTTTTTGGTTTTTTATGAGGTTGTGGAGGTTTTTTGAGAGCCAATGCTTCCGGGGATGCCACGCAGTAGCGTGACTAAACCCACATGCGCCCACGAGGGCTTGAAATTCTCGGTACTTATACTGGAGGTGAGCTCCCCATTCGGATAGTGGGATGATGAGAGTGAGCTCTCTTGAGAGCCTCGTTATGGCGAGTGTGTTGTATTGGCGTCCAACAAGCATCCACGGTGGTTCATCGTTGTCGACGGCGTTGTTACAAAGTGATGACATGTCTGCTTATCCGGGAAATGTTTTTGCATGCTCATCGGGATCCAATCTTTTATATTGAGGGGGTACTTCTCGCCTTGGGGTTGCCACGTCGCCGTGACAACACCCAAGGGGCCCTAAAGAATTGTTCATGTGCAATGTGTGAGAGGGAGTAAGGGAAAGTGCACAGTTGACGGGTCCAAGGGGAAATTCACATGCAAGAAGTGAGAGATGGAAATGGAAACCTACCAAGCTGTGGCGAGAATGCGGAATATGCCAAATGAAGTGTGACATGTGTGTCATATTTGGAAAGTGCTAAATGTAGCTCGCCCGAGCATATATAACACAATTTCTTTTCTTTTTAAGCTTTGTAAGTTCCTATAAAAGGGGATTCTCACGTTCTAGAGAGGGATTTTTGCCATTTTGGTTTTATAGAACAAGGTGAAGAAGGAGAGTAGAGAGAGCTTGCTCTATACTAGACATGGTGCTCTTGTAAACTTTTGGCCAAAGAAGAAGCTCACCGTTACCTTCTCGTTTTGGTATCGATTCCCAGCTCCCTCTCCTTTCTTTTGCTCGTGGCCTTTGCTTTCAGTTGTCAGTGTTGGTGTGATTGAGGGCAACCTTGAACCGAGTTCTTGGTGTGCACAGAGAGAGAGAGAGAGAGAGAGAGAGAGAGGAGAGAGAGAGAGAGAGGGAGGGAGGGATTGTGTGTGTCTGCGATGTGGGACATAGTTTTGGGGTGTGTGATGTAGCTTCCAGTAAAGCGTATGTGTGCATATGTGTATCGAAAGAAGTGTGTACAAGTGTTTTTGTGTTAATTTTAAAGTTGAAAGCTAGTGGTTAGGGGTGTTTTGTTTGTCCTGCGCTATAGAGAGGCATAAATTGTGTATTCCAGGTGTGTATCTCCTTCCCCCTTCCCAACTGGAATATGGACTATAAGTTGATAGGTTTAGCAAACAAGCTCATTTTATACTTGTCAAATAGACTGTTAAGGCACATCAAATGGCAACCCTCTTCATATCTCAAGATTTGAAGTACCATGGCTTGCCTACATAAGTTACCTTTAATTTTTGAAAGGGTCTGTTTGAAATTTTAGGTACTAAGCTAAATTTCTCTTCAGCTTATCACCCACAAACGGATGATCAAACTGAAATAGCTCACTCTACAATCCTTGATCTACAAAAAGCCTATGTCCAAGAAGTAGATCGACACTCTCATAGTCGAGCTATGATTTCAAGGGAGGGGTAATTTCATAAAATCTAATATCTAACTTTCTCAAATGATTTTCTCATTTTAAACTTGCCATTTAAAATGGGAAGATAAAGGGAACAAGTTAGAATACTAGAATATGCTGCTAGAATTATCTCATGGGACTAAGAGGAGAGACCTTCTAACAAAGAGCAATGTGAACCCAATGAAGTATGTATGATGGGGTTTCTTAGGCTAGGAGGGCTCCATAAAGGGTTAGATGGGATGGCAGGTCAAAGAGGATCACATAGCTAGATTTTGTCTTGGAGATATAGAGCTTGAAGTGCTAAGGGAGCAGGTCTAGACGGCTCATCAAACGGAGCCACGATGTGCGAGATGTTGAAGTTTAAAGTTGAAGGTATTTGCAGATGTGAGATGGACAAGGCATGTGATGACAGGTGGTTGAAGGTGGTTTTATCAAATGGATGTGAAGTGCTTCTGATATGGAGCCTATTGATCTTTTTCAAATCGCCATTGGGGTCCTGGATGTCAAGATATGGTCAATTGAAAGTTTTCCAAGGACTGGTTCTGAGCCAGTTTGGCTACTTTTGAAGGCGGTCCATCTAAGAATTTTTGGAGCTCAACGAGATTTCACAGATAGTATGCATTTTATGGAGCTAGCCGAAAGTTACGCGTTGTCGATTGGATGTTTGGTCAGGTAGATACAACTAGTTGAAGTTTGGTTCAGTTGGCGGCAGGGCTGTGCCAAAAAAAAAATCTCAGTTTTGATCGATTTGGTTGGAGGGCCGGGCAAATTCGAGGTGCGGCCAAGGTGGTGGAGCTCAAGGCCAACAATATGGAGTTTCAGGGGTGCTTTGCCGCCTGGCAATAGGAATTTTGAGCATCAAATGGAAGAGGTTTAAACAAAAGTGAAAAGAAAATGTTTTTTTTAAAGTTTTTTATGAGGCTGTGGAGGTTTTTGAGAGCTAGTGCTTCTGGAGATGCCACGTAGTAGCACGACTAAACCCACATGCGTACATGAGCTTCTCGGTACTTATACTGCAGGTGAGCTCCTCATTAGGACAGTGGGATGATGAGAGTGAGCTATCTTGAGAGCCTGGCTATGGCGAGTCTGTGCGCATCGCCGATGGGCACTATGTATTGGCGTCTGACGAGCGTCCACGGTGGTTCTTCGTTGGCGACGACGTTTTTACAAAGTGATGGCATGGCAATCAGCACTGATAGGATTTGACGCCCATTTGCCCTTCTTAAGGCATTTTGCCGGTCGTATGAAGGCCAAAGTTTTTTTGCGTCTGTCATTGGAAGGGCTTGTTCAAAAATTATCCTTCTATAGAGAAGGGTGAAAAAATAGAATACATGTCAATGGAAGGGCTAATTAAAAAACATTCTATATATATTAATGCTCATTTACAATATCTATATGTATATTGGTTATACTCATTGACAGAATATAGTATCTTGCCTTGTAAATTATGTGAAATTTTATCATCGGAAGGGCAAACTGAAAATAGACCCTTCTATAGGGAAGGGTGCATTTTTCTACAACCCATCTTTTGAAACAATAGGTTGCCCTTCAAATCCTAACACTGCATGGCATGCCTATCCAGGCGATGTTTTTGCATGCTCATCGGGATCCAATATTTTATATTGAGGGGGTGCTTCTAGCCTTGGGGTTGCTACGCCGCTGTGACAACACCTAGGGGTCCCTAGAGACTTGGTTCACGCGCAGTGTGTGAGAGGCAGTAAGGGAAAGTGCACAGTTGACGGGTCCACAGGGCAATTCACATGCAAGAAGTGAGAGATGGAAATGGCAACCTACCAAGCTGTGGCGAGAATGCAGAATATGCCAAATGAAGTGTGACACATGTGTGTGATATTTGGAAAGTGCTAAATGTAGCTCTAGTTGATTGCACGAGTATATATAACACAATTTTTTTTCTTTTTAAGCTTTGTAAGTTCCTATAAAAGAGGATTCTCATGTTCTAGAGAGGGATTTTTGCCATTTTGGTTTTATAGAACAAGGTGAAGAAGGAGAGCACAGAGAGATTGCTCTATACCAGACACGGTGCTCTTGTAAACTTTTGGCCAAAGAAGAAGCTCGCCCATTACCTCCTCGTTTTGGTATCGATTCCCAGCTCCCTTTCCTTTCTTTTTCTTGTATCGTTTGCTTTCAGTTGCCGGTGTTGGTATGGTTGAGGGCAACCCCGAACCGAGGTCTTGGTGTGCAGAGAGAGAGAGAGAGAGAGAGAGAGAGAGAGAGAGAGAGAGAGAGAGAGAGAGAGAGAGAGGGGGGGTGTTATAACCTTGGCTAGCTATGGTGGGTGGAGCCGGAGGATAGCCATGGTGTGGTGCTAAGCAGCAGATGCGAGAAAGAGAGAGAGAGAGCAGAGATTTGACACAGAGGAAAAATAACGCTATATTCTCATCTTGTGTATTACTTGTAAAAACTGACCTTACATATAAAGGGTAGCCTTGCCATGCATAACTTTACTTTAACTGAACTTTACTAAATGCCTATAAGAGGCTTTTCCCAGTGACCGGCAAAGGGCTTGAACCCAACAATCCCCCCCTCAAGTCCGAACTAGACAGACCCTCTCATGAAATACCTTGAGTTTTTGGTGTACTCGTCAACCGTGAGTTTTAGGTTTTCTCACAACCAAGGATTTTTGGTTTATCCATAACCTGGTGCTAGGTGAGTAACCCCCCGTTGAACAGATAGGGTGTAGGTCAAAAAATTAGCTACCAAAAGTGGAGTTTTTGGTTCACTGTCAAACCTTGGGTTTATGGTGTACCCAGTAACCTTATGAGAAGCGATAAAAATAGACTGAGAACTGACAAAAATTGGGAGGTCTTACCATTTATAGTTGGCAGTGTCTATATCCCGTACAAAGTTTTGTTATCATGGCATGACTGACATATGATGAAGTAAAAAGAGGATTTGGTCTGGAAAGTTTATGATGGTTTTCATAATAGACCAAAAAAGGACAGCTCTATGACACCAAAAGTGACAAAAAATAGTTTCGAAAACTTGTACTGTAGTCTCAAGGAGATTCTCCTTTGTTCTGGCAATTGTCGATGTGTTGGAACATGTCGTAAAGCTTGCTTGGCACTTGGAATATGCCTATGCACCGCATGTATTGCAACTGCAAGTTATCACCTTCTTGATCTTCAATACCAAATAAATCTTCATCGATCATAGTCCCAAGAACCTGACTTGATTTGACACCCACCAAAAACAGGGGAGTTGTAGTCCTGCGTGTCGATGTGGAATGATTTTTCGGTCACCGTCTGCAACTTGCTTATCTACTAGGAGCATAGGATGTGAATAAGTTGCTCGAGGGACTGAGGGTGTGAATACACCTTTGCTCAAAGCCAATTGAGTGGCCACTTTAAACAAGTGTGTGAACTCACAAGGAAAAAAAAAACGAGCTTATATTGCAGACGACGAGCAGTGAATAACAAACAAGAGTGCGATGTCGTCTTGATCCTGAGGAGCCTGTAGAGACCGATTTGGGGTCGCTCAAGAGTCGGGATCGCTTCAGCAAGACAAGGCAATGCTTTCATGCAACCTTTGTGCGATTTGATGTAGGTCATAACGCTGGTTCCCCCTTCTGCAAGCGGTCGTACCCGCGAGGCTTCTCGAGCACAGCCCTCGAGGCTCTGATACCAGTTGTTGTAACCTTGGATAGCTATGGTGGGTGGAGCCGGAGGATAGCCATGGTGTGGTGCTGAGCAGTAGATGCGAGAAAAAGAGAGAGAGCAGAGATTCAACACAGAGGAAAAATAATGCTATATTCTCTTCTTGTGTATTACTTGTAAAAACTGACCTTACATATAAAGGGTAGCCTTGCCATGCATAACTTTACTTTAACTGAACTTTACTGCATGCCTATAAGAGGCTTTTCCCACTGACCGGCAAAGGGCTTGAACCCAACAGGGGGGGGGATTGTGTGTGTGTTTGCAGTGGGGGACATAGTTTTTGGGTGTGTGTTGTAGCTTCGAGTAAAGCGCATGTGTGCATAGGTGTATCGAAAGTAGTGTGTACAAGTGTTTTTGTGTTAATTTTAAAGTTGAAAGCCAATGGTTAGGGGTGTTTTGTTTGCCCTCGGCTGTAGAGAGGCATAAATTGTGTGTTCCAGGTGTGTATCTCCTTCCGCCTTCCCAGTTGGAATATGGACTAAAAGTCGATAGGTTTAGTAAACAAGCTCATTTTATACTTGTCAAAAAGACTGTTAAGGCACATCTCAAATGGCAACCCTCTTCATATCTCAAGATTTGAAGTACCATGGCTTGCCTACATAAGTTACCTTTAATTTTTGAAAGGGTCTGTTTGAAAATTTAGGTGCCAAGCTGGATTTCTCTTCAGCCTATCACCCACAAACGGATGATCAAAGTGAAATAGCTCACTCTACAATCCTTGATCTACTAAAAGCCTAAGTCCCAGAAGGAGATCAGCACTCTCATAGTCGAGGACGACTATGATTTCAAGAGAGGGGTAATGTCATAAAATCTAATATCTAACTTCCTCAAATGATTTTCTCATTTTAAACTTGCCATTTAAAATGGGAAGATAAAGGAACTAGAATATGCTGCTAGAATTATCTCACGGGACTAAGAGGAGAGCCATTATGCCAAAGAGCGATGTGAACCCAATGAAGCTTGAAATGACCTTAGGTTAAGCTTTATTGAGTCTCCAAAGGATATTGCTAAAGTCCATTGGGCTTGGGATTAATGGGAAATACTATAACACTCATAAAGACTAGAAACACTTTTTCTTTTATCTAGGACATGCAGGACACATGTCAGGTACCTAACTATGTTGCCCGCAAGCAAGCTTAAATCCCATTGGATAGCCAGCTTGAAGACCCAACGAGAATTAAGCTTTACTTGAACAAGATTAAATCTCATTGGATAGCCCACTAAGAGAACCAATGAGAATTGAGCATCCCATGAGCAAGCTTAAATCTCATTGGATAACCTACTTTGGAAACCAATAAGAATTAAGCTTCATTTACTTAAAGGATTAAGCTCTTCCTTCTCAAGTGTGAATGAAGGACTCTTGGCACAATGCTAACACTCTTGCTTGGTATGAAGAAATTCATTCATTGGCTAGCTAGTAGCAAGGACCGATAGTCTTCAAGCATGTCCTACAAATTCAAATCAATGAGGGTACTCTCTCTTGCACCTCAATTAAAGCTCATTCTCACATGGTGAAGTCTCCTTTCCAAGAGTAAGAGAAGTAGAGAAATCACCTCAACAACACTTGATCATGGGATGGAAATACAAGCAAGTGTCTTGCTCACAAGCATGCTCGTCTTTTTCTCCATCTATATTACTAAGCTATGCTATGCTTTATGAGTAGTTTAGAGGTGAGAAGATTACTTCTTTCTCGTAGAAATACCTCTTCTTCTTCATAATCTTCCTCACACCTTGCTAGTTCTCTCCACCTTTGAAAGTGTTTGAGGTCTAGGATTGAGGTCACATCAAATGTAAGTATTGGTGCATGAAGCTTTCCATCTTGATAGCATCAATTGGGTTTTTGAAGAGCACAAAGATTGTATTGTAAATGAGTCTCTCTCTCTCTCTCTCTCTCTCTCTCTCTCATATGAGAGAAGCTATAATACAAAGTCCTTTTGGAGAGAGACAGACTCCAAGTAAATCCAATCCTCGATTGTTGTAAATCTTAATCTCTCTCTCTTTTCAAGTTATTTTGCATGCCAAGCTAACTAATTATGTTGTTTCTTGTTGTAGACTCCTTAATAAAATACTCTCTCTTGTCAATTTAAGTCATGAGGCTAATGATATTAGCTAAATTCCATCACACACTCCTCAAGCATCTTTTGCTTCTTTGTCTTCTTCAAAGGATGAGATAGAAGCCACACCACTATTCATGGCATCCCTACAAGGACGCGAACAAGAAGCCAAAAACTAAGCAAAACTTTCAACATCATATACAATAGAGAACCACCAACATTGATGAGCATTTCAAGACATTGTTAATTTCAACCAACAAGTCGAACAATCTACATGACACATGCATGTGAACATACGTCATATGTGTATCAATGCATCCAATTCTACATATAGTAACCATAACGTATTTGCATCCAGTACTAATCTCTAAATCTTAATCCTCTTAAAGCTTTGAAACTTTAGCCACGTAGACAATGAAATACTCATGTGTGATGCCCTTCCTTCAAGTAAGTGGACGAGAATAACAAAAAAAAGACGATAATAAGTAAATGTATATTCGAAAACTGAAAGAAAAGCATGTGGTGGACCTTGAAGGGGATTCGGGAAGACCGAGTCCAATCCAGTGACACTGTAGAGTGTAGTTTATCAAACTTCACTCAAGAATTACTGCCCTTGGCATTGGTCGCCCTTGAAGGTTTGAAAGTTGAGGTTGATGAGGCTTGCATGTGCCTTTTAACCGTACTCGGACACTCCACAACGAGTCCACAACCGACATCTATCTTCACTTCTCAAAGCTCGGCTCTTAAGGCTCAGCCTCTCAGAAGCGTACGGCAGTAGGCCGTAGCATTGACTCACTGACTGGGCTGGCTGCAGCAAGCTGAGCGGCACTAGGCTTGCGACAAGTATCCGGCGTTCGAAGTCGTGAGTTGTGACTCAAGCAGGCTCCAGCAGGACCTCGCTATTGTCTCGCAACTTGTGAGCCGCATTGTGCAGGGTTTGAGATGGCGCTCGGTGCTCACTGCTCATTGGCGGAGGTTTTCGTATCCTGATTCCTGAATCCTCATCCAATTGGACTAGCAAATTTTCCTTGGACAAGGCAGTGGACATCTTGGTGCTTTTGCTGCCACCCTCTAAAATGGTGGATGGTTGTCGGGGCTAGGGTAGGTGGGCTTGAAGTGTGGAAAGTGCAATGCACTTTACACTTAAGCTCGAGTTCAAACCTCACCACAGATACCTTATCCTTACAACGGCTAGATTGCCCATCCAAGCCTATAAAAGGAACTCCCCTTGTATTGTTCCCAAGTAGTTGTGGTGTGCAATTCAAATTCGAATTTCCCCCTCTACTTGGTGGCAGCTCCCCCTTCCCTTCTCTCTCACACCTCTCTCTCTTCTCTACCTCCATCTCTCTGTCTACTCTCTCCTTCTCTCCTCTCTCACTCTATCTTCTATATAGTACTCAAGTTCACATGGTATCAGAGCTTTAGAACTTGAGCTCCTAAGTACTCTACGAGCCTTCTCTCGAAGCAACGGCATATTTTACGCCCATCTCTCACTTCCAAGGTTTACTCGGCTAGCATGACTAGCACTTCGTCACCTATGGTTGCAACCACCAAGTCAAGGTACTTCACCATTGACAAGCTCAATGGGAACAATTACAATGTGTGGAAGCTGAGAATGGAGCTATATTTGAAGCAACTTGGCCTCTGGAAGATTGTTTCTGGAGATGAAATAAGACCAAGTGAAGACGAGTACGCCTCCACCACGGAGCTACACTTGGCATGGGATTCAAGGGACATTACGACTCAAATGGAGATTATACTCCATTGTGAGGATAGGCAAGTCCAAATGGTGCGGACTCTATCCACCTCTAAGGCTATTTGGGAGTTCTTCAACAACAGTTATGAGCACACTGATCTTGTTTATCAAGTCTCCCTGATCAAGAGGCTTGTGAACAATACTATGCAAGAAGGCCAATCTGCAGTCAAGTTTCTTGACAACTGGCAGCCACTGTTAGATGAAGTTTTCATCTCTGGAATGGAGATTTCAGAGAAATTTCAATGTATGCTTGTGTTGGCGGCTTTACCCGCAAGCTGGAGAGCCTTTGTTACTACTCAAGCCCTGTCCCGGATGCAATTGCAAGGCCTTGTATCCAAAATCCATCAGGAAGAAGCTTTGAGAGACCAGTCTAATGGCTCTACTCCAGTGGCTCTAGCCACTTATATCAATTTCAGAAAAGGTGGTCCTAATCACCATTACAACAATGCAAAGCAGTTGCATAAAGGTGGTTCTAACCGCCCTAGAAATGCACCTTATGGTCAAGTTCAATGCCACAACTGCAAGAAGTTGTATTTTTTGAATCATCAGAGGAGTTGTGTTTCTTTTTCTTGGCATGGGCTCTAGTGATTACCTTGATTGGAACAATTGATTCACTATCCGATGAGCTACTAGGTATCACTTGGACTATGTTTACTACTATTTTACCCTTGTTTAAAGGATTCAAAAAGTATCCTCCCTTTTTGCAACATTGTATGCAATAGGCTTCAACTGGCTTGAGGTTTTTGTCAGGCTCTAAACATTCATTTTTCCAATGATCATCAGCACCACAGTTCTAACAATTTTCCGTTCTTGACTTAATCATGTGTCTTACCATGGGAGGTCTGACACCTTGATTAGCTACATAATACATTGGTGAAAGCTCTGGTGGAGCATAAGTCACGGTTTCTTCCATTGGTGGTGGATGTGAATTATACCAATCTCCTTCTACCATTACTGTAGATGGACTAGGCTCAGCATAGGGTGTAACAGGCACTAATGCTTGTTCATCTATGACTCCTTCTGAGTGCATGCACTTTACAGGCACTGCATTATGTCCTGGGTACGGAGGTTGTTGACCCAACATAGGTTGAGGTCTTCCCATAACCATTGGTGGTCTTTGAGCTTGGGCCATATTAGGTTGATATCTGTACATGGGTTGTCCTTGTGGCCTCATGGGCACGTACTTAATATTCCCATCATACTTTGGTTTGAAGTAGCACTTGTGGATCTCATGGTTGGTCCATTTACCCTCAATTGTACACCATTTTTGTGGCCTAATTGGTTGTCCTTGTTGAGGTATCCCTTGTCCTGGTCCCCTCATAGGTGCTTTTTGCATGTTGTTCATCATGTCGTTCATCCTTTTGAGCATATCTTCTATGGCTGAAAGTGGTGCTGCAGCAACAATCGTCCCCACTTGTGATGGTTTAGTGGATGCTGTTTTCTCGCTTTGGTTATCCTTAGGGACATCTTCTTCATTAAAAATATCACAATTGTCTCCTAAGTCAATAGCATCTGACACACACTCTTCTAGAGTTGTATTCTTTTTACTATAGAGTATAGCATGAAGTTCTTTGTTTAGCAGTCCCTCTAGAAACAAAGATACGAGTTGTTCTTCTGTAGGTATCTCTAGCCCTGGGTATCTGGCAATGTATTGTTTCATTCGAGTTGCACAATCTCTAACAGACTCACCATGTTTCTGTTTAAAGTTGTAGATTTGAGCTACTGTATTATGTTTGATCCCCGTTTTGGAACAAGCAGCTATAAATCCTTGAGCTAATGTATTCAAGTCCATGATTGACCTTGGTGAAATATTTTGGAACCATGTCAATGCTTTTTCTTCTAATGTCATTCCAAACCCCTCGAATTGAGTATAGAAATCAAATATACGTTCTGCTCTTAGCACTTGCTTAAAGCTTGCTAAATGGTCGTATGGATCTCATTTCTGAAAATCAGCTGGTTTGACGCATCTGTTTGGTTCAACTCCTAGTCTCCTAGCAATTGGTCCTGTTCGGAGTCCTTCAAACCAGTCTGTTAGAAATAGCGACTCATGTAGCCTTGAACTGGTCTTAGTGTCACCCGGTTTTCTACGTGATGAGGTGGTTTCTGGTTTCTTAACATTACTCTCAGATGATCTCTCTCGGTGTTCATCTCTTGGAATTGTTTCTGGTCCTTGCCCCAATATTCAATCCCTTATGGAATACCCTTGGTATTTGGTTTGTTCTAACTCCTCAGTAGTCATCATAACAAAGTTGTTGTTATAACAATCCCTAAACAAGTAGGTTGGTAGGTTTGTTGGTCCCTTATCTTTGATCTTGAAGATATAGATGATCTTCATAGCCGTTAGTTGTCCTGGTTTGGCATGCGAAGTCCACAGAAGATCTTTTATGTTTCTATCTTCCCAACAATAGACTCCGATCCTAGTATTATCCTACTAAGCCGTTTAATCTACTTGATCGTATCCCTCGAATTCTAAAGTTGGTGGTCCTTCTTTTGCTGACATATCTGGGATTATGGTGTTTACTTCTAACCCCCATTTGTCTACACATCACGGTTTTCGATTTGTACATAATGAGTTTTGTTTCTGTCCATGTACATTTTTCCTTGTTTGTTTGTCCTAATCTCTTCTTCGAACTCAATACCATGGTCAGCAATTCAAATAGCATACTTCTCATTAGGGTCCAAGTAAACCTGGGCTCCATGACAGTTAGTCTTGTAAAAAGAGAGTATATGCTTATAGCGCATTGTCATTCCGGTTTCCGAGTGAGTTGAGTAAGAAGACATTTTGGATGTTGAATATGAAAAAGTTTTTGAGAGTTCTTCAAGAATTGTGTGCAAGGAGTTGCCTTGATTCACGCTTTTTTCGGTGGATACTATACTGGAGGTTTCTCCGAGTATGCCCTAATTTCCTAGTACACGACCAGATCTAAGGTTCATAAAGACTTACGAAGCCCTGGATAGAGTACTTACCTTTGGATTGACCTGTCGTCAATTTTCACTTGATTTTATTGCAACCTTTGCTGAATTGCCGATTCCTCGTCTACAACCTGATTCCTGTACAAATTTGATCAAGTTAGCTATTCTTCTATAAAGACAGTAGATTTTCTGCTAACTCTCGTGATTGGTCTATGTGTGTCACTTCAAATAGAGCTATGGGAGTCAAAGTGACTTTCAGATTCAAATTTAGCAAAAATCAAAGGTTTAATCTACAACTGGAAACTGAGTGAACATGTACCAATTTGGATCCGATTGAACCCAAAATTGCCCGGTGTCTTTGTATTATGCTGGTCTAACACTTTACAAGTTCAAAAGTCAAAACTGATGTCCCTGGGTAGCAGTAGTAAGTAATTGTGATTATTTACTTTTGCTAGTTTTTTACACTTTTTGGCTTCTTTTGGAAAGTATGCAACCTGTTAAAGTCCCTGGACAAGTTTATACAAGTTTGGACAAAATCTGATTAAGTTTATCAATTGTTTTGTGTCCGCAGACTCTGATTTCAAGAATCTGGCTTAAGTCTCACTTTTGTGATCCAAATTTCACTAAAATTGATTTGTGAGGTCTACTTGATATGCTTGACCTTGTGGTATACTCAAATGTGCAAAATTTTCAAGTTTTGAAGCAGACGTAAATCATCGCGATTATTTACTCCAGCTAAATTTTTGCAAACTTTTGTCCCAACTTTGACACAAATTTGTTAAGCACCTCAAGTTAAGGTCATTAGCCAAGTTTCATCAAGTTTGGACAATTTTTGGTCAAATGGTCATCAATTTTCTATCCACAGACTAACTTTGCAAATTTGGACACAATTTTCAATCCAATGACCGAAATCTTACCAAATTTGGTTTGTAGACTTATTACAACATGGTAAAACTAGTGGTATACTAACTTGGTCAAAAAAGTTGAAAAATGGGACAGATGTAAATAATCACGATTATTTACATTGGCAACTTTTTGCATCTTTTTGGTCAACTGAGCATGTACACATGTTTATCACATCAATATAAGCCTATGAATCAAATTTCAACAAGATTGGAAATTTTTTTCCCAATTTATACTCAAGATTCAAAAAGTCAGTACAAAAGTCAATGCGTAGAGCTTTTACCTGCGGTTGTAATGCAGCAAACGCGATTGCAATATGATAACCGGGGAGGGAGTAGGAAGCGCGAGAAGGAGAGCAGTGAGTGCCGTTAGCTCACGCTGTGTATTTTATTATCCAAAACTTGAAAAGAACTTACAAAAATTGGCTTTTATACCTTAGCCAAGGTTTTTGGTGGTCAACACTAATAATCTGGGAGTTCTACCAAAGATGGGTAATGACAGGTTGATACAATCTGAAAGCTTGTATCCCTGGCTCGTTAATTACAGAGTTTATCCGAGAAATTAGGAGTTACAATATTCCCGATTTATCAAAATAATAAGTGCTTTACAACGAGAACTCTGAAAAATGGTATTCGTGTTAGCTTGCTGCTAACAGAGAGAGAGCCTCCATTGGGTGATGTGGAAATGTGTAAAACACAAGGATGGTGATAATGCGTCTACTCACAAGCAATAGATTGCCTCTTGGATCAATGATGCCCTTGTTGGTTACTGGCGAACAATAACCTTTGCTGCCCCAACTCGGATGGTGTGAACCAAACTGCAAACCGGATGGATGCTCATAGAGCGAATGGTTGGATATGCAAACAACGATTAATAGGCTGACCTGGATGCGCCTTCCCCTTTCGTCATAGGCCTCTATCAAATCTTGATACTTGCAATCAACATCTTCATATTTCCAATGCATGTCTTCAATGATGTGATATGTCATGTCGAAGAAGTTATGATTGCAAATATCCATGCTAGAATTTCTTTATGTCGAGGTGGTCAAGCGCGCATACCAAGTCAACTACCCTCTCGCAGGCACACCATAACTGTAACCCCCGGTATACAATGTTTGCATTTCCTACACTCAAGGCGAACGGTTTGAAGAGAGGGGTTGAGAGAATGCAATAGAGACGTGTAGAGGGAGAGGGAGAGAGAAAAGAGAAGAGCGACACCCAATGGGGTCTCAACCAACCCTATCAAGGCCCCCCCACACCATTACCGATGTGGTACTTGATTTATATTGCGTAAATGGAATGTATACACAATGCAATACCTCAATGCAGACTCTACTGATTCAATGACGACAAATCACCACAGTAACTCCTCAGGTAAGAGGGCAGAGGCACCTCCAAGGCTGATTTGATGCACCTTGGATCCTTCTCGATGTGGGAATTGCGGATGACCACCAAGGGCTGATTGCACTCCTGATGTGAGAGGAATGATTGGGTGAAAACGTAGATATTGACGAGGCCAGCACTCGATGCCGGAGAGGGAATGGCCTAGGGGAGGCTCGATGGGCTACTGAAGTACCGGACCGCAATGGGAGACAAGCGAGGGCTGATCTGAGACACTTTCCGACGAAGGCAAGTGCTGAAAACAGAAAACGCTGTCCTATTTTTCTCTTGGACAGTGCTAGGGCTGAATTCTGCAATCGCACGGCTCCAAGGGCTGAAATTTGCAGAGCGTTGCTGGCTGGTCTTCGTCGCTGAAAACGCCAAGGCTGAAATTTGTCAAAAACATTGGTTGGTCTTTGCTGAAGACGCTGGCAAAATCTGCCCCCTTCTCCGATGCTTGCACAATCTGCAATCTTCTGCAACTTGTCTCAACTGAGAGCTCACTTTCTCCCTTTATAGGTGAGGGATGGGATTTAAGTAATTATTAAGGCCTAAGGTAGGGAAATTGTCCACCAGCTTTTCCAACATATAAACCGTAAAATGATTTATTTTAAAAATAGGTCCAGGGTTGAGATTTGGGTGAAACTGTTGCACATTCGCCCATCTGGGAATCCGATCGATGCGGGAAATAGCTCATTGAATTACTCTAACCTAAAAATACATGCTCGGCATGCTAGATGCCCACGCTAGTGTAATAACATTTTTCAACACGTGTATACAAACCATTTATGCAAGAGGGTTCCAAAATCGGAAATCCTAATACAATGGACTTGTCCGAACATGCAGGTCCTGCAAACAGGCTCACAAAATTTCCGATACTAATCCTCCTAGGATTCTAGACATCCCTATCTAAGAAGAAGGGGAAAAATGTCTCTGGAAGTCAATGAACCATGTCCACATGGCACATCATGTGACAACTTCCTAGGCTGACCTAAACCCTAGAAATAAGTACAGCTTGTCCACATGCACATAGGGTTAGATGTGTACGTGAAATCCTCCCCTTTTCAAAGTGAGGTATACGTACTAAGCTGTGTGGATTCTATATAGTTCTCTAACAACTCTTGGGAGTCCGCGAAGAACTCTTCTTCGGCCCACTTTGTTGCCTGGGTCCCGCGATACTTGAACTTCAAGAAGGTCTGCAATGCTTTCTTCTTTGGGATACTCTCTAGACATCCTACGCGTAGGATGTCTACTGATGAAATTTGTGGCAGAATTCATGCACAGGCATCCCCAAGTCTTGAGCGCTACTTTTCAAGAATTCCTACCAGTTTTTATGCAAAATTGTGCTCAGAATCTTAAGTTTCTTGTTTTCTCGTTTTTGACACTCCGTCTTTGGTCTTTTGGGTGTCAAGAGTTGGTCAAAACTTTAGTTTCAATGTATACTTAGGGTAAAGCCCCCCTTCTGAACACAGTGGTAACCTCAGTTTTCCCAAATTCCCTGCCAAAAGTGCCCTAGAGACATCCTACGCGTAGGATGTCTACTGTCTTAAAATGAAAATTTTTCCTGGCAGTAGTACTCCCTATGCTCTGTAGAGATCTCAGCAATAATCACAGCAAATTTTGGACTTCAAATAAGCTTTCAAACACAATTTACCGTCTTTCCTACTTAGCATTTCCCACTTTTCTGATGAGCCTAACAACAAATAAGACATGCATAAAGTACTCTAGATCAACAATCAAGATATCCTACTTACCCTACTCCTACTCATCAATGTGAGATGGTGATTTTGATGCCTTGGTTTCTTCCTAGCCTCACACGGACTCTCAAGTCAACCTACCACCACATCTACCATTCCAACTCCTACTCTCTACACCACAACCAACTACTACCTAATAGTATCTAAGACGAAGGATCTAGGCCAGACCCTCTAAGACCAAAAGAGTCCACCACTCTTCGATCCTATCTAAAAGAATGAATATACTTTGGCAAGCCAGAGGATCCTCTATCCTCAAGGACTAGTCTCGGTCACCTACTTAGGGCCCTCGTCCCCGGCAGCGGCGCCACTGTTGGACGGATACTCCGTGACGGACGTCAGCATAGTGAGAACTCACCTAACATATAATGTCAACTGAGGACGAAGCTCGACCCGCAGGTGCGTGGAATCAAGCAAAGGGTGTCAACCTCTACTCGACCGACTAATGACTACTTCCCACAGAGATATCAAATCTACATGTCATCGGTTCTGTGAATGTGAAAGTCTCCTATGATGCTACCGCAAGACAAAAGCCCCTTAGACGTTCTCGAAACGTTACTAAACTTGAGGGATATCCTATCAACACCTATAGGCCACTCTCCCTAAGGTCCGAGACCAAAAAAACCTACTCAATACCCTCAGTGCAGAAAACGCGTAGGATGTCTAGCCGGTTTTTGCAGGTTAATGTTTTTGAAAACTAAAGTGCCTAACGTGTAGCTCTACTCGCTCTCATCGCATGGATATGATGAAATGAGAAAATGGACAACAGTTACTCACCGAAACTCCAAAAGTAGCTCGCGGGTGAATCTGCCAAAACACATACGAACGCGCGTGATGTAAGCATCAACGCGTAGCTCTCCTCGTGGGCAACACACTACTGCTCTCCGTTTGCGATTCTAACCACCGTAGCTCCTGTAGCACACACACTCTCTCTCTCACTCTCTCACAGTCTCCCAACGACGCAGAAGATCAGTTTATTAGAAGTCTCTTTACAAAGCTTTAGGTTTTGGCTTATATACTAAGCCTTAGAAAACCTAATGTCCGACCAAAATGACCTGATTTGTCCCTAGGCCTCTATAGAGCTTAATTACAACACCGTGAGCTGGCTTTGCTCATCCAACAAGAATTTGTGGCCTCAATACAATTGCTGACTTAAAATATTAGGTTCCCGTAATAATTACAAAAGTGGCCGTAATGGCTCAAAATGATAATAACGGGATATTTGATGATGTCCATGAGCTTGTATCTGCACATTACACCATCCATCTTCGTCTTCATCACTTCATCAGAATATTTATTTGGAATCTTTAGAGAATCTTTGAGGGATCTTTATGGAATCTTTGTGGAAGCGTTGTTGAAGGGTTGACCTTTCAACACATGCCTCTTGGGAAAACTATGGCAAGGCAGCATGATTTTGAGGTGTTGGCAACGGATGACAGTACAACGACACCTGCAATGCGAAGGCTTTTTTTTCATGAGTCAAGGCACTGGGCATTGGATTGCAGCCACAAAAGTTAGTGCGTAGAAGAAACAACTACGCTCTTGTGATGCTTGGTCTTGTTTACGTGGTGTTTCAAAGGATCCTAACAGGCTTTGGAAGCTTTAAATGGCCATTATGTGAGTTAAGCATGCCTCGACATCCTAAGACCTTGGGTGTTTTCAGCAATGAGATCACTCACAACATAGGGGCTTTTTAGAAATTATTGCTTCATGAATTTACCTCTGCATCCAACAGGCAAATGCACCTGAGGCTTGGTCATTTTCTGTGCAAAAGAACTTGCATTTGGCTCGGGGCTGGATTGCTTGTGTTTAATGATGATGATAGACTCGTTAGACCAAAAATTGTCCTCATAAAAAGTGGTTCCAAAAGTAGCTTTATGGAGATCCCTCCAAGGCACCTCTTCAAGTTTTATTTTATCCTTGAATTTTCAATTAGAAGGTCTCGGAGAATTAAGAGGTAGCTTCAAAAACAATGTTGCACAAGCTGCTAGGGAATTTAAGCGAGATGATAGCTTTTTCTAATTAGTAAACTAGATCTTGTCACAACCCTTTTACTGCCTCCTATCAAAATACCTTTCCGCTTTGGTATTGTCTTCGACTCCTTCCTTAAAATATTTTATAAGACCTCATGCATGTCAGCAGCTATGTCACAAATCAAAAGACAACAATCAGATCCATGACAGCTAGACATGTTAACCTCTCAATCAATTTAACTTGCTTGTACATGCACATGCTAAATTCTCAAAAATAAACTCCGTTTTACTCAGATTTTCCACTATAACTATGACTCTATCAATTTCTCTCTCAAGCACATATATCCAGTTTTCTTCACAGTTATTAACTTCCAAAGGACCACTCTCAATGTGATGCAACCATTTTAAAAAGAGCTGACAACCTTCTGTGCTTCCTTGATTGATTTTTTCCCTTTCATGGTCTTATCCACCTAGACAAGCACCAATTTTCACTTGCAAGCTTTCATTAAAGAATGTCATTGTCAGTAAATATGTTTTCAGAGTAAAGGAGAATTTAGGAATCATCTTTTGTCACAACTAAGCAAAGAAACAACTAAATATTTACATGTTTCATATGAGCCTCGTAGAATGGGCCCTTAATCTCTTGTGTCCTTAGTAGACCTTAACATGGATTAACTAATAGTCAAGTTTGGTAGAAAGTAGTAGAAAAAACGTACCTCAAGAATCTCGTTGAGATGGTCATGAGGCAGTTGGGTATGCTTGAGCTTAACATGCATGCATTGGACAAATCGCTTCAGCATTGTTGCTACATGTGCCATTGACGTAGTTGCATTGGGTGCATCCAGAACTTGTCACTCTCATTTCCTCCATCATTTTTGCGTCAAGATGGCAAGGGGGAGGGAGAGCCGCTCAAGGGTGCTACACTGTGAAGCTGAGAGGAGAGAGAGATAGAGTGTGCGCTTCTTCTCGCTTGCTTATGTCTTAGAAATACCAGGATGGCCTACACTTGGATTGTTTTGAAACACAAAAATAATTTTCCTCCTAGTGTTCTAAGTCCATGGGTATGCATACTCCCCTTGTGAACTAGATATCCATCCTCGATAGAAATATTCTTCCTGGGCTGTAGTTCTATTTGTAGAAAAGTAGAACTATGGGTAAAGATAAATGGTGCACTTACATTAGAACAAGAAGTATCCCTCATTTTTACATGACTCCAAACCGTACCATACTATAGATTGTGTCACACTTCCCTCAAAGAGAGTTCAAGAATTCACTCAATTTTTTTTAAAAAAAGAGCATTAGCTTTTGGCATGCAGCTTAAAGCATCATCCATCACATTGTACCAATATTTACAATATTGTAAAGAGAAATCATACTCTTGAAGGATCTTTTCCTTTTGAACCTTTGAAATTTTTTTATCAGTAAACTTCTACATGAAGAGAGCGTAGAGAGCCTGCAAAATATACAACTAACATGCAGTAGCCAATGAAACCAACAAGTGCACATGCTTGAACGATCGTGTAAACTCAAAATCCACTTCAAGATTGATAGAAGAGAGACAGAGAACAAGGGGGAGAGGGGAACAGAGCGTGCACGTGGACCTCCTAGAGCTGATTTCTACACAGGCATGGCAAGAGAGGAGAGAGGAGAGGAGACAAGAATAGACACAAGCATTGGGTGCAATCTCCCCACGTCCCAGAGTTTTTTCCTCTTTCACATATTTATTTATAGATTTCTTGAATGCTGAAAATGGATACAGACTGCCCGATCGGACATAATAATGTTCATAGCTCATAAAGAGAACTTGCATAGTCTATAGCTACGTCATGCTTTTTCCACCTGTAAGCTACAACAAATAACAATATTTCCATTACATAACTCTTCGTTGGAAAGAAGATTTTCTTAGTTGCAAAGTGCAAGCCATACTTGTAAAAAAATAATGGTTAGCATTTTGTGTCATAAATATCATATATTGAAATAAAAATTCATAAAATCGAACATTTTTTGCTTACGCCTATCGTCATCCACATACTGCATATTCTAGTGTCCCATACCACTAGAATAAGCAGTATATGTCATACCCTAATGAACAAAGATATCATTGGTCACACTCATCATTTGGTAATCAATCTTTGTAAATTCCAAGTCCAATTCCATAAATATTATCTTGCGACAGGAAATCAGCATATACCAAATCAAATCCAAACCTAAAATATTGCAATTAGGATTGAAGCTTTTGAAAATTTGACTAACATAGGAGATAAATGCTCCAAGAGTCAATTCTAACCTTCTTGTACTCTAATAGGCTATTTGTAGTGAGTCTCGTAGGATGAAGATTTTTAGTGGTTTTCCACTCCTAGAGAGAGAGAGAGAGAGAGAGAGAGAGAGAGAGAGAGAGAGAGAGAGAATAGAGAGATTTTGTGTGTATCAGTGTCATCAGTGCAAGTGTATGCATCATGTTTATGCCTACAATCTTCATGGTGATTGTCGCATGTTTATCATGAATAGTTGTATATATTGTCCCTTGTTTATCAAATAAGCCTCATGTTCAAATTCTTTTTGCAATTATTCTAGCCATGGTGGATGATAAACTCTACTAATGGTGTGTCAAAACAAGTGATATTTGTCTCCTGTAATGCGTATACCTTTAAGGCAAGATGATAAGTGTGGCATTACTATGGGGAGATAGGCTTGTAGAGGCCTGGCCAATGGTGCTCTTGCTATAAAAGTTGGAGCTCTAGTACCAGAAGGCACTTAGAGGTAGCCGATGAAGAATGGATGCGCTACAAACTCCCCACTTGAGCTGCTCGCCTTGCTGCATTGCCTCTCTATGAGAGAGAGAGAGAGAGAGAGAGAGAGAGAGAGAGAGAGAGAGAGAGAGAGAGAGAGAGAGAGAGAGAGAGAGAGTTAAATGAGAAGTGGAGGAAGCAGCTCCTCTTTGCATAAGGAGTGGAAGTTTAGGCATGGCATGAGGGCTCCATGAATATGGTTGGGGAAGAGAAACTTGAGATGAGGGGGGAACTTGGGAGGATGGCCTTCTCTGGTGGAGAATCACTGGGTACATGCAACCAAACAAACTTGGAGAAGATAAGCAAAGGCCATAAACCTAAAATTATGTGTCAATGCGGAATTTATGAGATTGTTTGACTATGGTGGGTTCCATATATGTAGGCATATGCAATAGATTACCAGTTTAGTAAAAGTTTCTAGGATGTTTCTTTGTTTGAAAGCTCGGTTTACTTCATCACACAGACTCACATTTTAAAGCAGTCGCAATCTTCACAATGAGCCCCTTCGCAAGCCTGGTCAAGTTGCTTCTTCTATCCACTTTAAGTTGTTGTTGGTTACGTGTCGGAGGACTTTTTTTCTCCAAAATCTCAGAGCTTTGTAATGAAGATATTATCTTACCATTTTACCTTGTTGTAGCCTTGTAACGAGAATAATATCTTAGCCTCACCTTTTTGGAGCTTTATACCATTTCAAGCTCGTCCTCTACTTGTTGCGTTTGAAACAAGATTGAGGATTGCATTGATGGTCGTCCTATTTTCAGTTGCAGCTCATAGGTCAATGGAGAAGTGGAGGCTAGAATGGGTTATGTTGGCTATGAGCATCACTTCATAACCAAGAAAAAGTAGGGAATGAAGCCAACCGAACGTTTATAGTCTTGCTTTTAGGGGAGCAAAATAGATGAAAGGTGTGGATCACTCAAGCAAAAAAATAGAGAGAGCTAGTTGTTTGGGGGTGGGTGGAAAAGGGCCACATGAGCCACAACATGGGCCATAAAGGTGCATGAATTGGTCTTGGTGCAACCATACATTTTTGGAGGCTATGGACTACATGTGCTAGTTGGTGAGTTGGTTGTTGTGGCTAGACATGATTTGCTTGCATCGACAGCTAGATAACTGTGTAGGGGTGGCAATCATCACCGCCGGTTTGGGGGGAGAGAGAGAGAGAGAGAGAGAGAGAGAGAGAGAGAGAGAGAGAGAGAGAGAGAGAGAGAGAGAGAGAGAGAGAGAGAGAGAGAGAGAGAGAGAGAGAGAGAGAGAGATTGGGTGGTCGTTGTAGAGAGAAAATGTTTTACACAATTTTTTGCCCTTAACTAGCCTTCTCTATGCATAGATATGCTATGATAGCCTACTGTTCATGCCAATTTTTTACATAGTGGTGCATATATTTGAAATTTGGTGGCTCTATTGCAAACAATACATAGATTTTTTAGGGTTGAGAGCATCCCTTATGGGTTTGTGGTTTATAAGGTATAATTCTTTTCCCATAGGGTACAGGATATGGCAGCATACATGTACTTTGATGTAGAGTAAGTTGTAAAAGGTAACATGTTTTGTCGTTACATATGTACACTTTGAGATTGTGGTTTTGAAGAGGATTTTTTTTGAAGGGGGAATATCTTTTCCTTAAGTGCATTGGTTGGTGTGTGCTATAATTCCATGCCACGGTATGTGCTTCTTAGCTTCCATGGTGATCTTTTGGGTGAATGTATGATTGTAAGTTCTCAAAGGATCACCTGTCTTTAAGTTGTGGTTTTGTCGGAGTCCTTTTGGTATGGTTTATGGTGCTAAATTTGTGTACTGAGTACTATTGGGAGACTTTGCTGTAGAGATGCTTCTTGTTCTTGTTTTCCCAACAACATATGCATGAAGCACTCATCCCACACCTTCCATTTTATATCATCCTTGTTGCTGAAAAGAAACTCTTTTTGGAACATAACTTGGAATCGTTGTAAGTTGTTCTGGTTTTAGCAACATCCACCACTAGTAGGCCTTGCCATCAAGTGCTAAATCATTTCAAGAGAGCAAAATACGTCTAGATTTGCATTGCACGTAGATTATGAACATCGGACCACTTGTGCAAAAAAGAATTCACTGCATCTTTGTATCACTCTTTGTCTTCACCTCTATACACTAGGAGCTTTAGGTCCTTCATCTAGGATGAGGTATTCTCGTTCTCATGCCTTGCCAAAAGAGTTTCGGATGGTGGTGGTCCGCCATAGGCTCCTAGATTGGTCACAACATGATTCTAGAATCGATCCTTTGGCCATCTACATCATGAAGTTGTTAACTAACTTCGTGAGCATAGTTCAATTGGCATTGACTAGAAAAGAAGAGTATTAGATTCTTGCATATCGATAAACATGTGGTTTCATGCAACTCGCACCAATCACACATCCTCCATGTCCTCTTCCATATCAACAAGCGGAGCGGTTCGAAGTCGAATCTATGATTCACCAAAAGTCTTTGATTTGATAACACCTCCTTGCTAGACCTTCAAAAATATCTATAGATTTTATAGTTTCAGAAGTTTAAACTTCTATATAGTGAAAGCATGTTAATGTGTCACACTTTTTCATGTCCCGGACAATGCTAACTAGCACATTTTTACATATGCTAACTAGTACAATACCATGAGCTAGATCTCCAAGATCTATGAGGTATGATATATCGATAGAAAGCTCTTGAAAAGGAATCCAAATGTACAACCTCCAACAAATTTTGATATTATTTGTAAAAGATTTACTGCACGCCCAACTTTTTAAAAGTTGTGCTAACTTGAAATAGATAACTAGCACAAAAAGCGCGATACGTTAACAAGCTTTCACTAATATGAAATTGAATTCTCATTTTTGGATGACTCTACAAGTCCGTGTTGTACGTCCTCACAGAAATTTAATACTTGAAAAGACTTTGGAGAGCTTCAAGAACCTTTGCTATCAAAAAACCTTCTTGGAGGGGAAGCCTTAGCATCTATTTGTACTAAACCTGTCATAAAATCTAATATCTAACTAACCCAAATGATTTTCTCATATTAAATTGATCACTTAATGTGGGAGAATAAATGGGAACAAGTGTTAAGATATAGGTATGTGCTTTTAGATCTATCTCAACACGGGGCCAATGTAAAGGGGCCCAAAAGGGAGATGGTCTATCAAAGAGCAAGGCTAACCAATGGAGCATAAGACCTTAGGGTTAGCTTCATTGAAGACCTCCAATAAATGTGTGTAAAATTCCTTTTGACCTTAAGTAAGCTAGGGCTGAGCTTGAGGTGGGAACCAGGCCCAAGCTCGAGGTGCTTGTCATGCTTGAGGTGTTTTTCATGCTTGAGGTGCTTGATTAAGATGCTTGAGGTGCTTGACTGGCTCCATGCTTGAGGTGCTTGACTTGCTGCATGATTAAAGTACTTGAGGTGCCTTGAGAAGCTTGCCTGAGATGCTTGTGGGAACCCCCCCTAGGTCAAGTGCTTTGTCATGCTTGGTGAGTAAGGTGCTTGATCACCTAAAAGTCAAAAGCATTCCTACAAGAGGGGGGGCGAGCCCTTTTCCTAGGGCCTAGAGAGAGAACACCCACTCACACACACAAGGGAAGCCCATCTTGAAGAGGCAGCAAGGACACATGTCAGGCCCCTACCCATGTTACCTTCATGTGTTGCTTGAAGCCTATTGGCTAGGCTTCAAAGGGGTCCAATGATAAATTACATGAATTATCTAATTGTTTTAGCATTTATCAAGTCCTCTCTCTCAAAGGGGAAAGGGGGACACTTGTCCCAAAGCTACCCATGTTGCTTGTAATGGCTCCTGCTTGTGATTGGATAGGCCTGGAGGGGTCCAATGAGCTTCAGGCATGAGCTACAAGGGGGGGTCGACCCAAGCAAGCTAGGGGGGTGCCTAGGGGGTATACTCACCCACACACACTCACAAGCACTCTCATTGTGTGATATGCAAAGTGCAAGAGCTCCCTCTCCAAGCAAGTAGAGGTTGAGAGCCTACACCAACACTCTTGGCTATGGAGTGCAAATCCAACCAAGAGCCATGCTTCAATGCTTAAGCTTTCCATCTCCTTCTTCTTCATTACTATGCTATTATGTATGCTAGCAACAAGAGTATGATAAGTGAGGAACTAATTCTTTCTCCTACGAAATGTTTCTTCTTCCTCTTCCCTACCCTCATTCCCTGCTAGCTCTCTCCACCTTCGAAGGTGTTTGAGGTCTTGGGACTGAGGCTTGGGATAGTTAAAGCTTTCTTCAAGTTTATGTTATGTTTGTGGTGCATGAAGCCTTCCATCTTCATGGCATCACCTAGGTCACAAGGAACACAAAGACTGTATTGTAACAAGTCTCTCTTTATGGGAGAAATCATAATACAAATGCCTATTGGAGGGGGGACCGGCTCCACATAAATCCGGTCCTCAATTGTTGTCATGTTCTCTAAACTCTCTCTCTTGCAAAAGTATTGTCTATGCCAAGTTAACTAATTGCTATGATTATGTTGCTATCTTCAATTATGTCTACCCGCTATGATCACAAAATCATTTCTTGAAAGTACTCTCATTAAATTCCTCTATTCTCAAATTGAATAGGCAAATTCCATTACATTGGTATCAGAGCCTTTGGTTTCTCTTTTCTTGGTTAAGAAGAGAGGTCCTTAAGTAGCCTATAAATGGTTGATGTTGTTAATTATAATAGAGTAAGTGGAACTGGGATCTAATACCGGTTTTGTTAAGCCCACTATGTGGGGGATGGTGCACACCTCGGGAGCTTTGGACTTAATAATGGAGTCTTTTTAGACTTGCCTACGGCTTTACCATTATTGAGCCATAAGAAGTCCGAAAGGAGCTAGCCCTTGGCAACTCTGCTATGTTAGACCTACTCCTCTACTCTCTATAATTAACCACTTTGAGCCGTGGGTGTAGATACTTAAGAGCCGATTTTCAAAGGCTAAGAGGAGTGGCAACTAAGATTTTGAATTGCCAAAGCATACGCTAAGTACATACATAAAATTTTGTTAACATGGCTGACAATAATCAAGAGAGTAGAATGAACATTGATAGCTTTGATTTTGCACATGAAGGTGCTAATGATGATGCTCCCATGTTTGTGAATTATCTTGTGACTAGGTTGCAACAAGCTATGGGCAACCCTACCTTGCAAGCCGAAGTTACTCAACAACTTCGTGCCTATGGAATTTCCCTTCCTCTCCAAGAGGAGAGAGAGCTTAGGAGGCCTCTTGAAGAGACCCCCAAAAGAAGACTCTCTCCCATTCGAGAGGAGGAATCCAAAGAGAAAGAAAGCAATGAAAGTCTAAGTCCTTCTGAAGATGTGGCTCCACGAAGAAGGCGGTCTAGACGATCGCCTACTCCTCCCAAGAGGAAAAGAGCAACCCATAGTCCTTCTCCTCATCACTCTCAAAGGCAAGAGAGGAAACAAAGGAAGAAAATGGCTAGGAAGAGGTCACCCTCTTCTCCTTCTTCTTCACCTTCCTTCTCTTCCGATGAAAGTTATGGCTATTCTCCTAGAGAATACAAGAGGGGAGGGCATCGCAAATCATTTCCTGCATGGCAAAGGTCACAAAAGCTAAAGAAGTTCAAGGAGGGAGGAAAGAGTATCTCTTTTCTCACCTACGATGGCACCTTTGGTGCTACCGACAAAGTGTTGGCCTTCATCCAGCAATTTGATGCGGCCTTTGGGGACGAGGGCTTCACAGAGTCCTCCAAGCTACGCCATGTAGCTATGCACTTCCAAAAATCAGCTCGTCAATGGTGGGCTAGCCTTCGTGGCAATGGAGAAGCCCCAAAGACATGGAAAACTCTACGAGTTTCCATCATGAAGCAATTTCTTCCAAGCGATACTAAAGATAAAGTTCTTACCGAATGGGGCGGCTTGAAGCTCCTCTCTCATGAGTCTATCAACAAGTATGTAGATAAGTTTTGGGATTTACATCTCAAAGCTACTGTCTTTCAAAAGATAGACTTTGTCGAGCAAAGACAACAATTCTGTGCGGGATTACCTGAAGAGATGGCCGAATATATCAACTCTCAACGGCCCAGTACTATTACCGAAGTAATCCACCACACCATGGTTGCTTCACGCATCAATTTCCATCAAGGGGCTAGGCGTAATGTCAAGCCCATGGAAAACAAAGATAAAAATGATTCAAAGGGGAAATCCAATGCTCAAAATAATTCCCAAGGCACTTCCAACAACAACAACAACAATCGGTCCAAGGAGAAGGGAGTTTACAAAGGTAAAAACAAACTCTCTCCTAAAGATCTTGAAGCTTTTCGCAAGGACCATAAGTGTTTCAAGTGTGGGGAGCAAGGACATGGCTATCATTCTTGCCCCAAGAAGAATACTCGCAATGAGACTCCTAGGGCTTCCACCATCGAAGCTCCAAAAGAGGATACTCATTGCAAAGGATCATCACTCTCCTATGCTTGGGAAAAGGTAAGAGAGCATGATGCCTTCATCTTGTTTGACCCTGGCTCTACTCTCAACTTCATATCAATAGAGTTGGCCACCAAGTTGGGCATTCAAGCTTTTGAGATGGGAGATATAGTAACAGCTGATGCAGCTTTCAAGGGACAACAAGCCTCCGTTACTCCCTTGATTGGGAAGTTGAGGCTTCATGTCCAAAGCTATGTCGACAAAGAAGACTTCTTCATCTCTCCCCTCCAACATTAGGATGTTATCCTAGGGGCACCATGGTTTGATCGCATGGCTACCAACATGAAGTTCCCTGAAAGGAGAATTTACTTCACCTACAGGGGAAAGAACATGTATATAGATGCTAGTGAGCGTGGTCGCACTATTCCACTTGTAAATCCTCTTTCTTTTGATAAATCAATGAAGAGCTCAGTTTCTGCGTACATGATTTATGTCAAAGAGTCTCTAAAAGCTAATAATGTTTCATCAAATGAAAATGATAGGAATCAAGAAGAGTTAGACTTGTCTACTTTTCTAAAAGGATTCCAAGATGTGTTCATTGATGATATCCCTATGGACCTACCTCCAAAACGAGGGGATGATGACCATCGTATTGAGCTCCTTCCAGGAAGCTCACCGCCTAACAAACCTCCTTATCGAGTCTCACAAGCTCAACAAGAGGAGATCATGAGGCAAGTACAAGAGCTGGTAGACAAAGGGATGGTGAGGCCTAGTTCCTCTCCCTTTTGTTCTCCAGTCCTTTTAGTGCAAAAGAAAGATGGTACATACCGTATGTGTGTGGACTATCGAGCACTAAACCATATCACTATCAAAAACAGATTTCCCGTACCTCGGGTAGAAGATCTGTTTGATAAGCTACAAGGCTATACCTACTTCAGTAGGATTGACCTTAAGAGTGGCTATCATCAAATAAGGATAGTGGATGAGGATATCTTAAAGACCGCGTTTCGCACAACATTTGGTCTTTATGAATATCTAGTCATGCCTTTTGGCTTGACTAATGCACCAGCTACGTTCAATCGTTTGA